>NC_045635.1:41043359-41356955 GCF_009829155.1 Mustela erminea | reverse complement strand
GCTAGAGGGGCGCCCTCCCCTGCTGCCGCGCCGTCGGCGCCCGTGTCAGACCCAAACACCCCTACAGGTTGTGGTACGTCCCGAGCGCGCAAGGCATGCTGGGGGTAGTAGTCCTGTCTGGCCAGTGCCTGGTGCACGTGGTGGGCTACAGCGCCCAGAGTATGGGAAAATGTAAACCTGTGCTGTGGAATTCCTGGAGCTGTGCTCTGGGGGATGGGAAAAGAGAGTGGAACGTGGGGTACCTCCAGATGTAAAGGCACACCCATCCTACAGATGGGAAGGCTGAGGCTCAGATGGCCAAAGGAGTTCATTCGTTTGACATTTATGAAGTTCAAGCTGTGGGCCAGGCGCGCTAGGGACTCTTTCCTTGTCCTCACGGAGCAGACATTCCAGCGAGAGAGATAGACCATAAATACAGCAAATGAGTAAAAATCATAGTTTTGCATATAAATACTTATTATGATAGATACATGTGACTGTATAATATAAATTATATGTAATAAAATATACATATAAATACGTAGTTGACAGAACATGATAGCTAGTATCCATATGTAACTAATTTACATCTGTATATAATAAATGTCTTAAATACATTGTGTGTATTCTATATTCGTAGGTGAATATATAATTAAAGATATATGTAAATACGTGTAGTATATATGTATGTAACAATTGTCAGTGCTATGGAGAGAAACAGAACGAGGTAAGGGGAAATCTGTGGGGTCAGATTGCATTTTTTGATTGATCAAAGAAGGCCTTGCTGAGAAGGTGATGTTCGAGCAAATGCGTCTCACAGAAAATATCTTTATCACCTTATCCCAAATTCTGTACCTCATATCCTGTCAACCACCTCCAGATTTATTCATTTGAAAAGGATTTCTTGGGGCACCTGGGTGGCTCAGTGGGTTAAAGCCTCTGCCTTCGGCTCAGGTCATGATCCCAGGGTCCTGGGATGGAGCCCCACATCAGGCTCTCTGCTCAGCGGGGAGCCTGCTTCCTCCTCTCTCTCTGCCTGCCTCTCTGCCTCCCTGTGATCTCTGTCTGTCAAATAAATAAATAAAATCTTTTTAAAAAAATAAATAAATAAAAGAAAAACAGAAAAGGATTTCTTGAGTGCCTACTAAGTGCAGAGCACTGGGAACACAGCAGAGAACCTATGAAGGAGACTGCCCTTGCAATAGTCAAGAACACTCTTCCATCAGGTCTTTTCCTTCTTACTCATCTTTTGCCTCACCTCAGAGAGACCTCCCCAGGTACTCCCTGTGAGGTAGTCAGGGACCGCCTCTCTGAGGAAGCAGCATGTGAAAAGTGAGGAAGCAGGCCATGTATCACATGGGGGAAGGAATTCCGAACAGAGGCATCATCAGGTGCACAGCCTTGGGAGTTTGGGAGTGTGAGTCCCAGTCTGAGGAAGAGGGCAGAAGTCTGTGTAGTCAAGAGAGGAGTGAGGATGGGAGAACACTGGTGATGACATCTGAGGCCATGTCAAGGAGGGTGTTATAAGCCAGGCTGAGATGTTTGGGTTTTGTTCTAAGATCCGTGGGGAGACGTGAAAGGATTTTAAGCAGAGGTGCCACCTTGATAGAAATTCCATTCTAGCGTAAACAAGCTGGCTGCTCTGTGTGGAGAGAGAACAAACTGTAAGGGGAAAGATGGGAGCCAAGAAACCAGCAGAAGGGCCACTGCAAGAGGCCAGGAGTGACGAGAGAGGATCAGACTGAGATGGTAAAAGTGGAAGAGGCAAGGAGAGATTCGATTTCTGGTTGATTTTGAAGGTAGAGATGCCAGGATTTGCCAAGGGGTCATGATAGAGGACATGAAAAGTAAGGAGGAGTTCTGGCTGACCCCCAGGTTATTAGCCTGAGCAGCTGGAAGGATGGAGTTGTCATCAACGGACAGGGGAAATACTCCATTAGGAACCAGGTGTGGGGCAAGGTCAGGTGTTTGTTTTCAGATGTGTTATATTTGAGATGCACGCTGGACATCCAGGTTGTGGTTTGTGTTGGTTGAGTGAAGAGTTGGGGAGTAGGTGTGAAATTCAGGGGATGGAGGGAGGTCTGCGGCTGGAGATATGGATTTGGGGACCATCAGAGGGGACAGCTGAAGCCATGGGTGTGGCCGAGTTCTCTGAAGAATCGATTACCCTCAAATGGATCAGAGGGAGTCATTGAGTCAGGATTTGGACTTTCCTAAGTGAGAAGGAGAGCATTGCAGTTGGAGGGAACAGCTTGGGCAGAAGCCCGTGGAGGTTAGAAAGCAGGAAAAAGAGAGGGAGGGGGAGGTGGGGGTGAGAGAGAATTGTACCATTTAGCTTTGCCCCCAGCCACGGATGAGAGTGTCCTGTGAACTCTGTGGGAGTGAGCTTGGGCATCTTTTCATAGCTTTAAAGGTATTTATGGTTCTTGTTTTTGGGGGGAATTTTCTGTTTGGGTCCTTTGTTCATTTCTATCGGGTTGCTGTACTTCTCATGGATTTTTAGGAACTCTTTATATATTAGCCTTTTTTGGTTTTGTTTTTGTCTTTTCTTTCTAGCCTTTTTTTTTTGTGGAATGTGTTTTTATTTATACTTCCAAGAACTGGTATATGCGAAGCCCTGGTTTAGGCATTGAGGGACATAGTGGTGAGCAAGGCAAGACGAAAGTCTCTTCCCTTATGGAGCTTTGGTTCTGGTGAAGAAGAAAATATAGAAAAGGGAAAAATAGAGAGAGAGGATGTTAGAATCTGAGAAGTGTTATGGAGAAAAGAAATGCAAGGAGTGGGGCATAGGGAGTATGGTGGGGGAGGGTTTGGAATTTTAAGTAGGGTAGGCAGGGCAGGCCTCATTAAGTAGGTGACATTTGAACTTTCAAATGGCCTGTCTCCTTCAGTCTGGAACAGTTCTTCAGTCTTCCCTTGACCTTCATGACCTTGGCGCTTTTGAAGATGAGAAGCCAGGAATTTTGTAGCATGTCCCTTGGTTTGGTCCTGTCTGATGCTTCCTTGTGGTTAGATTCAGGTTCTGTATTTGGGATGGGACTATCACAGAAGTGTCGCTGACTCCTCATTTCATTCTATCCGATGGCTCATGATTTTAATATTGATCATGTTCGCTGTGTTCCCTTCATTAAGCTGATATCTGCAGGTTTTTCTACTGTAAAGATACTTTCCCTCCCTTTGGAATTAACTAACATGGATTTCATAGGGAGATACTTTGAATCTATGTGAATATCCTGTTCCTCAACAAAGTGTGACTGACTGCTAGTGTAACAACTAGTTTTAGCATTCATAAATTTTCTAACTCCATCACTGTTGACCATTGTTAGTATTATTTGTTAACATTCTACTGTAAAGAAAATATTTCCCTTCTTCTCCAATTATTTACTCTTTCACCCATTTATAGGTATGGATTCATGGTGTCTAGAGCTTATCAACTGCTTTTTCTGTGTTTCAGATTATGTTTCGCTTACTTTGGGTCTATTAACGTAGTGAACTACATTTGTAGCCTTTTCTGATGTTGACCCAACTTTACGCTCCTGGGATAAACCCTGTTTGATTCAAACATGTTTGTTAAATATATTGCTCGATTCATTTAGCTAAGATTTTGTTAAGGATTTTTACAACTACAGATATAAGTGAAATGGGTTTGAAATTTTCTTGTATTATCTCACCTGCTTCAAGGATAGAGATTACACTAGCTTCATAAAACAGACTTCTTTTAGTCTTCTTCCAGTACCTGGAACAACTTCTATAAGAGAGCAATTAACTATTCCTTGGGAGTTGGGTAAACCACACTTAACAAAAACCATTTAGGCCCTGCCCTTTTTTTGGTGGGGAGAGGAAAGCTTTTGACTACTGTTTCAATTTATTACTTTTTGCTCTATTCGACTAATCTGTTTCTTCATGGCATGGTTTTGGCATTTTATATTATTCTAGGAATGTATTCATTTCAGCTAGATTTTCAGATATATGTTCGTTATTTTTAAAAGTTCTGTTACATCTGTAGTAAGTTCCCCTTTTTAATTTTGTATTTGGGGTGTTTGCATTTTCGAGTTTCTTTAATTGATCAGTCTTGCCAGGTCTATCTTTGCTCTTAATTTTTGTTTTAAAGATTCTGCCTTTGATTTTACTAATCTGTTGTTTGTTTCCCCTATTTCATCTATTTCTGTTTTGTCTTACTTCCTTGCTTCTTATTGAGGTTTGCTCTGGTAGTCTTTTTCTAACTTACATATGATGAAATGTTCAGATTTTAATTGTAGAGCTTGAATTTTTACCTATTATACACCCATGTAGCCAGTACTCCAGTCAAGATCTAGAATCTTTTCGTTATCCCAAAAATGCTACCTTGCAACCCCCTCTACTGAAAGACACCCTCCCCACCTCCACTCTGCTCTATCACCAATTTTTAAAAAGATTTTATTTATTTATTTCATACAAAGATCACAAGTAGGCAGAGAGACAGGCAGAGAGAGAGGAAGGGAAGCAGGCTACCCGCTCAGCAGAGAACCAGATCCCAGGACCCTGAGATCATGACCTGAGCCAAAGACAGAGGCTTTAACCCACTGAGCCACCCAGGTGCCCCCTCACCAATTTTTTTTTAAGACTTTAAGTAATCTCTACAGCCAGCTCGGGCCCAAACTTGTATATACAAGAGTCAGATGCTCTACTGACTGAGCCAGCCAGGTACCCCAACAGCACGTTTTGATTAAGAACTTTACATAAACAGAATTATATAGTGTGTGCTCTTCTGTGTCTTTTTTCACTCGTTTATGAGATTTATTCACGTTGTTCTATTCCTATTTCCTGTCTCCCTCCCCTCTCCTACAGCCCCCTTCCTCTGTCCCTGGGCAACACCCACCCCAAATCACCACCCTATCACCTCTAGGGGGCCCCTTCTTTCTAACTTGCCTCCTTTAGCTGGTGCAGGGAGATGTCACAAAGCAGGCCAGTTAGTGGGGGAGGGGCTCTGCACCGATCCCTTTTCCCTTAGCACCTCCCCTTCCCCTTCTCACCTCACAAGCATGTTTGGGGGCAGGGTGGTTCTTGGCCCCATTTCCCGCCCAGCCCTTCAAGGCCAGGCCGGGAGAGGGCAGCCTCAGCTTCATGTTCCACTGCACCCAGACCTGTGCTGAGAGCACACACATACTTGGGACTCACGGGGTGCAGACTGGTCCGCAGCGACGAGAGGGGTGGGTCCTGTGCTGGCAGTGAGGAGAGGGATGGGTCCTGTGCTGGCAGTCGCAGAGAGGACGGGAGTAAGTGGGCCCAACCAGTCCTGATGAGGCATCTCCAACCTGGAGCTGGCAGGCTGAGCTTCTCTAGCTCCATCCCTCTGGGGTCATCTGCCCATTGAGGGCACAGGGGTGACTGGTGCCAGAGTGCCCACTGTTGTCCACCTGGAGATGCCCTTGGGCAGTCCCCAGCTCCAGCGAGGGCCAAGTGTGATTCAGGTTTAGCCCTGCGATTGGACAGCAGTTGCAGCTGCTGGGTGCCAAGGCCAGGGGGTGGGAGGTTCCCAGTGCTGACTCTCACCCGAGGGGGGACTTCAAGCCCGATGGTGCCCTGCTGATGTGGGACTTCCTGGTGTACGGAGACCTACTGGACTTGACAATGGTGAGGGGGCTGTGACCCAGATATTGTGGGTTGGGGCACAGGCCAGAACTTCCTGTTGTACCCCCCACCTTCATCCCAAGCTGGGAGCCCCCATGCACCAGATGCCATGAATGCTGCCACCCTCCTTGGCCTGATGAGGCCCCTTGTCCACCTGTGTTTATGTCCCTGTGTGTGGGCATAGATTGTGCTGGTGTGTGAGAAAGAGACATGCAAGGTATGGACTTTTCGGCTTTTATTACAAAAAGAAGAGCATGATCCCAGCCCAGTTTTCCAACAAAAGTCACCAACTCAAAGTCTGACTTGGTCAGGGCCTCTCTGGTTGGGGAGTGGGCTGGTAGACAGGTGCAGGGCCCCACTCAGACCACCCACCACTTCACCCTCCCTGTCCCCCGGGCTGGACCCGACATATGTAGAAGCAGCTCTTGCAGCTGCTCACTGGGCCTCGTTGAAGCGGGTCACCATTGTCTTGTGCAGTGTCTCCTTGTAGGACTCGGTTGAAGTGACCCCATAGGAGCTGCCTCGGGCACCCAAGCCGGAACCCCGCACCCGTGTCTGGGCCTATTGAGAGAGGCAGGCTATCAGGTCGGCTGCAGGATGGGGGTGCGGCAGACAGAATGCTGGAGGCCGGGGATGGGACTGCAGGAGACTCACCTCGATGGGCGTCACAATGCCCTGCTTCTTGCGGCCCAGGCCACTACCCTCTTTCCAGCCCATGGCCTGGAGCATGCGACTGCCAATGTTGTCACTGCCCAGCCCATCCCGCGTGGGCTGCTCGAAGTCCCTGCAGGGGCCGGTGGGGTAGGGTGAGTGACCAGCCAGCTGGCCTCTGGCCCCTCCCCTTGGCCCCGCGCACTTACACAGAAGCTGCAGACATGCCACCGTACTTCCTCCTCTTGGGCTCTGGGGGCTCAGGGATGCCGTACTTCTCTCTGCGTTCAGCCGCACGGTCCCGGTACTTCATTTGCTGAAAACACGTGTGTGTGTGTGTGTGTGTGTGTGTGTGTGTGTGTGTGGCACTGGGGGAGCTGGATCTGGCTAACAGGTGTGAGGTCCTGTGAGCCGGATACTATGGGTGCGAGCAGCCAAGCTACACCCAGCCGAGGGACTTGAGCACCGGCTGCCTGAGGGGACAGGCACTGGGCTGGGGACAGAGGGGATGGAGTCCAGGAATGGGTCACACCTCACCTCCATGTCGTTCTTCTCCAGTGCTTCAAGCTCGTTTTCTGACAGGTGGGCTCGCCGGTGAATCTCAAGGTTTTGCTACAAGGGGACAGACAAGACGAGGGGTGAAGCGGCCGGCTAGGCCATGCTGGGCTGGGCTGAGCCAAGGGTCCCCGCCAGTCCTCCCTCGGAGAGTCACCTTGTGGAGCCCGGAGAGCTGCTGGTGGCGGATGAGCGCCTCCTTGCTGGGGAACTGGCGCCGGCAGAGCAGACAGGCCAGCTTCTGCCAGTCAGTGAGCTTCTCCTCTCGTTCGGGACCCCCGCGCTCCTGCTCCTCCTCACTGTCGCTCTCCCCGCTATAGGCTGCCACCAGGCCCCGAGGTGGGCTCTAGAGAATGTGAGGGTAGGAAAGCGAGGTCAGGCCTGGCTAGATTGGAGCGCCCCCCCCCCCTCCGCTGCTCCTCCTGCTCCGGCCACTCACTGGGCGGTCGTCGCTGGCCAGTTTCGGGAGGTCCATGCTGGTGTGTTGTCTCTCGGCTAGTGCTCCCTGGGGGCGGGGGGGAGGATGGACACACAAATTCAGGGACTCCACAGAGGGGATGCTGAGATGACAAGATGAGGGAGTAGGTATGGAGAGGTGACCCCAACACACCTTCTTCTCAAGGATGGCGTAGCCGGCATCTGCGGTGGCTGACTCCCGCCTCTCGTCGTCTCGCAGGGAGCTGATGGGCTGGAAGCTGTTTTTGAAGTTTTCTTTTTGCTTGTTGAGGCTGCGGGCCCAGCGTTCCATGTCCTTGGCAATCTAGGGGTAAGGGTGTGGGTGAGGCTCTCAGGGACCCTCCAGTGGCTGGGACTGCCAACTCCATCCACTGCCCCTTGCTGCCCTGCAGCCTC
This sequence comes from Mustela erminea, assembly GCF_009829155.1. Classification (NCBI taxonomy): domain Eukaryota; kingdom Metazoa; phylum Chordata; class Mammalia; order Carnivora; family Mustelidae; genus Mustela; species Mustela erminea. The sequence goes on along the minus strand of NC_045635.1, from coordinate 41,349,308 downwards.
AAGCAGTGGGTAAAGATGTGGTGATGAAAGTCCCCATTTCTTGTCATTCTGCCATCAGTGCCCCTCGCCAAGCCCTCTTGGGCTGTGCTTTGTCCTCCTCACAGGCACCCACGGGACTCTGCTCTCTGTATGCTTTTGTCTTATTGTTTTATGGTGCAGACAGTGGCTCCGTCTGACTTCTACACGCAATACTATGCCACATTCCATATTCTGTCCACCCTCCCAGGCACACCACCACTTTTAGAATTTACCAGGTTGTCAAGGAAACACTTAGTTCTTGCTTCCAAGTGCTGCACCCAGACTGTGATACTCTTTCTCCGCAGAGAGACACTGAAGTGCCAACTACCTGCTCCTACCAGACTGCAAGGGCCATTTTCCACACCCTGATGGGCCCATAAGAAGTTCTCTGGGGTAGATAGACCTGGATACATCCCCATGAGCAGGGCTGGCCCACAGGAGCTCTGCGTGCCCATTCGTTTCCACAGGCAGGGCTAGCCCAGCTTCAGGCACTCAAACAATGGGAGGATTCCCACTGGGGGACAGGAAAGCTGGCTGGGTTCACTTGGGACAGGTGGCACTGGCCACTCAGGGAGGTAGGCTGCCCGAACACGTACTGAGGAGACTGCCCTGGCTCAACGTCACGCATCAAAGAGTGGAGCTGGGCTGGAAGCCTGGTCTCCTGAGCACAGTCACTTGCCATACACACATCTGCCTCCCCACCCCGCCCAACCCCCACAGCGGAGACTTCAAGAAGAAAGAAATGCACTCATTGGAAGACGCCAAAGAGCCAGCCAGTGAGCCCCACTGCTCACCTGTTGGGCTGTCTTGGTCTTGTGCTTCTCCTTCTTCTCTTTACCCTCCTTCGAAGGGGCCCCGGTCTCCTTATGCCCGTCGGCCGACTGTTCCAGGGCAGGGACGTAGGTCCGCCTTTCCCCGTCCCAGTACAGGTACTGCTGGCTCTGAGCGTTGTAGTAATACTGGGAGGGGGCAAAGGAGGGGGGCGTGAGGGGAGACCTCCAGAAGGGGAACTGTAGGCCCCACCCGTTCCCTGGGCCCCCCATTACCTGGGAGTTGGGGTCATAGTAGAGGCCAGTCTGGGGGTCATAGTAGTAGCCAGATGTCTCATCGTACTGGTAGGTGGAGACGTCAGGAACAGCTGTGGGGGATGGGGGAGGTCACACTCTTCCTCTGTGCTTTGTTAAAGAACTCCCTGTCGTGTCTCCCTCTCCTCCCTCGCCCCCCGCAGGCCATGGCTACTCACGGTACTGGCTGTAGGACTCCTGGGCAGTGGGGCTGGTGGCCGGTGGCAGGGCAGAGCTGGGATGGGTGGGGCTCTGGAGCTCGGATTTGAGCACAGCGGGTGACATGATGGTGTATGGCTGGTCGTAGGGCCAGACGGGGAACAGGGCTCAGTGTCTGCCGATGCCCCCTACCCACCCCCGCACGCCCCGCCCCCAGGACGCCCCAGAGCTCCCTCACCTGGCTGTTGGCAGCGGCGCCTTGGCTGCCGCTCGCTTCGGCTGCTGACTGCTGGTAGATGCCAGGGGCAGCACCAGGCTGGGCACGGGAGAAAGCCTGCAGTGACACAGGGTCGGCCCCAGGATCCAGAGAGGCCTCTGCACCTGTAATGAGGGACAGGGAGGGAAGGAGAAGGCCTGTGAATGATGGGGCCCAGGAACCCATGCCTGCTACCCCCCCCCACCACCATGGGCTCAGGGAGAGGTGCTGGGGCTCACCTGCTCCAGATGGGTCCCCCTTGGTTCCAGTGATGCTGGGGCCCTTGGTGCCCTTGAGGTAGCCATGGGCATAGAGGGAAGACTCTGTGCCCTGGCTGCCGCCATAGCCCTCATCCTGTTGGTAGTAGCTGTAGTCGACCGCTGGCTCCTCGGGGGTGGCCCAGGCACCCTCCCCACCCTGGGAGGCCTGAGGGGCAGTGGGAGGGGCTTATTAGCAGAGGAAGGGGCGCAGGGGGAGGGGAACCTGCTAAGAAGCATCTGCCCACAGGTGAGGCTAGTGTCTGTCTGCTGACAGAAAGCATGCAGGCCTCAGACAAGTGAAGTGTGAGGGCCGCCCAGCAGCAGCAGGGCAGGGCAGGGCAGCAGCAAAAACAAGGATCGGCTGAAGTAGAGTTGTGCCCATATGCTCCCAGGGCTGACACTGGTACGTGTGTGGCGTAGTTCAAGCGCTGGGTGTCAGGTCAAGGAAGACACCGTCCTCCCCTTCTTTATTTCCATCTCCCAATTTTCTTTCAGCCACTTATAAATTCCGTTTTATTAAAGAAGTTGTGACAATTCAGGACGATAAAATAACCACCAAACAGAAGCGAAAAGCAGCCACGATGGTGTTGAAGTTGAAAGCCTGGGAGGAGGTGACTGGGAAGGGAGCTGCGGCGAGGCCCCCAAAGCCCACGGCAGCCACTGTGAGGGTTTGGGGTCCACAGAAAGCCAGACAGCAAGCCAGCCCTCCTGGTTGCAGAGAGGGCGCGGGAGGGTCGAGACTGCGGCCCCGGTGTGGGGATGCTGGGGCAGAGGGGAGTCTTTGAGTACCTGTGAGATGGCCCACTGGGCCGCGGCAATAGCAGTGCTGGCCACAGAGGCAGCATTGATGCGACTGCCTTCGTTGGAGGCCATGTCCCTGGGGAGGATGTCAGAGACTAGGAGTCAGATGGAAGCCCCAGGCTGGGGGGCCAGCTGGGAAGGGACACAGGTGGGGTCCTGACCTCTTAGAACCCTTGGCAAACTCAACGTTGATGGTCTTGCCGTCGATGGTGAGTGGCGGGTGCAGGGCCTGCAGGATCTGCAGCAGCTGGGCTGCCTCCTGGGGGATGGGGGAGGAGGGGAAGTGGGGGCAGAAGGGTCAGGCCCGGGGAGGCCCCCGGCTCCATTGCCCCGTTGCCAGGCTTGGAGCCGCGGTGGGGGCGATGGGCTCAGGGACCCTCCTCCCCGCCCCGGGGGCCGGGACCCTGGCTGCCCGGCCCCCCCCTGTGCCGCCCTCACCACGATGGTGGAGAGCTGGATGAAGGCGAAGCCACGGTTCAGTTGGGTCTGCTTGTCCTTGATGACACGAACGTTGGAGGAGGAGAGCACCGCGTAGGGTGCCAGGGCCCCCAGGATGGAGTCCATGGTGCTGTGTGGGTTCAGGTTGCGCAAAATGATGGCTGCAGGAAGGGGCCCAGTGTTAGGGGGCACCCGATGCTCTTCTCCAGCCCTACCCTCTGGTGGCTCTCTACTACCCCTGTCCTTTGGCCTCCGTGTCTTGTGCACCTGCTGCTTCCTCTCACCTGTTCCTCCTGGATAAACTTTGCTTGTCAGTCCAAGTCCCAGCTCAGTTGCTCACCTGCTGAGAACTTTCCCAACACACCCCCAAAGTCAAGCTGGGCAATGCTCCTCCCCTGCTCTCGCTACATCATGTCTGTCCCCCCACTAGGCAGAGACGCTGGGAGGACTAAGTCCTAGTCACCGCCAGCTCTCTGACCTCAGGAGAGCCCAGCCTAGACACCCTAGGCCAGGGAGAAAGGAAGGAACAACTGACTCACTGTCATTGGCGTTCTCTGAGCTTGGCTCCGAGCCCTGTGCCAAGGCTTGGGAGGCCAGCACTCCCTGGGCTTGGTAGGGCTGTGGCAGGGGGAGCAGGCCCTGGCTTAGCTCCCGTCCACCCAGTGGCAGCGTCTGCTGATCCAGCCTTGCGCCCAGGGGCAGCTTCTGCTCTGCCTCTGTCAGGGGCAGCAGATGACAGGCCAGTGTCAAAGGGGGAGGCGGCTCCCTGGCTGGTCACCCTCCTCCCCACTTCCACCAATGTCCCAGGGAGATGGGGAGGTAGGAGGACCTCACCTGACTTAGGCACACCACATTTGAAGCACTTCTCACGGCGTTTGAAGTTCTGAACACCACACTGCGAGGCACAGGCCAGGCTGTCAGAGGGGGTGGGGCTTTCCACTGCGCCCTCTAAACCTGGATCCCAAGACCCCCCCCACCAAGGGAACCCTGCCATGCCCCAGGAAGGAAGGTCCCAGGGTCAGGGATGGCAGAGAGCTCTGGCTGTCATTCCCAGTCTGTGACTCTTCCCTTCACATGGTCTCAAGTTTGTCCTTAGTGCCTCCTCCTCAACTCAGGAATCAACAACCCCTCCCCAACCCCTGCTACAAAGGCCACCTCCTCTGAGGTACCAACTGCCAGGACTGGCCCCCTTCTTGTCCCTTTAGTAGGACAAGTCCTCTTCCTAAAACCTGCTTCCCTCTTAAGGAACCTTCAATGTTTTCACCTCTAAAAGCCGGTAGCCCCTCTCTGGCCAGACTCCCACACCTCCTTTGTCTTGAGGACTGGGTTGGTGCTCTTGAGAACCAGCCTTGGCCACGGCAGCCTCCAGGAACCCCCCGCTTTTCTATCTCTGGAGGTTCTACACTTCTATCTCTGTTCCACGGTCGGGCACTGCGCACTGCTCCTGGGCCAGGCTCTGCTCTGCATGCCCAGATGTGGTCTTGGCCACCCTCACAGCCTAACAGCAGGGAGCAGATGTAGCACGGGGAGGGGCAGGTTTGTCTGTGGGGACTCGGGGAGGGGGACGGTCCAAGAGGGGCATGGCTCACTCAGCGCAGGACGGCTGGTGGGATATTTGATCTGGGAGGCCCAGAAGTTTTGCTCTGGTTTTGCTGGGAAGCTACTGCGAGCGAAGGGAACAAGAGATTTTCTGCAGCTGGTGTAGGGGGGTGAGGAAAGAGTCTGCAAAGTGGAAGCTGGAGAGGGCAGGTGACACTAGATTATGGAGGGTGGTCACGCTCAAGCTCAGCGCTGCAGGGGTGGGTTCTAAGCAGAGAAGGCGGGATGTGGTTAGAGATGGTTTCAAGGAATGTTACAGGTGAGAGGGCGAGACAAAGAGGCAAGGCGCCAGCACAGCAGAAGAGAGGTCCACGGCGACTGAGGGAGAGGGGGATGGCTGTCTGGGAAGTGGGAATCACAAGGGAGAGCATTTTTGTGATGGAAGCAACAGGACCTGGTGACCAACAGGATGCGGGGGAATTAAAGGAGGAGAAAGGAGAGAATTCCCTGGTTTTGATGAGTATCCAAGAACACAGGAGGGACAGAGAGCCACTGTCACTTCGTCCCTGCCCCTGCAGAGACACTGGACACCCGCCTTCTGAGAACACTTTCTCTTTTAAAACAAACAGATGCCACTCCCCTTAGTAGGCACAACTGTTCCTGGGGGCAGGGTTGGGGGCTCGGCCTGCCCTCAGTCCTCCTCTTAGGTCTCAGGACCACCAGCTGGCTGCGGGAGGCATGGCTGTGGAGTTGCAAGGCTGCCTCCAGGCTGTTGGGGGGAATAGCCCCAGGGGAGACCTGAACCCTGGGTACCAGCCATGGCCCCTGTGATTGGGAGCAAGTCATGGCTCAATGCTGACCCATGGGGGCACTCCTTTGAGCCCCAGCTTCCTCATAGGGAATACGACTGCAAGACCCTATAGCTTGCAGCCTCAGCCTCAATGGGGCCACCTGACGCAGGTCTCCAGAGCAGCCAGTGCTTTCCGCTGGGAGGAGAGGTGGACATTAAAGGGAGTTAACCGTGGGCCGATGTTGTTCCAACAGTTACCCTCTCAGTGCCACACTGGAATCCTCCCAACCACCTTGGGGGGAGGGGTCATTGCTATTTATACTGTGGAGCTGAGGAAAGTGAGGTGGAGACCGGGGAAGATGCGGGAGGCTCTAACTCCAGCCAGCCTGGCTCAGAAGTCCACAGCACAGCACGCCTCCACGGTCACTAGCCAGTCGCTTACGTAAGTACTTGGGGAAAGCCTACTGGGACTTCAGGCAGGACTGCACCTCCTGAGGGCAGAGCCTGGCGCCGAGTGAAAGCTCAGTGCACGTGGGCAGGTGGGCAGGTGGGCAGGGACGGTGGCTACTTGAGCTGAGCCGGTCCTCAACACCTATGCCACCTCAGAGGCCCCAGGGGGACAGAGGCCGCCGCCGCCGCCGCCGTCTCTATCCATGGCTACCGCTGCCCACCGCCCCTGTACCTTATTACACAGCCAGTCCTCATTGATCTTGGGCTTGGGGTCGCTGTAGTGCATGGACACCTTCTGGCCCAGGATGTTGAGGGAGTGCTGCGGGAAAAAGCAGAGCGCAGTGAGGCCCAGGCAGCAGTGCCCCACGCACCGTTTCAGCACAGGAGAAGAGAGTGAGCGAGCCCTTCAGCTGGATGGATGAGGGACAGGGAACGGAGGGAGGTCGGAGAACGGACGAGGGAAGAAGGAAGGGAAGGAGGGAGGGAAAGCGCCAGAGCCCTTGGGCGCAGCTGTTTGCTGCCTTTCCGGGCCCGCGCACGCACACGTGAACACACGCCACCAGGCACACAGTGCTCGGCTGACTGACACCTGCCGGACAGTGGGGTGAACCCCCCACTAGGCCCTGACACTGCCAGGCCACATCCAGGGCCAGCACTACACAGGCTACACTTGGGAGGAGGGGGACAGGGAGGGGAGGGAGAGGAGGGAAAAGAAAGAGAGAGAGAGCGCACGCGCGCTAGTGCTGGAGAAGGGGAAAAAGAAAGAGCCAGAATTTAAAAGATGGCAGTTCCTGCTGTGAGGCTGTCTTCCTGGGGCTGGCTGGGTCCTGGGCCCGCGGCATTAGGGCAGAGATGGCCCCAGAGCCGCCCTGCTGAGCCCCGCTTCCACCACATCTGACCCTTCCTTCCCTGAGGCTTTCCTTCCATGCCCCACACCAGTGAGCCAGGCTCTGGGCAGGTGAGCAGAGCAGGTCTTGGGGTCTCTGGAGGTCCCAAAGCTGCTGGGTGGGGACCGTGGGAGGCAGGGGAGCTGGCTCCCTTCCCTTCCTTATAGCACGACACCTTGCTGAGAAGGCAGGCCTGCCCCAGTGGAGTGGGCAAGCAGACACTCCTGTGGGGGGTAAGTGCAGGGGGAGGGCTGGGGCATCTGAAGTGAGTTCTAGTGCATCTGACCAGTACTTGAGATCAACAGAGCGGTGCCGGCCTCTTCCACGGAAATCAAAAGGCCGAACTCCCATGCAGGGAGAGAGCTGACCAAACGGGACTGGCTAGTTAGTGTGCCAACAGCTAAGCTCCCCAGTGACTAGACTTCCAGTGATGCCTGAGTGTGGAACAAAAGCCCGGCTCTGCCTGACCCTGGAGCAGGGCAGTCCCCGAGGAGTGAGAGCCTCCATGGAAGAAAACCTCCCCCCGGCAGCCCTTTCTCCAAAAGCTCAGCTGGGAGGTGCGGGGGCGGGGGGGGCAGAGCTAGTGCCTGGTGGTGGGAAGGGGCCGGTGGTAAGTGTGGGTTCTTGATGGGAAGCCCAGTGGGTAGCAAGAGATGGGAAGAGGAGATAGTGAGGGTCAGGAAGGGGGAGAGAGAGGGGGGCGGGGGGGATAGGACACAGGGCCACAGGGCAGGGAACTGTGTCCATAAGAATCAGGCGATGGGGAGCGCTCGATTACAAAGTAGTATTTGTTTGGGGGGGGGTTCAAGTGCGGCAAAGCAACCTGATTGGCTTCCATCCATCGTGTAGCGTCCTGCAAGTGACTAAACTCGACGAAGGCGAAGCCCCGGCTCTGACCTGGAGACAGCATTCAGATACAGACGCAGTGGGTTAGTCAACAGCTTTGGACACACGGCGTTCCCGGGGGTGGGACCCGAGGGGAGAGGACCGGGGGCAGAGAGGGAAGGGGGGAGAGGAGAAAAGAAGAAAGGGAGAGAGAGAAGTAATCAGAGAGATAAAGACCAGGGGGTGGGAGGGCAAGGTAGATGGTGGGGAAGGGCAGGAAAGAGGGAGGGGAAGGAGGATAACTGAGCAGGAGAGGTGCGGGGGGGAACACACGCCAGCTGGGAAGAAAGACAGAGAGAGGGGCTCAGGCAGACCTGCCTGTGGTGACAGAGACGGAGAGAAGGAGCTAGGAGGGAAAGGGTACAAGCAGAGACGTGTCTCAGAGAAGGAAGGAGGGCAGATGGGCAGGCTGCTGACCCCACATGGGCCAGAGTCAGTAACTGAAGGGTGGGGCCCAGCACGAGGCTGGTGCCCAGGAGGGGCTCCATGACATGTTTTACCCAAGAAGCAAAAGAGAACTTGGGCCAGGCTGCTTGGTGAGGCCGGGAAGGCTCCAGGCCCATCAGGAAGCAGGGGGAGGCAGGGACACAAGGTCACTTCAGCCTTAGCGCAGTGCAGGGAAGATGGGCCTTCCCAGGGAGCCGCCTCAGGGCCAAGCTAGGAAGCTTATAGCAACCCACAGGGCAAGTCCTCCTATACAGTAGGAGAATTGGGGCCAGGGCTGGACAGGTAGACCTTAAAGAATCAGTGGGTGCCTGAGAGAAGTGCCAAAAGGGGCCACGCCACACCTAGGACACCACTTTATGGAGAGAGACCAGAACCCTGTCAGCCTGTGGTTTGCCTGGGGTGAAGCAGAGCAAGACCTACATGCTACCAAGAGAGATTCCAGGCCTGGCCAGGGCTGGGAAAGGGCTGCAGGAAAGCAGCTCCTCTTCTGGAGGGACACACACAGGGAGGGCTCAGGCATAGCAGGGCTGGGCGGGGGGGGAGCATGCTTGCTCTCCGTAAGAATAACCGTTAGGATGCACAGGAGGATGAAATGGTATGATCTGGGGTGGGGGCGGGGACAGAGGGAGGAAAGAAGAGAGAGAGAGAGGAGGAAGGGAGCAGAGAAGGAAAGGGAGAGGGAAAGGAGGAGGGGGAGAGAGCAAGAGAAAGAGAGAGAGAGAAATATGGAGGTGAGGGGAGGAGAGAGACTGAGAGATGGAGAGAGAAGCCCAGGCAGTGAAGCCCCACTGTGCCTGCCTTGGGGAGCCTGGGCCAGAGGTCCTGCAGAGACAACTCCCCCCACCGCCCTGCTAACCTCAGGCCAGCTCCAGGCAGCCTGCAAGAGGGAGGGAGGGAACAAGCAAGGCCAGAAATCCTGGCTGCTCCTCGGGATGCACCCTTGAGTAAGAGCCATCCCCTGCCTCCCCTCTTGGGACACGTGGGTGGGACCGTGTCAGACCGACTTTCTGGTCACAGGCTGTTACTGGAAAAACGTGGGGGAGACCGAGGGGCAGGAGGAGGAGAAGAACGGAGAGGGAAGGGAGTATATGGGGAGGGGATTACCACCTCAGATACTCAGAGTCCCAAAGAGGAGGTTCCCCGGAGCCTGGCCCTGGCCCTGCCCCCGGGGAGCACTCAGCTCAGTGTTGCACCCCCTCCCCGACAGCCCCAGAGCTGCGAGGAGGACGGGCTGAGGGGAAGAGAAGAAGAGAGGGCACCCCAAGCTGCCCATTCCCAGCTGTGGCAGGAAGGCAGGGCAGGGAGGGTGAGGGAGAAGGCAGAAGCAGGAGGGAGACTGGAGGCTGAGGCTGGCCAGAAGGGGAGGCACTGGGAACAAAAGCTCACCTGAGGATTTGTTCCGCATCAGCCGGACCTCTCGTGCTTGCACTCCATGGGACTGCAGCTGGCCCCGGATCTGTACGGGGAGATACGGATGGAGGCAGGCTCAGCACACAGTGGGGCCTCCAGAGGCCTCCAGGACCCCGAGGGGCTGCCAGTGATGTGCATGCACTGCCTCCTCTCGCTCTCTTGGGAGCGGCCATGGCCCTGGGCCCACACCAGCACCGGGCCTCTGCACTCGGCCCCAGACAGGCAGAGAGTGAGTGAAATGAAAGGGCCGTGGTGCCCGGGGGGGGGGGGGGGTGCGTGGCAGCATGGTGACCCTCAGAGGCAGGAGAGCGAGCCAAGCCAGCAGCTCAAGAAGGGCCTGCAGTGGGGTAGGAGGGGGTTCTGATGATAGGCTTGGTGCAGCCTTGGTGAGGAGAGCTGGGGCTTGCCCCAGGAGACCTGTGACGCAAATACCAAAATGGGAAGGTGCGGAGTCTGAGCAGAGGCCAGCTGTGTGCCTCAGGCTGTGCGAGGGGTAGTATCCTGGGGTGGAGACCAAGAGATGTGGTCATAGGATTTGGAAAGCTTCCTGGGTGAAACCAGGGGGAAGCTGCAGAGGCAGTGTGGGGTTTGGACCAGGTGAGGCAGAGTCTCTGGGCCAGTGGTGTTTCTTGCAGAAGCCTGGGAGCTTGTGCTGGGCATTCTCGGGCAATCTCACTGCCTCTGGGCCTCAGTTTCCTCATTAGGTGAAAAAGAAAAGATCTCTCTCTCTCTCATACACACAAACACACACACACGTGCACACGAGGGTGAACTGAAACACAGAGGAGCTCGTTAGGCCTGACAATACTCAGGGAGGGCTCAGGAAACAGCAAGAATGTGGGCTCTGGAATCCAGACGCCCGGGGCCAGACCCCAGCTCCATTCTGCCACTCACTGGCCTGCCACACACTGGCTGTGGGACCTGGGGCAAGTTGCTTCATTGCTGGGGGCCTGGCTTCCTCATCCGTAGGATGGAAACACACAGAGTACTTCCCCACAGGGTGGCTGTGAGGATTAAATGCAACCTGGCCTGCGGCCCACCCTGTGATCAATCCTTAACACATGTCAGCACAGAGCTACCATCTGACCCTGAACATGGCAGCTGGGCCAGACTTGAGAAATTCTCAAATACATAGGTGGGGTTTTCTCTGCGACAAAATGGGCAGCCGGTAGGTTTCAGTGAAGAGCTGGGCAGAGAATTCTGGGGAGGGGACAGAGAGGAGACTGAGGGAGGCTAGGGAGGATGCTGTTCTAGTGGCCCTCTGGGGTGTTACTAGGGCTCATCAGGGGAAGCCTCTGTGAGAAGGAAACAGAAGAAAAGGGAGGAATGTGGAAGGAAATGTCACAGAGCATGGGGTGGGAAGCCTGTCAGCAGCAGTGAACAAAGTCAAAGAAAGAATGCAGGACTCTGTGGCCAGGCCACTGAGGTTTGACACTGCTGACAAAAGAGGGCGGGGGTGAGCGTATGGGGAGAGAATGTGAATAAAACCTCAGAAAATCCCATGGGGACCCTCCCTATTTCCCACCCCCACCCCCACCCCAGGCTGCCAGGCCCTGCACCATCTCTGCCACCAGGCATAGCCGGCTCTGGGGCTGGTAAGCATCTGGCCCTCAATCAACATAAGCAGAATGGATGGATGACCAGCAGAATGTTCTGGAGGAATGCTCTGTTCCCTCCCACCACAGCCCCTTGGCCAAGCCAGCCTATCAGACACTCCTCCCTTTCAGACCAGGAGAGCACAAGGGCCTGCCCAGAGGATGGATCGGTGTTGGGGGAGAGAAGGGATAAAAGGTGCTGAGGTCGGGGTGAGGGAGAAGCTGAGGGCCCTGGGGGAGACCCAGCCTGGCCTCCTGCTCTGCCGCCTGCCCAGGGCCACGAGGGGGGCACGTACGTCATCCTCAGTGGCTGCCTGTGGCAGCATCCTCAGCATGACGATGTTACTGGCCTTCTCCTCCTCCTCCTCCTCCTCATCCTCCTCCTCCTCCTCCCCTTGCTCGGTCCGATAGTCCTGGTCCCGATAGTCGCCGTCTCGGGGGAAGCCTGGCGGGCCGGTGGGGCTGTGCCTGTGCCGCCGCCGCCGCCTACGCTGAGTCTCGGAGCCCGGGGAGGCCTCGTAGGAATCCTGGCCGACAGAATGAGACGAGAGACACCAGACGGGCAGTCAGTCTGGGGTGGGCCTAGGGGCTGGCCGCTGGCTCTCTGAGGCAGGCAGGCTCTGAAAGCCAGGAGTGGGCGGGCTCCGGCTAAAGGCTCAGGGCAGGCAAAACGGGTCAGGCCTGGACTGCAACCCTTTTGGAGTGGGAGACTGTCCCCGGGATGCCTTCTGGGGGCTGCCCTGGTGGGAGCGGGATGAGGCCGGTGGCAGAATTACTGTGGGGGAGGATCTCGCATAGACAGGTGACTGGATGCTGACTACACCTCCTCAGGTCTGGGGTGAGCTCATGAAGTCCTGCCCTCCGCTGCTCCCTCCTCCTCCCTTACCAGCTCAGCTAGTATGTGCAAAACTCTTCCCTACGCCTTATGATTTCCAGCTAGGGCCAGGTTCTAGGAATAGCTTAATATCTCATCCAGAGCCCGTCAGCAGGGACCTGCAAAGGTGTGAGGGCCACAGCGCTGCCCCCCGGGCTCCAATCCTCCTCCGCCTGGCCAGTCCTCTATCACCACTAGGCTCCCTCCTAACAGGGCGTGGTGGCTGAGTTCTTGGAGGCTGCCCAAGCCATCCTGCCAGGACTGAGCAGGCCAGGCCAGGGTCCACACCCCTTCTGCCCTCAGGGGGACCAGATAACTCAGTGCTCCACTCCCACTCTTTCCAACAGGTCCACCCAGCACCCCCTGGTGCCCCAGAGACATCCAGGCACAGATCACAATGGCCAATGGGGAAGCCTGAACGCCCACACTCTGTTCGCAGGGGGTTGGGTTGCAAAAGTCCCCTTCCCACCCTGCTGGACAGCAGACCTGCCTGCTTACTTGGCCCTGGGCCCTGACTATCCTCTCAAACTGGGGTTCCCTTAAGGCAAGTCTGCTTCTCCTCAGACAGTGAACATCATGCTGCCCCTCCTCAGGCTCGGGCGAGCTACCCAGTGTGGAACTGGCTACCCTGAGCTCAAAGGAGAGGCCCTAGGGAGTCCGTCCCCTCTGTGGAGGGGCCATGTCACCCCTGCGAATACTCACGGGGCGGGCTTCCCAGGGCTACTCTGCTGGGTGGCATCCAGATCCCCCACCGCCCTCTCAACCCCACATGCCGGGTCCCAGGCAAGAGGCTCTTCAAGGGCCCCAAACTGGCTGGGAGCAGGCGGTGAAGGGCTTGCAGTGAACCGCAGACCCCAATTAAAAATCAGGGAAGGAGGGAGAAAGGTGATGGCCAGGGCCCTCAGAAGTATAGAGCCAAGCATGTGGAAGTCAGGGAGACCCAGCTTGGGAGAGGAGCCCTCACAGAGGGAAGCAGGGACAGACCCTCCGGGTGAGGCAAAGCCACCGAGCACAGTCTGAAGGCATGGGAACCGAGAGCTACCCGCACATGGCGCTACAAGCTGAGGCCCTGAAGGACTCTGTCCTCCTCGGCCCTCACCTCTGCACTCTGCTCCTCGGACGAGTCGTCGTAGTCATGCTTGCCCTCCTGGCTACCGTACTCGCGGGGATACGAGCGGTAGTCCATGTCCCGGTAGTCATGGTCTCGGCTGCGGTTCTCCCCGCCATCATCTTGCGAACGGTCAGTGGCTCCATAGCGGCCAGTCCTGTCCCCACGGCCACCTCTGAGGGAAGAAGAATGGGGAAGGATCAGAGGCAGTTCTTTCTGGAAGGTGCAAGTGGCAAGGGGGGGGTTCCCACCCACTTATGCCCTCTAGACACTAGATCCGGCTCTTGATGGGGGGTCCCTAAATCCTGACTCCATGAGGTGAGCCGGTCCCCATCGCTCAAAAATCCAATCCACTTCTCCTTCCCTCTGCCACCTCCCCGGTCCATGCCTGTCTTCCTTCACAGGGCCTTCATGGGTGGTGTCAAGGCCCATCTCACCTCCACCAGACCTGTCCCAGCTCATTCTCTATGCCCCGAATGTGAGTGAGTGTTCTATAATGCAAAGCTAACCAAGCCCAACCATTGCACTCCCTCCAATGGCTACCTCTTATTCTCAAGATAAAGCACCAAAATGCTCACCACGGTCCTGCCAAGTCGGCGGGGTATGTGGGGGACGTGGGGTGAGGTCCCCACGGCCCTCCTCCCTCCCTCCGCCTCACTGTGCCCTGTGCTACCCTGCCCTTCTCCTTCACTGTCACCCTGCCAGCCCTGGCGGCTGTTTTGTTAAAATCTCTCCCATTGCAATTACTGTAAAATAATGATCACACAGTTGATTTCATGTATGTTTTTCTTTTTTTAAAGGATTTTATTTATTTATTTGACAGACAGAGATCACAAGTAGGCAAAGAGGCAGGCAGAGAGAGGTGGGGAAGCAGGCTCCCTGCTGAGCAGAGAACCCGATGCGGGGCTCGATCTCGGGACTCCACGATCACAACCTGAGCCAAAGGCAGAGGCTTTAACCCACTGAGCCACCCAGGCACCCCTGTTTCTTTTTTTTTAAAGATTTTATTTTTAAGTTACCTTTATACCCAATGTAGGGCCTGAAATTATAACCCTGAGATCAAGGACTGCGTGCTCCTCTGACATCCAGGCGCCCCTCACATCCATCTCTTTGATGATTTAAGAAAGCACTAACCTATGAGTTTTGGGAAAGAGGGCACCACAACCAGAGGGCCTACTGCCCTACTCTCCAAAACTTAGCTTAGTATCTGGTACTTGGTAGGTGCCCAGTAATTTTTGTTTGATGAAATAATGACTTAAAAAGTAATCTAAAAGCAACCAACACATGTTTACTTAAAACAAGAAAAAACAGACACCATAGTAGACTATGGCTAGCAGGGTCCCAATCCTGGTCAGGAAGGACAGAATGTCTAGTATCAACACCACTATGAATGTTGTTCTAAGCCACTAGCTGAACCAAGGGAATGAAGATAAGAGGTTAAGAGCTGGCAAGGAGAAGATGAAATTACCATTGTCTGAAAGGACATGAAGATATGCCTACAAAGCCCAAGAGAATCAAATGAAAAATGATTACAACCAATAAATCAGGAAGGATGCTAGGGACAAAAGTAACATGCAGAAATAAGGATGTTGCCTCAATTCGGAGAGGCATCGTTTAGAAATGGGAAGATCCCAAGTATAACTGAACCACTAGACAAGTGCCAAGATCTTATGACTATACTTTACACATATAAACCAGGATTCGTTCAAAATGGGTCAAAGATTTAAGACAACAGGGATGGAGCTAGACAGTATGATGCTAAGCGAAATATATCAGTCAGGGAAAGACAAAATACCAGACGATTTCACTCCTTGCGGAATTTAAGAAACAGAACAAATGAGCAAAGGGGAACGAAAAAAAAAAAAAAAAGGAGAGGGAGGCAAAACAAGACAGACTCTTACCTACAGAGAACAAACTGATGGTCACCAGAGGGGAGGTGGGTGGGGAGGGTGGGAGGAATAAGGGGTGGGGTTTGAACAGTACACTTCTCATGATGGAAAAAAATTTTTAAAGAAGAATTTTTAAAAATACAACAATAGGGGCACCTGGGTGGCTCAGCAGCTCAAGTGGCCAAGTCTGGATTTTAGCTCGCCATGATCTCAGGGTCCTGGGATAGAGCCACCATAGGTTCCACACTCAGCAGGGAGGCTGTCTGAGATTCTCTCCCTCTGCCCCTCCCCCCACTGGTGTGTGCTCTCTCTCTGTAAATAAATAACTCTATAAAAAATTAATAAAACAATAATAAAATGCGTGGTCCGATAGTAAAAAATAATAATAAAAATAAAAAGGGCCAAAGGTTTCAATAGAAGAAATGAAACCACAGAAGCCAAAGAAAACACAAGATGATTTCTTGATAATCTTGCAATAGGGAAAAACTGTGACCCAAATCCAGGAGCTAGAGAAGGAGAGATTATTGAAGTTAACTATATAAAAATAAAACACTTCTGCCTGGAAAATAGAAAACCATCATGAGCCCCATCAGGACAAACTAAATAGGAAAAAGTATGGGAAGAGGAAGAGAAGTCACACCAAAGACATACAAACGGTTTATATTTAAGAAGATGCTGTTTCATAATGAAGGATGAAAATTAAAACTACCCTGGACAGGCCATTTTAAAATAAAAGTCTAAAATTTATTTTTTGTGTATTTTTAGTCATTTTCATTGTGGTAAAATACAGACCTCACAAAATTTACCACAAAATATACTCACGATGTTGAGCAACCATCACCGTCTATTTCCGGAAACGTTTATCACCCCAAAGACAAGCTCTCTACCCGCTGAACATTAACTTCCTACCCACCCCACCCACTCTACTTTCAGACCCTATGAAGATGCCTGTTCTAGGTACCTCGTTTAAGGGGAATTACATGTTTGTTCCTTTGTGTCTGGCTTCTTTCACTTAGCATCACGTTGTCAAGGTCCCTCCTCATTGCAGTGTGCATCAGAACATCCTGTTCTGTGGCCGCACACATATGTAGGTATGGCACACACCACGCACACACCACGCTGTTTGGCCACGTGCCTGCTGATGGACACTTGCGCTGCTTCCACTTGCTGGTTGTTTCAGGGGCTGGGACTAATGCTGCTGTGAACACTGGTGTACAAATATGTGTTTGACTCGCTGCTTTCAGTTCCTTCGGGTAGGTACCCAGGAATGAAACTGCTGGACCCCATGGCAGGTGTAGACATAACATTTTGCAGTCTCTGGCCGGTGTCCCACAGCAGCTGTACCACTTACATCCCCTGGCAATGCGCCAAGGTTCCAGTGTCCCCACATCCTCACCGACACCCGTCATCCCGCATCTCTTCCTGGGCTTACTGGCCACTTGTGTGTCTTTTCCGGAGGAATGTCTATTCAAGCCTTTTGCCCATTTCTTTCTCTTTTTTTTAAGATTTTAAAATTAAATTTGATTTATTTATTTGACAGAGAGAGAGAGAGAAAGATCACAAGTAGGCAGGGAGGCAGGGAGAGAGAGGGGGGAAGCAGGCTCCCCACTGAGCAGAGATCCCAATGTGGGGCTCGATCCCAGGACCCTGAGATCATGACCAGAGCCAAAGGCAGAGGCTTAACCCACTGAGCCATCCAGGCACCTCCTTTTGCCCATTTCTGAATTGGGTTCTCCTGTGGGGCTATAGTTCTTTTTCCATTCTGGTGTTAATCCCTTATTAGATACAGGATATGCAAATATCTTTTCCCATTCTGTGGGTTGTCTTTTCACTCTCTTGGACCATGTCCTTTGATGGACTTAAGTTCCTAATCTTGATGAAGTCAAACTTGTTTTGAAATAATTTTATTTTTATTTTTTTAAATTTAATGTATTTATTAAATAAATAAAGTGGTCACAAGTAGGCAGAGAGAGAGAAAGGGGGAAGCAGGCTCTCTGTTCAGCAGAGAACCTGATGTGGGGCTCAATCCCAGGACCCTGGGATCATGACCTGAGCCCAAGGCAGAGGTTTAACCACTGAGCCACCCAGGTGTCCCTTGAAATAATTTTAGATTTATAGAAAAGTTCAAGGATAACATAATCCTTGTATATCCTTCACCCAGATTCCCCTAATGTTAACAGGGGACAAATGTAACCATGGTACATTTGTCAAAACTAGACTTTATTAAGATTTCACCTGTCTTCCCAGTACTACTAACAACCAACATTTTCTGTTCCAGGACTGAACTCAGGATGCCACATTGCTTTTAGTCATCATGCACCCTTAGTCTCCTCTGGCCAGTGAAGATTTCTTAGTCTTGTCTTTCTTTTTTTTTTTTAATGACTTTCACAGTTTTCAAGAGTATTGGTCAGCCATTCTGCAGAACTTACCTCAACTTGGGTTTGTCCATTGTGTTTTTGTGATTAGACTTGAGGTTACAGAGGTTATGGGGTTTTTTTGGGGGGGGGGATACAAGAGAGGTGACCTGACCTACTGATTGCATCATATAAGGGGGACCATGATATCAATGTGAGTTATCACTGCCAATGCTGACTTGACCTTGTGGTTGTGGTGGGGTCTGCCACGTTCCTCCACTATAGTTTCTCTTTCCCCCTTTCTATACTCTGTTCTTTAGAAACAAGTCACTAGATTAGCCCATACTCAAGAGGAGAATTAAGCTCTAACCTCCTATAATGTGGAGTATCTACATATATTATTTAGAATTCTTCTGTAGGGAAGATTTGTGATAGAACATTTCTAATGCAACAGATCCATAAAAGTCCAAATGTTTCACAAGACACTGTTGGTAAGGCCGTATAGGAAACAGGCACTCTCGTACTCTTGGTAGGAAATTGGAACAGTCTCTTGTGGAGGGGAATTTGGCAATAGCCAGTAAAATTAAATATCTACCCTGACCCCCAATTTCCCTGGAAACTTAATATACTTGCACACATACAAAAACATCATTCAACAGCACTGTTTATAATAGCAAATGATAAGAAACAATTTAGAAGAGTCAGGAAAATTCTGTTTAAAAAAAAAACACTAAGAAGGGGGAGAAGAGCTTCACCAAATATTAAAGGTGTTAAAGGTGGAACAACTGAAACATAAATGCACAGATCAGTGAAACTGAACAGAGTCCATGCTACACAGTAACACACATGGAAATATAGAGTAACCCAGAGGCTGCAACTCAAAATGAACAGGGGGAAAATGGATTAGTCAATAAACACCAGTTGCAATAATGGTCTGGCCCAGACATCAGCAAACTACAGCCAGTGGACCCAATCCAATTACCTAAATGAAGTTTTCTTCAACACAGCTATACCCATTCATTTATATATTGTTTGGGGCTGCTTTTAGCCGAGTAGTTGTGATAGAGATGGCATGGTCTGCAATGCCAAAAATATTTACTATCTGGTCCTTCACAGAAAAAGTTTAAGAAAATAGAAGTTTTTTATCTACTTCACTTCTTATACCAAGTAAATTCTAGATGAATCAAAAATTTAAATCCCTGAATAGAAACCATAAAGACAATAGAAAGAAAACAAGAAAAAAAAATGAATCACCCCAAGAATGGGGAAAGGCCTTTCTAAACAAGATGAACTCTGAAGTCATTAAAAAAAATTGATAAATCTAGCTTTGTAAAAACTTGAAAATGGGTTAAAAATACCATAAACAAATAAACGTGTCATAACGCAAGCATGGTAAAATGTTACTGTAGAATCCAGCAGATGAGTATAGAGGTATTCACTATAAAATTCTTTAAACTTTGCTGTATGTTTGAAATTTCATAATAAAATATTGGAAAAACACTATAAAGCTCCAAGATAATTAACAAATGGGGAAAATAAAATGTTCCCAGGCATCTGGTTGGTTTCCAAATTTTCATAATTGTTCACTTATTTCTTTCACTCAACAAATATTAATGTAACATTTGCCATGTATCAAGCACTATTCTAGGTGCTGGGGATACTGCTATCAATAAAATGAGGTCCCTGTCCTTGTGAGCTTAGCTTGGAATCCAAATTATTTCTTTATGATAAATGCCTAGACAAGAAGAGGCTGGTATGAGTGATGTATTTTAAGGGTTTTGTTTGTTTGTTTGTTTGTTAGAGAAGGGGAGGTGTGGAGTGGGGAGGAAGAGAAAGAAACTCAAGTGGGCTCCATGAGTGATGCAGAACCTGACATAGACCTCGATCTCACGATCCTGAGATCACAATCTGAGCTGAAATAGTCAGATGCTTAACCGACTGAGCCACTCAGGCACCCCTTAAGGTTTCTGATATGAGAAATGTGTGTTTGCTTACCACAGTTACTCCTCAATAGTTGAACTCTAGTCCCCAGAATTTAAGAACCAAATAGAGTTGAATAAATGTTCAGATGAAACCCTGAACTCTGATACTCACCATCTAAACCAAGTAACTTTTTAAGATTTATTTACTTTAGAGGGATAGAGCGAGTGAGCAAGCGCACATGTGAGCAGGGGGAAGGAGCAGAGGGAGAGGGAGAGAGAGAATCCTCAAGCAGACTTCCCACTGGGCATGGAGCCTGAGGAAGAGCTCAATCCCAGGACCCTAAGATCATGACCTGAGCAGAAACCAAGAGTTGGCCACATAACCAAGCCGCCCAGGTGCCCCTAAACCAAGTAAATCTGCATACTGAACTCTTGCTATCTAAACTTGGGAAGAGAACAGATTTGGACAGTAAAGGATACTTTTCATTGGCCACAGAGCACTTTGACAAAACACCTTCCAAAGACAGACCCTGTTCATAATACATTTCCACAAAGCTGGGCTGAATCCTAATATGTGAGGGCCTCCGCAAAATAATGTATTTCTGGAAAACATAAATTGCCAAAATTGGCAGAACTACACAAAATGATCATTAAAAACCCAGGGCCCTTTAAAGCTCAGTTTTAACAAGCTTTCAAGGGACAGATAATTTTTATTCAAGTTTCTCCGATAAAGAGAGGAATGGCAAAAGCTGCCCAAATCATTCTATGAGGCTATGGTGACTCAGTGTCAGATGGATACTAGAAGAGGAAAACCGTTAAGACCACTTTACTGATAGACACAGACGCAAATATCCTAAATAATACAGTACCTAATCAAACCTAACAGTAGCTTAAAAACGTACATACTAAATAATTTTTCTGCCAACAATTCATGAATAAATGTCAGAAAAGCTCAAATTCAGAAGCATCTACAAAGCCAAGGACCTGTGCTCTTAAAATATATCAAGGCCATGGAAGAAAAAGAAAGATTTAGTAACTGTTCCTGAGTAAATGGAACCAAGAATACAAAGTAGCTCCATGCAGTGTAGTGTGTGATCTTGGACAGAATCCTAGATTAGGGAACCAGTGCCATAAACGACAAGGGATGACATCCGAACAGACTTTTTAGAAGATAAAAGTACTGTAACAATGTTCAACTTCCTGATAGTCAAAACTGTACTGTGGTTACAAAAGAGAAAGTCCTTGTTCTTAGGACATACATTCTGTCATGCTTAAGGGTCATGCCAGTCACTAGCTTAAATGATACAGAAGAAAAAAACTTGCCTATATATAGATGCATAGATATATACACCTGTATCTTTACAGAGAAAGAGAGAGAATGGGAGGGAGGGGATGCTGAGGCATGTAGGTAGGTAAAATAAATGTGGCAAAATGTTTACAATTAGTGGTTCTGGAGAGAAGATACACAGGAGTTTACACACTTGCAACTTTTTTGAAAACTGGAAATGTTTTTCAAAATAAGAAGTTATAAACATACACATACATACCATGATCAAGGAAGGCAAGGATATGATTTAATGTGATTTGTGAAACTGATGGACAAAAGGAGAAAAAAAGCATGTAATTATGAAGTTTGAGTCTCATTTCTTTTTTTTAATGTTCTTCAAACCCAACACTGATTACTTTTTTTAAGATTTTACTTATTTATGTGACAGACAGAGAGTGAGCATAAGCAGGGGGAGTCGCAGGCAAAGGGGGAGGGAGAACCAGCCTCTCTGCTGAGCAGGGAGCCCAATGCAAGGCTCGATCCCAGGACTCTGGGATCATGACCTGAGCCGAAGGCAGATGTTTAACTGACTGAGCCACCCAGGCACCCCTAATTATGTTTTTAAAGATTTATTAATTTATTTATTTGAGAGATCGAAAGAGCATAAGGGGGGAGAGGGAGAGAGAGAATCTCAATCAGACTCTACACTCAGTGCAGTGGGACTTGATCCCAGGACCCTGAGATCATGACCTCAGCCAAAATCAAGAGTCAGATGCTTAACTGACTGAGCCACCTAGGTGCCCCGATTCTCATTTCTGATCAATCTTGACAAACTTAAGATGAGAGAATTTTCTTGGTTTATGAAAGGCTACATTCTAACAGCCTAACAGCACACATCCAATTTGATGGCTAAGCAGATGGGGCTGCCTATCAGGCTGGGACTGACTGTTGATGTCTTGCAGGTGCCTTTTATGAGACAGAAATGTCTCATCTATCTGCAGATGTCCTTTATGAGAAAAAAAAATAAAATACACTGTTTAAGCCATTATTCTTCAGATTTTCTGTTACAACCTGCCAAAATGAGTCTTATTTTGTGCACTCGGCATCACTGACACTATATGGTACTAAAGTCCTAGACAACATTTTAAGCGAGGAAAAAGAAGTAAGTGACAGAACTGATTTGCACCTAGCATGACCAATTACTCAGAAAGACCATCAGAATCAACAATGAATAATCAGAAATAATAAGAGAGTACAGCAGGGGTAAGATAACTTAGAAAAAAAAATCAATAGCTTTCCTCTACCCCAGGAAACATAAGCTTGGAAAATATAAAAGATACAAAGATGTCAATGAAAACTATTGAAGCACCTAGGAATTACACAAGACTTGTATTTTCATTTATTCAGATCTGAATGTCATTCACTCATTTTTAAGTAAGCTCCATGCCCAGCGCTGAGCCTAATGTGGGGCTTTGAACTTACCACCCAGAGATCAAGATGTGAGCTGAGATCAAGAGTCAGACACTGGGGCGCCTGGGTAGCTCAGTGGGTTGAGCCTCTGCCTTCGGCTCGGGTCATGGTCCCAGAGTCCTGGGATCGAGCCCCGCATCAGGCTCTCTGCTGAGCAGGGAGCCTGCTTCCCCCTCTCTCTCTGCCTGCCTCTCCGCCTACTTGTGATCTCTGTCTGTTAAATAAATTAAAAAAAAAAAAAGAGTCAGACACTTAACTGACTGAGCTGCCCAGATGCCCCATAGATTTGTAGGTTCCTTATTTTAATTAATTAATTAATTTTTTAAAAGATTATTTATCTATCTGAGAGACTGAGAGAAAGCATGAGCCTGGGCAGGGAGAGGCAGAGGGAGAGGGAAAAGCAGACTCCCCGGTGAGCAGGGAGCCTGACGTGGGGCTTGATCCCAGGACCCCAAGATCATTACCTGAGCCGAAGGCAGATGCTTAACTGACTGAGCCACCCAGGCACCCCTTGTATGTCCTTTAAACGAATTTTAAAATATTCTCTATACAGGTCCTGGATGAGATCACTACTTAACAAAGATAACAATTCTCCCCAAATTAGTATATAAATTTGATGCAATCTTAATCAAAATTCTTGAATGTTTTTGAGGGACTTGATACATTTTTAAAAAAGATTTTATTTAGGGCGCCTGGGTGGCTCAGTGGGTTAAGCCGCTGCCTTCGGCTCAGGTCATGATCTCAGGGTCCTGGGATCGAGTCCCGCATCGGGCTCTCTGCTCAGCAGGGAGCCTGCTTCCCTCTCTCTCTCTCTGCCTGCCTCTCCGTCTACTTGTGATTTCTCTCTGTCAAATAAATAAATAAAATCTTTAAAAAAAAAAGATTTTATTTATTTATTTTTCAGAGAGAGAGAGAGAGAGAGAGCGCGCGCACGCGCACACGTGCACAAACAGGCAGAGCGGCAGGCAGAGGCGGAGAGAGAAGCAAGCAGGCTCCTGCCGAGCAAGGAGCCCGATGCCAGACTTGATCCCAGGACTCTGGGATCATGACCTGAGCTGAAAGCAGTGGCTTTACCAACTGAGCCACCCAGGTGTCCCAACTTGATACATTTTTTTATATAAGTCCCACAAACGGCTAAAATCAACTTTGATTAATAAGAGAGTAAAGTGGGAGCTAAGAATTCTATAAAGCCATAATAACAAACCCAGTAAGGTTCTGGCATAAGAATTAAGCAAACAGACCAATGAAACAAATCAGATTACTCAAGACAGATCCTCATACATGAAGGAACTTGAAATGAGATGACGTACTACAATCAATAAAGAAAGAATGGACTATTTAAAATGTACTGGGAAAACTGCCCACTATATGGAGGAACACAAAACCAGAACCTACCTTATACCATATACGAAAAACCTACCTTATACCATATTCAAAAAAACTGTTAGATGTTATTAAAGATCTGAATATGAAAGGGAAAACTATGGAGTGAAAACAACTTTTGTGATCCAGATGCAGGAGCAGAGAAGTTTCTGAAAGGAGAGACTACCAGACAAAAAAGTGATGAATTTTACAGGTACCCATCCTTGAGGGAATCATTAAGGAAAAGGCAACAGGCACATACCATAGCATCCTTGGGACCAATTAGAAGCAAAGCGTTAATATACACCTGGCAAAGGGGTACAGATCTTAAAAATGCAGTGCTGAGTCACACAAAGTTCAGGAAAGAAAAAGTAAACTGTAGCACTCTGCCAATTGTATAAACTAAGAACACAGACACTCAAAACAATGCTACATATTTTAGAAGGCTACATTTCAAACAGGACAGAGCAGCTGCCTACAGCTACTAGAATTGGAAATGAGAAGGAAAAAAACAAATATGGCAAGAGAAGGCCCTGTAGTGACCTATGATAGAAACCCACTCTGAAGTGAAAAGGTATGGATTTAACTCCAACCTCTGCACTTGAAAGCCAAAAGAAAGACCGTGGCTTTATTTGGTTATAAAGTCTGAAAGAAGTATGTCACCTACTCAAACTCAGAAACTGCCATGAAGCATTTCCAGAGAATACCACCCAAAACCTGAATGCTTTCAAAAGACTTTTTTTTTTAATAAGAAGACTGAATAACACTAGATGATGACCACATCTCAAAACTTGGGCTCGCTTTTCAGAAAAAATTTTTAAAGGCGGTGGTGGAAGAAGAAACCCTTTTAAAGACATTTTTTAAAAAAGTATTTCCTCTATGACTTTTTATAAATCTACTGACTCTTAAGAGAGGCTTTCTGGGAGGATTAGGTCTACTTTCCTATGTACTCTTAATATGTCAGGAATAGATGATCTGCATGAGAAATCAACTGGAGTGATCCACCAGCATGCTGAGGATTGGCCCAGGATCTCTGTATTTTACCAAGTGTCCCGACTGTTTCCTGTTCGTACCAGTTTAAAAATAACCACACGGGAAAAAAAATAAAATAAAAATAACCATATGAGAGTATCCCATTCCAAGACGAGTATCCCGCCAGCTTCAGCCCACCCTGTCCCTGAAGTCTCCCATTATCTGACCTGGCTTGCCCCATATTTGTCTGCACAAATGCCTGACTCTTAAGGCACCACTCCCATCCATCCCTCCAACCCAAAGCTACAGCCCACACCTCTCCCCTGAGAATCCACAGGCACTTACAACCCACCACCCACCCGCCACCCACCTCTGCCTCTCCTCCCACAGTGGCTGTCCACACCTTGGCGAATATCTTAGTCACCCCAACTGGGAACCTGGGCCTCGGCTTCTATTCCTCCCTTTCTCTTGATCCTTTCCCAACTCCACAATCCACCATGGCACCTATCAAGCTGTTTCTTAATCACCTGTAAACTGTGTGGTCTCCCTTGTGAGACCCTGAGGAAGAAGGCTGCAGTCTTATCTGTCTCACTCGCCACTGCACTGCCAGAGCCTAGCACAGGTCCTGGCTCACAACAGGTGCCAAATAAATGTCTGAAAAGAAACCAGTCATCTGCTGCACTGTTTCCCCAGCCCGGAAGTCCCCTCCTAGCACCTTCCTGGACCAACTCTTACACGGGGATAAGCCAAGGATGCTTGACAGGGGTGGGAGTGGGTAACTCACCGTCTTTCATACTCCATGTCCTGATAGGGCCTGCGGGGGCTGCTGGGGCCCCTCCTCAGCCGCTGGCTCCGTTTCACTTCCCAGCCACCCCCGCTGCTGCCACCATGATCTGCCAGCCTGGGTGATGCCTCCTGCAGGGACTCTGGGGAGAGTAGAAGGAAGAAAGGGGTCAAGGCAGTTGGGGCCTCCTTGAGAAACCCTTGTTGTCAAGGCTCTCTGCTGTCGCTTAGCCCAGCAGACAGTTGGGACATTATTTCCCAACTTCCTGGTACTCCTGTGGACCAGAGTGGGAAAGCAGCCCCTACCTGGTCTGCTCCTTCCTTTCCCCCCAAACATGAGGCTATAGCCCACAGCCCTAAAATAGCAAGGCCAGGGGCACCTGGATGGCTCAGTCAGTAGAACGTGCAACTCTGGATCTCAGGTCATAGGTTCAAGCCCCACACTGGGCGCAGAGCTCACTTAAATAAAACAGAAACAGCAAGGCCTTTAGCAGAGAGGGAGCATCCTGCAGAGAGCCCTGGTGGTGCCACCTACTCTGTGATCAGGGCTCTGCCACCTGAGACTGGTAGACAAGTCTGAGCCTGGAGCTACCTGCCCAGAGGGCTCTCGGCGTTGGACGATTTGTCAAGATCAGGCACATTAGGCACCGAGGTAAGACTTCACAACAGGAGTTGTAGGCATCCACCAGGCTCCTTCCACAGGGCCCCAGGTGCCATTTCATCCTTGTAACAAAGACACTGGCTGCCCCCTACAAGACAGCAGGAGACCACAAAAGGCCTAGAGGGTAAAGGGGCTAACTTGGCAGTGAGACAGTTGACGCCTCCCTGGGCTCCGGGCCAACACAGCTTTGGCCCTCACTCCGCAACTGGCTCAGCCTCGAGCCCTCTCTCTTCTGCACAGCCAGGTCCCAAGGTGGTTCTCTCCCCAGGGCTCTGGGTCCAACTCATTCAAAGGCAAAACGAGCCCTTTTGAGGCTGTTCCCAACCACTGTGCTGTTCTGCTGGGATGGAAGGGTTAGTCACTTCATCCAGCCTTCAGGGCTGCCATGAGAACTAAGTGAGTCCCCAGAGCCACGTGACCTGGCCAGGGGTCACCAAGAAGTAACCCAGAATCTTCAGGCCCACCCTCTCAGCAGGAATCGGGCAAAGCTAGGCAGCAACAACACCTGCCCAACAGTAGCTAGCCACCACACCTTTTGCCCATGTATACACACAACCAATTTTCTCTTCCTCCTTAAGCCACAGGGAACCAGGGCTGCCTGCTCCCAGATGGATAAGAGTTAGAATCACAACCAGGGGCCCCAGTGGATGAGAGCCAGATACAAAACCCTCAGCAGACTCTGGCAAAGAGGTCGGAGTCACACACCGGTATCCACAACAGATAGGGACCAAAGTCACAGACACGCGCCCCGAATAACTATGGGCCCAAATCACAAGACAGGAACCCACAATAAATACAGGCCATAATCACACACTGAGGCCCATCAAAGGATGAGCGCCAGAGTCACGGATTCGAACTCCTCCCCAAAGAAGGGGCAGTAAGTCATGCACACATTCCTTGCGCTCCCTCCCCGCCTAGCAAGTGGGTTGATTAGGGCCAGTCCCAAGAAGAACTCCCCAAGGATAAGGACCCCTCCCCATGGATAAGGACCTGAGTTACAGCACAGACTGCAAGGATAAAGACCAGAGTCATAGACTTTTTTCCCTCCTCCCCCACCCAAGAATAAGGACCGGAGCCACAGAATGCTTCCCCACGGACCGGTAAGTACCCAAGTCACACGGAACAGACAGCACACCCCCTCCCCTATGGATAAAGACCTCGGCCCCTCCACAGATAAAGTTCGGTGTCGCAGATACCACGGAAACCCACTCCCATCGGTCCCTCCCTTCCCCCAACCCGCGTGCACCCATTCTGTGCCCCAATCGCGCACGCGCCTCGGCTCTCAAAAGCAGTGTGTGTGTGTGTGGGGGGGGAGACACCCCCCTCCCAGGCTCAGGCCATGCACGCACGCCTCGGTTCCGCGCGTAGCCCAGGCCCACGTCCCATAGTTCGCCCTCGCGCCTCCTCTCCGCACCCGCCCGCCCCCGGTCCCTTACCTCCGCCCCCACGACCAGCGACGACGCTCACCTTCTCGGCCCGGGCTGTCAAGGGAGGGCTCCCGGACATCACCTCGGCGCGCCGCCACCTCCTCCAACTCTCCCAGCTCAGCCGGAGCCGGCCCGCACCACCGCCCAGTCCGAGGCCGGAGGCAGAAGGGCGGAGGAGCGGGGAGGGGAGAAGCGCCAAGCGCGCTACCCTCCCCAGGAAACCCACTGCCGCCTACTCCCGGCCGGCCGCAGTCACCAGCACAAAATGGCGACGACGAGAAGGGAGCCGGCGCTTCGACCACCATCCACCTACTAAGGGAGCGCGCTCTGGCCGGCCTCGTCTATTGGTCGCCGGCCGCCGACGGCCAGCCCTGGCCGGCTCTGATTGGCAAGCGTATGCCACCTCCCCACTCTCCCTGCGAACGCTCGCAAGTCGCGAAAAGGAGTAGCTATTGGCCAATCCGGCGAGGCCCGCTTTTTAGAAGCTTGGCTTCCTTCGAAGATGAAAGACAAACGGAAGCTCCGCCCCTTTCCCCAGAGGACGAGGGAAATCTCCGTGCCATTGGCTGGGACCTGCGGCCGTCCAAATGTCAACGCTTTCTTATCAAGGGACTGGGCCGACCTATCAGCCAGAAATTCCTTGGCCTGACTGAGGTTGGGAAAATGGTCGCCCCCGTGAGGCCATGACAGAGGGAAGGAAAAAGGGGCTACTCAGCGCCTCACCTCACTTGAAAACCAAATCCGGGCTCGGGACCTATTTAGTGCGGCGGGGGCGGAGCGACAATTGTCGCGCCCAGGCCAACTGCAGCTGCGCACAGTGGCATTTCCGTCCCCGCCCCTGAGAGCCTGCAGCACAACCTGTCATGGCGGCCGGACTGTTGGGTTGGAGCGCTCGCCGCGTTTTGGCAGTAGCGGCGACGCGAGGGCTCCCAGCCGCCCGCGTTCGCTGGGAGTCCAGCTCGGCCAGGGCCGTGATCGCCCCGTCGGCTGTGGCTGGAAAGCGGACGCCGGAACCGACCGTACGCTGGCAGGAGGACCCAGATCCGGAGGACGAAAACCTCTACGAGAAGGTGAGAGGGAGGGGAAACGGGACACAAGAAGGGTCAGTCAGGGAGGGACCGGCGGACGGGACGCCGTAGAGGACGTTCTTAAGCGGCTGAGAATTGCGCTGCTGGTGAGATCCTCGAAGACTTGGGAACTTTGCTTAGCTTGATTTCCTTCTTTGTCCCCTGCTAATCTTCAGTTCAGGGCCGGGAGCAAGATTGGCTTTGTTTTGAAGACGGGTATCAAACCTGAAGTGGGCGATGCTCAAAACACGTTAGAAGCAGTATAACATAACGACAGTAATACTAAACACCCCTATGGGGCTTGCTCGGTGCCAGAGCTCTAAACATTTTAGGTACGTTATCTAATCCTCAAAACAACCCCATTTCGAAGTTGGTACTCTGAGCATATCTAGTCTACCGATGAGGACGCTGAAGCATAAAGATGTTAGGTGACTTGCCCAAACTCGCCGAGATGAACGTGTGGGGGAACCGGGTCCGCTCTGCTGTGGGGATAGCAGAGACTCTGAAACCAGAATGCCAGGGTTGGAATACAAGCACTGATAGTTGTTCATCTTTGTGACCTTGGTCAAGTAGCTTAACTCCTTGGTGCCTCTTTGTAAAATGGGGAAAGTATGAGTACGCCTTATAGAAAGTAAAATGCTACGTCTGCCTCATGTAATTAAATGAGTCAAAATGTTCAGAAGAGCAGCTGCAACCTAGTATTCAGCATTAGAAAGTGTTAATCATTATTGCTACTTTCTGCCTCCCTGATACATTGTGAAGTTTGTGTATGGCACACTGTAGGTTCTTCATCAGTACTATCCTCTGGCTTGGATATATAGGATCTTACTCATTTATTCATTCGTTCTGTAAATAAGGACCCAGGGCCTGCTGTATGCCAGGTGTGGTTCAGGACCCTTAGGAGTTCAGCAGTGTGGAAATCAGACAAAGCCCTTGCCCTCCTAGAGCTTGTATGGTAATGGAGAGCACAGACGATAGTCATGTAAAATATTCGGAAACAGTGCTATTGAGTATGTAATAAGATAATGTGATAGGATCTGGGGAGATGCTGCTACCTTGGTAAACTGGTAACTGCTAGAAAGAAAGTTAAGCTAGATAAGTGGATGGGGAGTGACTTGGGGAGTAGGGGGTAATTTTAGGTGAAACCATAGGAAATTAGCAATATGCAACCATCTTTAACCTATAAAAGTGGCAATTTCCTATAGTTTAAGACAAGTAATGGATAAGGTGACTAGGGACTGCCTCCTAAGGGAAGTGATTATGAAGCCAATATTTTGAGCCAGGAGACAGACCTAGCCATGATGCTATCAGGGGGAAAGACTTTCCAGGCAGAGGGAACAGTAAGTGCAAAGGCCCTGTGGTAGAAAGGAGTTTGATAACTCCTAAGACTAGAAAGAGGAATTAAAGGAGAGAGGGGAGATGGGTCTGAGGTGAAATTGGAGACCACCTTATGCAGAGCCAGCATAAGGTTTTGTGGAGCCACAGGAAGCCCTCACTGACCTTTTCCTCTTCTTGCCACAGAACCCAGACTCCCACGGTTATGACAAGGACCCTGTTGTGGACCTCTGGAACATGCGGGTCGTCTTTTTCTTTGGCTTCTCCATCGTCTTGGTCCTTGGCAGCACCTTTATAGCTTATCTGCCTGATTACAGGTGCATGGGTGTGTCGGAGAGAGTAAAATGGGGGGGGGGGGTGGAGATTGAAGGGGGCTGAGCCAAGACTCCTGTTCTTTGTGCCAGTGGGGATTGGGGAGCTAAAATGGGGATTGGTGTCCAGTGAGGCTCCCTCACATCCACCCCCATGCTGCTGCCTCCAGAATGCAGGAGTGGGCCCGCCGAGAAGCTGAGAGGCTTGTTAAATACCGAGAGGCCAATGGCCTCCCCATCATGGAATCCAACTGCTTTGACCCCAGCAAGATCCAGCTACCAGAGGATGAGGACTGACCTGTTGCCAAGTGGGGCTCAAGAACCATCACCTTCTCCTCCGCCTGCCTGTCATTCTCCCCTTTCTTCAGAGCACCTAATTAAAGGGACTAAAAGTTTGACTGGCTGGTGTCGGTTTTGTGTTGTGTGGGAGTGGGGTGCAGAAATGGGCGTGTCAGATTCTAAAAGGCCACTGCAGCCTGTTCTGGTTATCTGTTGCTGGATAACAAACACCGTAAGACTTAGTGGCTTGAGATGACCATTTAGCATTCTCTTTCATGGTCCTGTGGTGGACTGGGCTTAGCTAGGTGGCTCCTCTTGGGGCCTCAGGTGGTTGCAGTCAGATGGTGGCGGCGGGCTGAAGGCACCTTTAACTGGGACAGATGTCCCAGGTAGCTTCTTCACTCGCATATCTGGCATTTCAGTCTTCTTCCGTGTGGCATCTCTCTCTGGCAGAATAGTCTGGGCTCCTTAAGGGTGGCTCAGGGCTCCTCTGCATGGGGTGTGGCATATGGGAAGAAATCAGTGGCAACCAATCATAGAAGAAGGGCCAGGACGACTGGGAATTGAGGGTGGTGTGTCCGAACAGGGCTTTTCTGTTGCTAAGCACAAGCCTTTGTCTCCCTCACCACCTTCTCTGTTTCTTGCTACGTTTTGATGTTTCTGCCCGTCTTGTGTCTTGGTGAGTCTGGATGCCTCTCTCTCCCCTTCTGTCCCAGTCTGGGTGGTCTTGCACTCAAGACACACATCTCTGTGTATGCATGCATGTCTCTGCCTGTTCCCCTTCTCTCCCCGCCCGCTCACTTGCAGGAATTCTCCCCCTGCATGTTCTTTCTCTGGGAATAGGCTGTCTGCCCACATCGGGCTCATTCTTTCAGCCTTCCTCTGTCTTTGTCTCTGTCTCTCTGTATTCTGGAAGATGGAGCTCAGGAGACTTGTTCCGGCTCTCTTTATCTTTCCAGGGAATCTCCCCTAAATTCCTGTTAATTCTGGACATGTGGGCGCCCCTTCATGTCCCTGGCATCTCTGCCCTCTGCACAGTGGCCCTGTTCTAAAGCTCATACTTCACAACTCGAGATCCCATGCTCATTGCTGCCATCTCTCTGTGTGTCCCTGCTTGGGACTTTGGAGAGTGCAGGAGCCCCCAGTCCCTGGCTACCAGAAGAAAATGTGTCCCGATGGACCCACCGCTAGAGGTGATGTCTCTACCCCCAGCTGCTCAGTCTCAGAAAGAGCCCCAGCCCACCGGTGCATGGCTAAGGTGGGAGCAACGTCCATGCGAGAGCCTTTCTGGAAGTGAGTGATTTCACTTCCGGAGTGCTTCCCTGTGGGGCCTGTCTCCCAGCCTGAGGCTAGGCCCCAAAGCAGAGAATCCCAGTGTGTGAAGAGAGCACTCCACCTTCCAGCCCGTAGGTACCGGGACGGGAAGTGAAGGGGATGTGCTAGCCCGGCCACCAAGTACCTGAGTATATTCCCTATAATAAACCTCAGCTTCTCGCCACCATACCCTACCATCTACCCGAGAATCTCTACCCCCACTGACCGCATTCGGGAGGTAAGCTGCACGAGCGCAGGCGTTCGGGCACGCCTGTGCGCTCAGAGCAGGGACTGGTTCAGTATGTGCTTGAGAAACGTGATACTTTTGCTGCCTGTGGTGTAGGCGCCATGGCCTACCATTAGTGGCCTTCAGGCTTATGGCCTCTGAGGCTGCACGCTTCCAATCCCCCCCAGATATGCCTCCTTCTCAAGCTCCCAGGATCTCAAGAAACCTCCGTTCTGGCCAAACAAGAGCTGGCACTTAGACTAAATCCTAAAAATCCCCGCTTTTGCTCTCTTCCCGATGGCAACAATACCACCTTCCTTCCCTCCCAGCCACACCAGCCACCTCAAAACTTCATTGTACTGAACACTGAATTAAAATGTACAGGCAGGGGCCCCTGGGCGGCTCAATGGGTTAAGTGTCTGCCTTCAACTCAGGTCACGATCCTGGGGTCCTAGGATTGAGCCCCAAGTCAGGCTCCCTGCTCAGTGGGGAGTGTGCCTCTCCCTCTCCCCCTGCCCCCACCACTCATGCTCTCTCTCCCCCAAATAAATAAATAAAATCTTTAAAAAATAAACAAAATGTACATACAGGCTTCAAAGGTCATTTACTTTTTACAAACCAGACACTCCCATGTAACCAGGACCCAGGTCGAGAAAGAGAACATGAATGAACACTAAAAGCTCCCTTCAGGGGGCACCTGGGTGGCTCAGTGGGTTAAAGCCTCTGCCTTCGGCTCCGGTCGTGGTCCCGGGGTCCTGGGATCGAGCCCCGCGTTGGGCTCTCTGCTCGGTGGGGAGCCTGCTTCCTCCTCTCTCTCTGTCTCTGTGTGCCTCTCTGCCTACTTGTCTGTCAAATGGGTAAATGTTTAAAACACTAAAAAAAAAAAAAGCTCCCTTCAGGTCCAACCCCTGACCCCCTGCCTTGGGACGTCCATATAAATGCAATCATACGTTTTCCCGTCCAGCTTCCTTCATTCAGTGTGAGGTTTGTGAGATGGAACCACGTTATATAACCGGTAGTTTGTCTGTTCTCATTGCTGTAATCCCTTCCATTGTGTGACTAGATCACACTCATTGGTTCCAGTGTTGATGGGCCTTTGGGGAGTTTTCTGTTGGGGCTATTAAGAATGATTCTGTCAGGACGCCTGGGTGGCTCAGAAGGTTAAGCCGCTGCCTTTGGCTCAGGTCATGATGATCCCGAGATCCTGGGATGGAGTCCCTCATCAGGCTCCTTGCTCAGCAGGGAATCTGCTTCTCTCTCTGCCTCTGCCTGACAGTCTGCCTGCTTGTGCATACTCTCTCTTCTGACAAGTAAATAAATAAATAAAATCTTTTTTAAAAAAAGTGATTCTATGAACATTTTTTAAAAAGATTTATTTGACAGACAGAGATCACAAGTAGGCAGAGAGGCAGGCGGGGTGGGGGGGGGAAGCAGGCTCCCTGCTGAGCAGAGAGCCCGATGCAGGGCTTGATCCCAGGACCCTGAGACCATGACCTGAGCCGAAGGCAGAGGCTTAACCTACGGAGCCACCCAGGCGCTCTGTGAAATTTTTAAAAAATTTTATTTATTTATTTGACAGCACACACAAGCAGGGGGAGTGGTGGGCACAGAGAGAGGGAGAAGCAGACTCCCCACAGAGCAGGGAGCCTGATGTAGGGCTCAATCCCAGGACCCCGGAATCATGACCTGAGCTGAAGGCAGATGCTTAAATGACTGAGCCACCTAGGTGCCCCAATTCTCTGAACATTATTATGCACATTTTTTTGTTGTTATATACATTTTAAAAAAGATTTTATTTATCTATTCATCAGAGGGAGAGCACATAAGCAGGGGGAGGGGCAGAGGGAGAAGCAGGGTCCCCACTGAGCAGAGATTCCTTATGTGGGACTTGATCCAGGACCCTGGGATCATGACCTGAGCTGAAGGCAGATGCTTAACCGAATGAGCCACCCAGGCATCCCTTATTGTATACATCTTTTGATGGATAGATGCACTCATTTCTCTTGGGCATAAACCTAGGGCCTAAGTCACAGGCAAAATGGGATGAGCTTTAGTAAATGACGCCAGGTTTCCAATCTCCACATCCCATGGTGGTGAGCGCCACATCCCCACCATTGCTCGGCACCCTCCATCATTCTCACTGTAGCCATTCCGGCAAGCCACTGCGCTTTTAAGGACCACACTGAGATGAAGAGGTGGAAGTTTGTTGCCTACCCTGGGTCAAGTCCTGACAGTGTCCCAGACACATACCAGGATGCCTGCCCTGAGAATTTCCCAGGATGGGGGTGTTGGCGGAGGCCAGCGTGAGTGACCAGAGGGCCTAAACACAGAGAGGGCTTTCACCCTACCATTTGACTCCAGGGATGTTTGAACCTTGATCTGTTGGACCCAGCTCTGCTCTAGCAACATAACGGATACCATCCTCCTTCAGCCTTCAGTCTCACAGGGCATTCATTATGAGCAAGGGCCTGCGAACAAGATAGTCACAGGCCGTGTAACAGACACTGTTAGTTCCCAGCCTGTATACTCGTGTCCCTGCAGCTCCAGTGTGTGCTGGCCAACTGCCAACCACCAGTGTCTGTATGTCTTCACTGGAGGGCTTCCTCTCGAGCTGCAGAAGGCTGCTCTGTTCCGTTTGTGGACTTAGCAGGCTGGAAGGGCCAGGAAATGAACACGCCTTGGCAGCAGCCCTTAACCAATGACAGATGAGAGCCCGTAGGTAAGTACCCTTGCCCCCTCGGCCCTCAGATGGGACATCTCTAAGGTGTATGTTCTCTGCTGGTCCCCAGACCCCCTCAGTGGGAACACGCTCAGGTTAACCCCCAATGCTAAGTTGCTTACTAAAAGTCTCCATCGGCTGCCTTATCTCTTCTTTGTCTTGCTGGCCCACTCCCCTACCCCCAAATAAACGACTTGACTTTGATTCCTGGGTCAGGGTTGGCTTCTGGAGGCACCCCCACCAGAACAGTCTGGGTCCTCAAGGAGTTTCCCTCAAGGTAGTGGGTAAGACCGGAGTTAAAAGACACAGAAATCCACAGATAAGTTCCACCAGAAGGCCAGTGTGCCTGGAATATTGTGCTCGCTGGAAACCCTGGGCTCTTCCAGGAAAAGAGTGGCTACAGATGAGATCCACAAGGTCCCAGGAGTGATGGTTGGAAGTTTTGACTTTATACCCTACACAAAGTTAACCAGAAGCTTTAGCAAAGCTCGTCTCAGATGATTCTGGACTGCATAAGGGGCACTGCTTACAGTTTTTGTCATGGATTACCTAGGAAATAAAAACCAAAATATCTTAACCTGATTCACGACTGTTACTGATAGACATAAGCACCATGGAGTAAACTGACGGCAGGCAAAGCTCTGAGCTTTAAAACTGGTGGAAGGATCCAACGTTCTCCAAAAAACGAGAACCTGTACATTTTGATCCTGAAATATTAGACTCAGTGAAAACTGGCCACAAACAAAGAAAAGCTCACATGACAGGAGCTATTCATCCAACGAATATTTATTGAGTGCCTACTGGATACCGGGCACTGTTACAAGCAGTGGGGAGATAGCGGGGAACAAAAGATTCAAAACTTCCTGCCTCCCTAGGGCTTATGTTCCAGCAGAGGGAGACAGAAAATAAACAAGGCAACCAATGACATTATCTGTATATTGGGAGATGGTAAGTATGCATTAAATTTCAGGGTGACCAGGGGATGCCAGGCTGGCTTGGTCCATGGAGCATCTGACTCCTGATCTCCAGGTTGTGAGTTTGAGCTGCACATCGAGTGTGGAGATTACTTAAAAATAAACAAACAAACAAACAAATAAATGCAAGGGGGATCAGGAGTGTAGAGACAGAAGCCTGTATTTAAATAGGGTAGTCACCTGATTTGGGCTCAGGTCATGATCTCAGGGTCAGGGGATCGAGCCCCACATTGGGCTCTGGGCTCAGCATGGAGTCTGCTTGAGATTCTCTCCCTCCCTCTCCCTCTGCCTCTTTCCCCGCTCAAATGCTCTCTCTCTCTCTCAAAAAAAAAAAATAATAATAATAAATAAATCTTTTTTTTTTTTTTAATTTTATTTATTTATTTATTTATTTGACAGAGATCACAAGTAGGCAGAGAGGCAGGCAGAGAGGGAGAGAGGGAAGCAGGCTCCCTGCCGAGCAGAGAGCCCGATGCGGGACTCGATCCCAGGACCCCGAGATCATGACCCGAGCCAAAGGCAGAAGCCCAACGCATTGAGCCACCCAGGCGTCCCATAATAAATAAATCTTGAAAAATAAAAAAAATAGGGTAGTCAGCTTAGCCCTTGTTGAAAATGATTTTTTAAAAAAGAAAGATGATATATTTTTTTTCATGAAAGAAATGGGAGGAAAACAAGAGATGAGCTATAGAGATACGAGGGCATTTCTGGCAGAGGGAACAACAGTAGGATTCCTGAAATAAGACCGTACCCAAGCTGTTCAAGGAGCAGCCTGACTCCAAGAAGATAATTGGGGAAAAGCCATTACTGCTGAAACAAGACAAGAGAATTGATGCACGAATCAAATCGTCACTGTAAAAATTAACCCGAGAGTGATTCATCTCGCTGTAAACAGCTTCAGAAAAGTGAAAATGGCTAGAACAGGCTTTGGGTTAAGGGCACCACTGTAGGGCATTGAACAAGGAATTAAACTGGCTCATAACTCATGTCAGGGCAAACTCTCTCTTTTTTTTAAATAAGATTTTTAAAATTTATTTATTAGAGAGAGGGAGTGAGAGCAGGAGCAGGAGCAAAGGGAGAGGGAGAAGCAGACTCCCTGCTGAACAGGGAGCCAGAACTGGGGCTCCGTCCCAGGACCCCAAAATCATGACCTGAGCCAAAGGCAGATACTCAACTGAGTGAGCCCCCCAGGAGCCCCCAGGACAAACTCTCTTAATAGAAATTCTTCACTGTGGCATGATTCCGATTTTAAATGTTCATGTTTGTAAGCAGAGCTAATAATAGATCAGACCAGAGGACTCTGCATGAGTCAGAGGAGCGAATCCAGGGCCAACCTATATCCAGACAAGGCATCTGGAATCAACCCTTATTGGCAGGGTTAATTTCCTCATTCTCTCCTTCATTCATTCATTCATCCCACAAATGTTTACCAAGTGCCTACTGTGCGACAGGGGATACAGCAGTGAATAAAACAGTCAGGGGTGCCTGGGTGGCTTGGTGGGTTAAAGCTTCTGCCTTCAGCTTAGGTCGTGATCCCAGGGTTCTGGGATGGAGCCCCGCATCAGGCTCTCTGCTCAGCAGGGAGCCTACTTCCTCCTCTCTCTCTGCCTGCCTCTCTGCCTACTTGTGATCTCTGTCAAATAAATAAAGTCTTCAAAAAAAAAAAAACAGGCAAAAATCTCTGCCCTCTCGGACCTGACTTCTATAAAAAACATAACAAATGTAAAGGACAAATAACAATTTTGAGTAATGCTAATTGCTAAATCAATAAGTAAAATGTAGGGCGCCTGGGTGGCTCAGTGGGTTAAGCTGCTGCCTCTCTGCCTACTTGTGATGTCTCTCTGTCAAATAAATAAATAAATAATCTTAAAAAAAATAAGTAAAATGTATAATACTGCGATAAATGTTGAAAGAGAAAAATGACGCAGGAAAGGGGAAAGTGAGTGAGTGAGTGTGTGTGCGTGCGTGTGTGTGTGTGTGTGTGTGTGAGAATGTGTGAATTTCAGCTAGAGTGGCCAGGAAAAAGGCCTCACTGAGATGACATTTGAGAAAGACCTAAAGGAAGTATCCAACTGAAGAGAGAACTTTGAAACAAGAGCCGTGATTGCGAGGCAGTCACAGTGGTTAAGAGCACGGGTTCTTGAGCCAGACTGCTTGGGTTCAAATCACAACCCCCTCCCCAAATGTATGACCTCATGTTTCCATTTTACTCTCCTTTAAAAAAAAAAGATTTTATTATTTATTTGAGAGAGAGCAAGGAAGAGAGAGCATGACCTGGGGGTGGGGCAGAGGGAAAGGGAGATCCAGACTCCCGTCTGAGCAGGGAGCCCCACGTGGGACCCGATCCCAGGACCCTGGATCATGACCTGAGCCAAAGGCAGAAGCTTAAACGACTTAGCCACCCAGATGCCCCCCAGCCCCATTTTACTCTTCTACCAGCAGAGGCTAATGACATTAACTCTTTCCTAAGGATATGGAGAGGGTTAATTTGAGAGTGCTTGTAACATTGCTTGACACAGATTAAGTGTTTGTCAATATTGGTTGAAAGAATGAATTCTTACTCTTGTTAATGTAGTGACCATTGAAGTTATTGAATAAGTTCCCTAAAAAAATGAAATTGTGGTTATTATGGTTTGGGGGAGTGTTTAGATCGTGGACTTGAAATAGAAGGCAGTTTCAGAGTCCCTAGCAATCACTTCTGGGAGGCTTGGGGTCTGGTCTGGCACGTGGTGGTTTCTGGAGACAAGGTTTGAAAATTGACCTAGCCCAGTCGGAGCCTTTAGCAGCAATTGTCAGAAAAGTGGCAGGATTCTTGGAGTCAGTCATCTCAAAGGTAGAAAGGGTCTGGGGAACTCTGCCAGGGTCAGAATGAGGATCCAGGGTGTCAGCTGAAGTTTGGGAAGAGTAGCCATGGATGGAGGCCACGAGGCCTCAAGGACAGGTACACTTCTGGGGCCTGGAAGTGCTATAGTCTTGTCTTTTTACTCTTTTCCCAACTCCCTCCCCTCCTTTGTGTCTTTGCTAAATATCAGCTTCTCAGAGATGATTCCCCTTATTTAAAATCTTAATCCCTCTTGCTGTTTATTCTCTCTGTTTTTAAAAAAGATTTTATTTATTTATTTGACACAGAGAGAGAGATCACAAGTAGGCAGAGAGACAGGCAGAGAGAGAGGGGGAAGCAGGCTCCCCACCCAGCAGGGAACCCAATGTGGGGCTCGATCCCACGACCCTGAGATCATGACCCAAGCTGAAGGCAGAGGCTTAACCCACTGAGCCACCCAGGCGCCCCATGTTTATTCTCTTTGTTTTTTGTTGCGCCCCCCCCCCCCCCCGCACCACCACACAGCGCACATAAACTGCATTGGGTGTGCTGTCCTTTTACCTGTGGTCATGCTACCAAAAAATAAACCAAAATAAACTAGGATGTTAATGGGAGAGAAAGAGGAGGAGAAGGAGGGGAGGAGGTAGAAAGAAGAGAGAGGGAGGAAGGGCGGAAGGGGAGGAGAAACGAAAGAAGCCCTAAACTCATCAGGATGAGACAGAACTGGTGGTTTGGGTCTGGGTCACACAGTGTTCTGAATGTCACACCAGGGTTTGGCACGCACACACGTGGGGACTCAAACAGATTCCATCGAAATGAAAAAAACCCTCTCCGCGCATTTTTTAGCCCCTGCTTCTGCCAGGATTCTAAGTCATGCCCACCTCTGGGCCATCATTCTTCTCACCTGGAATCTGCTTTCTCCAGAAAAATTCCACTTGCCCTGCAGATGTGGCCTCTTCTCTGGGGGAAATTCTCTTTTGGGGGAAAAAAAACAAACAACAACAAGCTCAGAGGAATCAGTTTGGGATCTGAAAAAGACTTGTGATTAATAAAACTTAACCATTTTTAGTTTAAAGTCTATTATGTCTGGTTTAAATATAGCTACACCCAATTTTTATGGCTTAACATTTGCTTGAAATACCTTTTACCATGCCTTCACCCTCGGTCTGCAAGTGTCCTTAAGGCTAAAGTGAGCTTGTAGATGGTGAGGTGTTAAGTCTTGTTTGTTCATCAATTCAGCCATTTAATGTCTTTTGACTGGATAATTGAATTTATTTACATTTAAGGTAATTATTGATAGGTCAGGATTTACTGTTGTCATTTTCTTCATCGTGTTCTAGTTCTTTTGTGGATGTTTTTCCTTGTTTCTTACCCTACAATCTTTTTAGGTGCTTTGATGTCTGGGTATCAGTATGCTTTGAGTTCTTTTTCATGTCCTTTCCTTTAATTACTATAGGTTTTTCCTTAGTGGTTACCATGAGACTTACAGTATCTTCAAATTGTAACAGCACCCTATTAGAAGCCTGTAGAAACCGAAGGGCACCCAGGTGGCTCAGTGGGTTAAAGCTTCTGCCTTCTGCCTCAGGTCATGATTCCAGGGTCCTGGGACTGGCCCTACATCTCGCTCTCTGCTCAGCAGGGAGTCTGCTTCCCCCTCAATCTCTGCCTGCTTGTGATCTCTGTCTGCCAAATAAATAAATAAAATCTTAAAAAAAAAAGAAGCTGGTAGAAACCTA
Organism: Mustela erminea; assembly: GCF_009829155.1. Taxonomy (NCBI): domain Eukaryota; kingdom Metazoa; phylum Chordata; class Mammalia; order Carnivora; family Mustelidae; genus Mustela; species Mustela erminea. The sequence goes on along the minus strand of NC_045635.1, from coordinate 41,309,438 downwards.
AATTCAGTAGCAGTTTACTTTACATTTCTACTTCGCCACCTCACAATTTAGGTTATCAATGTTACATTTTACATATTTTATATATTGTGTAACCAATAACATATGACAGTTACGACTTTTTAATGTTTGTTTTTATTTTTAAATTATTTTTAAAAGATTTTATTTATTTATTTGACAGAGAGAGAGAGATCACAAGTAGGCATAGAGGGAGACAGAGAGAGAGGAAGGGAAGCAGACTCCCTGACTAGCAGAGAGCTGGTTGTGGGGCGCGATACCAGGACCCTGGGATCATGACCTGAGCCGAAGGCAGAGGTTTTAAACCACTGAGCCACCCAAGTGCCCCTTTTATGTTTGCTTTTAAACGTTTTTTTAAAAAACTTTTTAAAAAGATTTTATTTATTTATTTGACAGACAGAGATCACAAGCAGGCAGAGAGGCAGGCAGAGAGGAGGAAGCAGGCTCCCTGCTGAGCAGAGAGCCCAATGTGGGGCTCGATCCCAGGACCCTGAGATCATGACCTGAGCCAAAGGCAGAGGCTTTAACCCACTGAGCCACCCAGGCGCCCCGCTTTTAAACATATTTTAAAAAGATTTTATTTATCTCTTTGTCAGCCATCCAGGTGCTCCTGTTTTTAAACTTTTTTTTGAAAAGATTTTATTTATTTGTTTGACAGAGATCACAAGTAGGCAGAGAAGCAGCCAGAGAGGGGGAAACAAGCTCCCTGCTGAGCAGAGAGCCCGACTTGGGGCTTTGATCCCATGACCCTGGGACCAGGACCCAAGTGGAAGGCAGAGGCTTAACCCAGGCGCCCCTGTTTCTTAACTTTTTAACTAGAGTTGTAAGCTAGTTACAGTACCATTACCATATTACAAAATCATACAGAAAACAATTACAGAAAGTGCGTGTATGTATATGTACGTGTGTGTATATATATTTAAAATCACACACACACACGTTGGTAAAATTTCCTATACTGGGGTGGAACTCCAGCGGTCTGAATCCAAGTCAATCCCTCTGCGCTAGGTGAGAAATAAAGTAGCCCTCTTGAGTTACTCTTCCAAAGGGTCTTGGACCTGCCCCCCAGGTCTTTGTGTTCCTCAGCGTGGCTGCTGCGCAGACCCCTAGGTCCACTGAGCACTTGGAACAACCGTCTCGCTGTCTCCCTTCCCGGGCACCGAACCCAACACCTTAGGGGACCAGGGTAGAGAAGCTGAGCTGGGCTGGGAGCCTGCCCGCCCGCCTCTCTCTGTGCCACGAGGTGCTCAGGAAGATGCAGAACCAATTGTGACCGAGCCGTGGGCCAGTGCTGACCCTCGGGTTAATCCGCTGTTCATCAGAGCCCCCAAGACACTTTCAGACGGTGGGCTCTCGGGCAGAAAGGGCAGCGGGCAGTCAATCAAAAGTTCTGGCTCCGGAGCCGCCGAACACGCTAAGCGACTGGTTGACCAGCCCGCCTATCCAGGAGCGCGGGCTCTCGATCCGCGGTTCTTCCGCCGCTAGGGGGCGGGATCGTGAACTTGATTGATAGCCTTTTCAACCAGTGAGAACGTCTGAGCCCGGCTCCTCTTAAGTAGCACGTGTCTTTTTTGGCCGTCAAGCGACTGACACTCTTATCAGCCAATAAGGATGTCCGCCTGAGCTGTGGGCGGGGCTAATGGCTGCAGAAAGGGCGGGGTCTTGGTCTTGACCTACCTCGTTTTGCTCAACGAGGAAACCCCAATTCCACAGGAGCCTCCTCCCCTTATATGTTTTTCAGAAGACTTCTGATACTTTTAAAAAGTTTGAAAATCACAGCTTTAGAGTAATTTAGCTTTCTCATGCGGCGCAGAAACGGCAGTCTCACTGCCCCTGCGAAAAAGAGCCGCTCTTAGGGAAGGTGGACTTAGAGGTGGCGACAGGAAACAGAACTGGTTCTCAGAAACAGCTTCATGGCAACTGGCATAAAATTGGAACTTGATTTGAGGTTTTAGGGCCTGAGAGACCGTGCGGGGGGGCGGGTCTTGTCTGCTAGAGGGTCTGTGGTGTGATTGATGGGGGCTTGGGGGGCAATGATGGGGGCCTGTGGGGATCAGTAATGCATGGTTAGTGGTTGAGGTCAGTCAGTCTGGGTCACCCGTGTAGACGCCTGTTCGCTGATGGGACTGACTGGAATCAAGTGGCTGATGGGGTCGGGGCTGCCTCAAACACTGCTGTTACCTGCCCCCCATCCCATGCCATCATCAGAGACTGGACACAAACTTAAAGACTATGTTTCTGATGCAGACCATTTGCAGTCTTGACAGCGGTGTACCTTTTCTTACAAAGGCCACCCCACAATGGGTCAGGAATTAAAGTATTCCATAGCCATCCCAAGCTCCCTACCATTGGCCAAGAGCTGATGAACATTGAACAAGTTCCTCAAAAATGGACTCAGAGGAATCTTAGACACTACCCCTCTCACCTCCTCCTGGTCCACACACCTTAGTAAGGCAGATTGATCACTGAAGGTGGCTATCAGCAAAAAGAGATCATCTCCTATTGAATACCTCCTAGATGATGATCAGAACAAAAGGGGGGGGGCGTAGTTCTTAGAGACCTAGCTTGAAAATCAGGCCCTCAGCTCTGCCATTCCTGGACACTATCTGTCTGTCTTCCTCCTCATGGCAAGTCCTGGCTAACCTGGTTGGTAACCATCTTGGTGGCAGCTCAACCCAAAAGAGGCCTAGGAGCTTCAAACTTCTTTCTGGTTCGGTCACCGGGATTGTCTTGTTGGCAGGCCGCGGTGCCAGACCATACTGATGAGGATAGCATGATTCAGTACACGCTCTCTGAGTTCCCCTACAGTGCCCCCCAGTGGCTAAGATGGAAGACATAAAACAAAACAAAAGAACAACAAAAACAACCCTGTAAATTTTATAAAAATGCCTTTGGTCTTTTTGCACCTGACCCTTCTGGATGAAAGATCTGAGTACAAGTAGGAGATGATGGGACGAAAGTGAAGTTACAGGCACTGGGATGGGACACACTGATTTCCTGGTTGTGGAAGGCTAGGGCTTGGGGAGCACTCGGGTTAGCCACTGAGAGGTGTGAGAGGAAGAGACAATTAACCCTCTCTTTGTCCCCGTAGATCAAACACTGAAGCCTGGAAAAACAATCACACTGGTCTCCCCAGAGTCAAGCAGCAAATGCAGCTGGTAACCTGATCTGCTGGGTCTGTCATCACTTCCTTGCGATGAAAAAAGCAGAGACTCATGTGGACAAGGGTTGTCCTAAACTATTCTGCTGTGCCTGATGGGTCAATGCCAGCTCCTGAACCGCCCTCATACACACACACACACACACACACACACACACATGGGCCAGCATTGCCTTGTTTAGACCGACTGATACAAATTCATCCTCTTCCGATGCCTGAGTGGTCTCGGATGGTGGCATAGCTCAGTAGATTGGCTACAGGCCCCTGATGCCATGGCCTGTGGGACTTACCCAAACCCATGCAATGGTGTTTCCAGTCAAAGTTAACAACAAATCCTAGACTGAAATAAACTATGCTCTCTGGGTTATAAATTTGTATTTGCAGGGAAAGGACAGGGAACAGACTGTCTTTCCATTGGGGATGGAGTTTGCTTTTGGACCCATGTAGTGTTCCCTATCATCATTGACAGTGACACCAGACACCAACAAATCAGTCTCAACTCCTCTGTGTGGGTGGCAGGATAATGGCCAGCCCGTAGACTACTTCCTGGATGTCTAAGAATACAAGGCCCTGAACACTCATTACCGTGGCCATTTCTCAGGATTGTGTTGACAGTGAGCAACCTCGCGGGATGAGGTAATGTCTCCCTCCTGGACAAAAACCAGGCCGGATTCTCCAAGCTCAGCATTTCTTGGCTGTACTGGAAACCCACCGCCTGGGTAGCATCCACCAGAGGTCACCCCTTCGAGACATGGAGGACATGGAGTGCCAGCATCCTGGGCATGCGGCCTGCTGTGCCCTGAGGAGAAAATCCTCTGTAAAATTCCCACGAGTCTCGTGTCTTCTGTCAGCAGCTCTAAAACTTGTTAGCTTCCCAGAGGGTGATGTCTCAGACCCTGACAGTCAAGACTTGAGGGATTTTTTTCCCTGTGTGTTCTGACGGGCCCTATGGTTTGGCCAGTGGCACTTTTGGAAGGTCAGGGATCAGCTGCCGGTGGTGTCAGGGACGTGGCTCTAAGGATTTGAGTCCTGAGGTCATTAGTGACTGGAGGCCTGTGAGGCAGCTGCTGAGAATCTGTGGCTGTCAGTCCCTGGGGGAGGGGCCTTGGTGTGGGGGCTTATGTGGGCCTGAGTGGGGGGTTTGTTTCCTCAATTCGGTATCTTCTTCCTTTACTTTTACACAGAACACTTCACTTCTGACGCGGCTGGTCACCAGAGGTGTGGAGGTTTCTCTCCACATCCAGCAATTCTCCATGACACCCAGTGGGCATCCTAGAGTCGAACTCAATTCTGACACCACCTGCCTGGAGATGGCGTCCGGTCCCCCAGGTTGAGGGCTCAGTCCCACAAGACGGCTCCCTTTCCCACCTCAGATGCCGACTGCAAGTCGTAGGTCCCCAGGTGACCCCCAGAAGTTGTGGCTACAACTCAGAGGTTTCCACGACCCCTTCCTCACGTTCGATTAATTTACCAGAGCAACTCACAGAACTCAGGGAGGCTCTTACTTACATTTATCAGTTTATGAAAGGACATGATAAAGGATACAGATGAACAGCCAGAAGAAGAGATATAGAGGGCAAGGTCTGGGAGGGTCTCGAGCCCAGGAGCTTCTGTCCCTGTGGCGTCGGGTGTGTCACCCTTCCAGGATGTGGATGTGTTTTCCCCCTTGTAAGCTCCCTGAACCCCATGCTACTGGGGTTTTGATGGAGCCTGCCTCTTGTAGGCGTTAACTCTGTTTCCAACCCTCTCCCTTCTCTGGAGAAGTGCACAAGGGCGGGGCTGAAAAATCCCAGGCTTCTCATCATGGCTTGGTCTTTCTGGTGACAAGTTCCAGTCCGGGAGCTCACCTAGAGTCATCTTTAGAACAAAAGATGGTTCTACTGTTTTTGTTTTTTTTTTTTAAGTTTTATTTATTTAAGTCATCTCTATTGCCAAAGTTGAGCTCAAACTCATGACCCCGAGATCAAGAGTCACATGCTTGGGGCGCCTGGGTGGCTCAGTGGGTTAAAACCTCTGCCTTCAGCTCAGGTCATGAACTCAGGGTCCTGGGATCAAGCCCCGCATTGGGTCCTTTGCTCAGCAGGGAGCCTACTTCCTCCTCTCTCTCTGCCTGCCTCTCTGCCTACTTGTGATCTCTCTCTGTGTCAAATAAGTAAATAGAATCTTTAGGAAAAAAAAAAAGAGTCACATGCTTTTCCGACTGAGCCAGCCAGGTGCCCCGCTCCTAATGTTCTTATCACTTGGGAATTTACAAGGTTTCAGGAGCCCCGTCGGGAACCAGGGTCAAAGACAAATATTAGAAGAGATGCTCCTAGTGCTTTTATCACTTAGAAGATTCAAGTGTTTTAAGGAGCTCTGTGCAGGAACCAGGGGGCAGAGACCAACATATATATATATATATTTTTTTTTTAATATTTTATTTATTTATTTGACAGACAGAGATCACAAGTAGGTAGAGAGGCAGGCAGAGAGAGAGAGAGGAGGAGGAAGGCTGAGCAGAGAGCCCAACGCGGGTCTCGATCCCAGGACCCCGAGATCATGACCCAAGCCGAAGGCAGAGGCTTTAACCCACTGAGCCACCCAGGTGCTCCAATTTTTTCTATTATCTCATACCAGCGTGGATTGACTTTGGTCAAATTTCTTACTCCTTCTGAGCTTCAGTTTCCTTATGTATAAAATGGAGGTAATATATCATATACTATATATAGTATATAATATGTATAATATCTGAATATGATTGTGGAAAATCCTCGGCATGGCCAGAGTATAAGACCATGCACAATCTGGGGGGAAAGGATGGTGAGACACTGGGGTACAGCACTCCGAATGCAGGACTTGGAGGGTGGGGGAGCACAGTGTGGATAGGGCGTGGCTTTGGGGGAAGCGGGTCTGTAGCAAATTGTACCTCACTCTCTGTGGTAAATCTGATGTCCATGTGTCTTATCAGCTTCTGCGGTTTGGCTCAGAGAAAAGCCAGCGTGGTCATAGTCCAAATACAGATCTCCTGGTTGTTAGCCCAGGTAGGTATCTGGGAAGTTTTAAATGTTGTCAGCTTAGAAAGGAGGCTGTGCGTGTTCCCAAAAGTGTGCATTGAACTATCCCGGAGCTCTGTTTTAAGTATCCACGACATTGTCATCCTGCAGCCTGAGCTCTTGGCCTGAGCCTCATGGCCTCTCTTCTCTACGATCACCGACCCTATAGACCGCTGATCTTTATACCCTTTTTTCCTGCTCTTGCTGAGTTGGCTAGAAACATTCATAGGAGAATGCTTGCAGGGTTTTTAAAAAATTTTCATTTAAATGGAAATCTTTCAACATTTCCCACTGAGAATAATGGTTTTCTTTCTTCCCTTTCCTTCCTTCCTTCCTTCTTTCCTTTTTTTCTCTCTCTCTCTCTCTTTCTTTCTTTTGTAGAGATCCTTACCAGGTTATAGAAGTTACCATTTCTTCCTACTTCGCTAAGGTGTTTTTTAATTTTTATTTATTTGAGAAAGAGAGAGCGAGAGTGAGTGAGAGCTAGACAGAGACAGAGCATGAGTAGTAGGGAAAGGCAGAGGGAGAGAGAGAAGAAGCCTCCACAATGAACAGGAAGCTGATGCGGGGCTCTATCCTAGGACTCTGGGATCATGACCTGAGCCGAGGACAGATGTCTAACTGACTGAGCCACCCAGGTGCCCCTACAGTGCTAAGTTGTAAAGAAAATTGTAAATGGCTGCTAAAATGTGTCGGATACTTTTTCTATGTCTTTCTTGGCAATCATGAGTTTTCTCTTTTGATCTATAAATATGGTAAGTTACATTATTCAATCTTCCAATAATAAACCAACATTATATTCCAGGGATAAACCCAACTTGTCATGATACCTTATCCTTTTTATATATTGCTAATATTTCATTTAGAATTTTTTTTTCACTTAGGATTTTTGCATCTATATTCCCGAATGAGATAAACCTGACATTTTTATTGTTGTTCATTATGCTGTTATGGGTTAAATTGTGCTCCTGAAAAAAAGATCTTGAAGGGGTGCCTGGGTGGTTCAGTGGGTTAAAGCCTCTGCCTTCGGCTCAGGTCATGATCCCCAGGGTCCTGGGATCAAGCCCCGAATCCACTCTCTGCTCAGCAGGAAGCCTGCTTCCCTTCCTCTCTCTCTCTCTCTCTGCCTACTTGTGATCTCTGTCTTTCAAATAAACAAATAAATAAATAAATAAAAATCTAAAAAAAAAAAGATGTTGAAGTCTTAACCCTCAGTACCTCAGAGTGTGACTTAATGTAGAAATAGTGTCATTGCACATAGGATTAGCTAGGTTGAAGTCATATTGCTGTAAGGCAGGCCCTTAATTCAATATGACTTGCATCCTTATAAGAAGATAGCCAGGGGCACCTGGCTGGCTCAGTTGAGAAAGTGTGGGACTCTTGATCTTGGGGGTGTGAGTTCAAGCCCCACATTGGGTGAAGAGTTTACAAAATAAAAAAGATTAAGGGGTGCCTGGGTGACTCAGTTGGTTAAGAGGCCGACTCTTGATTTCGGCTCAGGTCATGATTTCGGGGTCCTGAGATGAAGCCCCGCATCGGGCTCCGTGCTCAGTGGGGACTCTGCTTGTGAATTCTTTCTCTCTTCTCTCTCCCGCTGCCCGTCTCCCTAAAGACAGCCATGTGAAGTCAGGGAGACACAGGGAGAATGCCATGTGGTAACAGGGCAGAGGGTGAAATCATGCAGCTGGAATCAGGGACCCCCCCAAAGATTGCTGGCAAACTGCCAGAAACTAGGAAGCGGCAACGGAGGAGTCACCTTTAGGCTTTGGAGGGAGCGTGGCCCCACCAACACATTGATTGCAGACTTCCAGGCTCCAGAACTGTGAGATGATAAATTTCTGTTGCTTTACGCCCCAAGTTTGTGGCATTCAGTTACAGCAGCCCAAGGAAACAAATAGGCTATCTTCATAGAATGGACTGGGGAGCTTACCCTTTTGTTTCTATTCTCTGTAAGCATTTGTGTAGCCTCAAATGAACTGCTTCTTGAATGCATCGCACACGTTGAACTTCAAGCCACATGGGCTTACTGTTTTCCTTGTGGGAAGATGCGTCTTGAATGTGAAATAAACTTCTAGGCACCTGGTATGCATCAGCACTGAAGACAGGCAGAACCCTCACCCTTCCTGCATTCCTAGAGACAGGAAAAAGTATTCTGGAGAAACATACAAGCATTTTTCATATTCTATTGGCAAGAGCCACTAAGCAATTAGATATACGTAGTGAAATGATTACTATGGTCAAGCCAGTCAACAGATCTGTTTTCCCACATTCTGTTACCTTTGTGTTGTGTGTGTACGTGTGTGTGTATTAAGAATGCCTGAGATCTACTCTCTCAGCAAATTTCCAGTATACATTACAGTATCATTAACTATAATCACCATGCTGCACATTAGATCCCTTGAACTTGTTCATCTTACATAACTGCAACTTCGTAAACTTTGACCGACATCTTCCCATTTCCCCTACCTCCCCCAGGGTCACCCCTAGTAACCACTGTTCTCTCTGTTTCTATGCATTCAACTTATTGAGACTCCGCACATAAGCAAGATCACGAATCACTTTTCTTTCTGTCTTTGGTTTATTCACCTAGCATAATGTCCTCTAGGTTTATTCCTTTGTATGTATACCACATCTTTATCCATTCGTCTATCAGTGGACACTTGGGTTGCCTCCGTATCTCAGCTATTGTAAATAATGCTGCGGCTAACATAGGGGTGCAGATATCCGTTTGAATGTGTGCTGTTGTTTTCTTTGGGTAAATAGTAGTGGAATTACTGGATCACATGGTAGTTTTATTTTTAATTTTCTGAGGAACTTCCAGAGTGGCTGCACCAATTTGCATTCCCACCGACAGTGCATGAGGGCTCCTTTTTCTCCACATCCTCTCCAACACTTGCTGTTTCTTGTGCTTTTCATTTTAGCCATGCTGACAGGTGTAAAGGGACAACTCATTGTGCTTTTAATTTGCATTTCCCTGATGATGAGTGATGTTGAGCATTTTTTTATGTACCTACACATGGGATCTTCTCACCCAAAAACAGAGATAATTTTACTTCTTCCTTTCTGATTTGGGTGACTTTCGTTTCCTTTTATTTTTCTTAAGATCTTATTTATTTATTTATTTATTTATTTACTTGTCAGGGAGAGAGAGAGAGCACAAGCAGGCAGAGTGGTAGGCAAAGGCGGAGAGAGAAGCAGGCTCCCTGCCAAGCAAGGAGCCCAATGTGGGACTCGATCCCAGGACCCTGGGATCATGACCTGAGCCGAAGGCAGTGGCTTAACTGACTGAGCCACCCAGGTGTTCCTTATTTCCTTTTTTTTTTTCCCTTATTTCCTTTTCTTTCCTGATTTCTCTTGCTAGGACGTCCAGGCTATGTTGACTAGAAGTGGTGGCAGTGGGCACCCTTGCTTTGTACTGGATCTTAGAGGAAAAGCTCTCACATTTCCCCCATTAATTATAATGTTAGTTGTGGGATTTTCATAAATGCCCTTTATTGTGTTGGGGTAAGCTTCTGCTATACCTATTTTGTTGAGAGGTGTTTTTGTTTTAAATCACGAATGGATGCTGATCTTTGTCAAATGCTTTTTCTGCATCTATTGAGATGATCATGTGGTTTTTAGTTTTTCATTCTGGGAATGTGGTGCATCAAACTGATTGATTGGCATAGGTTAGTCATAAGCTAGCATCCCAGGGATAAATCCCACATGCTTGCGCTGAATTTTTTTAAAGAACTAACTATTTTTGAGAAAGAGAGAGAGAGAGAGAGAGAAGGAGAGGTGTGCGTGCACATGAGGAAGGGGGTAGGAGCAGAGGGAGAGGCAGGCTCCCCACTGAACAGGGAGCCCGATGCTGGGTCCGATCCCAGGACTCCGGGATCATGACCTGAGCTGAAGGCAGACACTCAACTGACTGAGCCACCCAGGTGCCCGGTTGTGTTGTATTATCTTCTTGAATGGTGTTTGGGGAAAAAAAAAACCATAATTCATGAGGCATTGATTACAGTTCTCCTGAAGGTCTTTTCCCAGTCATGGAGAATAATTAGCCCTCAACTGAGACTGCTCCAGGACCCCATCTAACAAATCATAAAAGCTTCTTGGAAATCTTTTTATTCTTTCAGGTCTTGCTTTTATGGGTTTTTTTCTGGTCTGGTTGGTGGGAGCAGCTACTACTCTTTTGCCAGTATGAGGGCTGGCCACGGCTCCTTCTAATCCTTCCAGACAGTTCTTTCCTTGGCTTCAGTCATTTTCTTCACAGGCGTGCACTAATCTGTACTCTTCTGAATAATGCACCCTGTGTGGAGGCCCCTGGGGCCTAAACCAGTCTGGCTTCCAGAGTCAAGCTGAGCAAGTCAATCAAACTTCCAGATCCTGGCAATAGAGGACGGCCGGGACAACGTCTGGTGGCCAAGTGGCTGGAAAGTGTGGAGCTTAGATGAGATTTCTAATCTGTTCCTTGGAAGTTACCTCTAAGAGATTTCTTAACCCTTCACATTGACCTCTGGGGCCATCCCGTGGGATTTCACTGTTCTTCAAACTCCCCCACATGATAAACTGGGCCATAAATCCCTAGTAGTTATTAGAAGAGCAGCTGGATGTAGAGTGGGTCCACTGGGGCAAAGAGGTAAACCAAAATACCAGTGCGTGCTCCCCCGGCCAGAGCTGGCTGGATATGCACCGGAACCTGGGTATTTAATGGCCCCATCTCTTTTTGTGCAGGGGAGGACATCGTCAATGAGAGTGGCACAGTCAACACTGGGGTTCTCCATGGTGTGTGCAGTAGCTTTCCAGGAGGGACACTATGGGAACTGGAAGGATCTGGAACCCCAGGCATCACCCTGCCCCCCTCATTCCACATCCAACTGCTTTTCCCAAAAGGCCTCTGCACCCTTGGTCTTGACCCCTGAGGCCAGAGACCTGGGCTGTTCCTGGCCAATCTTGCTGCTCTCCAACCTTCTCCACTCAAGAAATGGGACCGCCAGTTGCCTAGGCCATCATCTAAAGACCAACCAGCCACAGACGATAGGAAGGCCCTGCCCAGGGTCTCTTATTGTTCCTGGATCTCCTAGGATCAGTTCTAAAATGCACCAGATGCACCCTCTGTGGGAGACTCCAGCATCTACCTCTGCCAGTCCCTTTTCCTTCTTCCTCCTCTGCATGAGTAATGGTGGCATAAAGCGATCTGTTTTTGATATCAGGCCATTGGACAGTGTTGGTGACCACTTGTAAAAGTTGAGACCTCACCTCTGCAGTGAAAATTGGAGATTTCATCTCAGGACTAAGAAGTAGAGACTTAGATTCTGAAGCTGAAATCAAGACTTAGCATTTGGAGGAGGAGTATAGATTTGGTCTCTGGAGGGAGAATTGGGGAACAGAGCTCCTGCTGGCAGAGGCTGGGACTTATCCTCTGGAGGCAGAGTCTTCCCTAGATTTCTGGCAGGAGAAGTCAGGACTCACTCTCTGGAGAGAGAGGTTGGAACTCATTATCTGAAGCAAAAAGTAGGAGTTAGGCTCTGGAGCTGGTTACTATGGAGTTAGGCTCTGCAGGGGGAGTCAGGGAAGGAAGAGTTGGCAGCTTAGGTTGGGAGTTGGTATCTGCTGGAGAAAGACAGGATTTAGTGCCTGGTGTGAGGAGTCTGGTGTTGATGCCTGGTCTGAGGACCTTGGACTCAGAGGGTCTGATGGGTGCATGTCAATGTCCAGAACAGTAAAGGGTCTGAGATTTTATTCTACTTGCAACCTAACAAGCTATCCTGTTTCATGGATGCAAATAGAAGGCATGCGACTCCTGGGTCAGAGATAAAGAACTTTATTATTCATAGCAACAGCAGTAGCCAGAATGTCAGATGTTTAAGCTGATTCTCCAAGGGGCTAATACAGGTGGGCCTAGATGCATGCCTGCATACATAGTGAGTTGTGGTATAGGAGGGGAACTCTGAGTGTGTAAGACTGATTGTTCCTATACTGAGTATTAACAAGCCTGTTTTCTGTCTGCTACGAAATTATTTATATCAAGGGAGCTTGCTACAAACACAGTTCTGAGAAATAGCCTGCGTAAGGCATGGTCATGGCCTTGCATTCTTGGCATGCCCACCAAGAAATGTGCAGGGATCCTCAGGGAAGATGGCAGATTGGTGTTGGTAAGATATCTCGATTCACTGTCAAGCAGATGTGCTTTTTACAAGTTTGGTTAACTAGATGGCCATTTGAGCAATTGGCCAGAAAAGACTCAGGGCAGGGGTTTAATGTTTGTCATGGGTGAGGATTCCATCACCAGGGACAGGGGCTAGCCTGGGTTCCATAAGGCCGAGTTTCCAGGTTCAGAGGTCCTGCACAGCCATTCTGGGGGCGTAGGATCACCTGCAATTCTAGGAGAGTCCTTCCTCAAAGTCCTCAGAACACTCTTCCTTGGCCCTTGGAGCACCTCAGCAATTCTACTACTCTCTGACTTCCTTTGAATGAGAAATGGGCTGGAAGTGACTGAGTTAGGAGGCTACCCCAGTGGGGAGGAAGGTCCCCAGATTTGTGCTTCAGATCATCTTTGGTCTCCTGATGGCCTACAAAAAGCCCTGATACACACTCCTTGGAGCCCTGGGAATAGCCCCACAGCAGCCTTATCACTCTCTGAACTCCCTTGGTTGAGAAATGAGGATGGGAGAGGACCAAGCAGAGATCAGACAACAGAGATCAAACACTGCAGTGGACTGCAGTGAAGGCTGGAGAGGAAGCTGTCTGGGACTTCAGATCCACCATGCTCCCTGGAGATCCTCAATGAAAAGGCCTTTGCAGGTTGGGTTTAAGCCCAGGTGTTCATAAACAACTTTATGGAGTTGCTTTTCCCAGCTCCTGACCTGCATGTACATGAATTGGATCCTGATTAACATATCAAAGACTCAGAGACATGAGCCAATGCTCCATCTCTTCCGAGGTCCCAGACTGACCACTGGGTGATACACACATGGGAAAGACCCAAACGACACTGCAAAGCCTGTAAAAACAACTGACATTGGAACCAAACCCACAGAAGATAGGATGGAACTTTCAGACCAAACCTAACTATGGAGATTGTCTGCTAAAACAAATATATCAACATTCTTCATAGGATTTAAGCAAGACCTAGAGTTTCATAATGTAATATTCAAAATATCCAGGATACAATCTAAAATTACTCATCATACCAAGAACAATGAAATGCTCAATTCAAATGGAAAAAGATGATCAACGGTGCCAAGAGTGAGATGATGCAGATATTAGAAGTACCTGACAAGCACTTTAAAACAGCTATTATATAAAAATGATTGAGCAATCATGAAAATTCTCCAAACAAATATTAAAGTGGAAAAATATTGGCATAGAAATGGAAATTTTAGAACTGAAAAATAAAATAACAACAACAAAAATAGCCGGATGGACTCAACAGCCAAGAAAACAGAGAAAGGAGCCAGTGAACTTGAAGACCGATCACAGAATAACAGCGAGACAAAAAAATATTGAAAAAAAAAAAAACAACCAGGAACTCAGGAACTTGTGGCACAACAATAAAAAGTCTGATGTTCAAGTCTTTGGAGTCCCAGAGAGAAAAATGTGAGGCAGAAGAAATAATTGTCCAAACTTCCCAAGTTAGGTTAAAAAAATAAAAAAATAAAAACACCCCATAAACTGACAGATTCAAGAAGCAGAGCAAACCCCAAACAGGATAAACCCAAAGAAATACATATCTAGACACCTCATAATCAAATTGCTGAAAGTTAAAGACTAATACAAAATCCTGAAATCAGCAAGAGAAAAAATATTTATTACCTGTAGGGAAGTGATAACTTCAAAGGCTGCAGATTTCTCATCAGAAACCATGAAGGCCAGAAGAAAATGGCACATTTTTCAAGTGCCAAGGGGCTGAAAGAAAAGAACTATCAACCGTGCATTTCATATTTAGTGAAAACAGCCGTCGGGGATGAAGGTGAAATAGACATTCTCATACAAAGTAAAACTGAGAAAATTCATAGCCAACAGACCTACTCTAAAAGAACTGATACAGAAAGTTCTTCAGACAATAAGAAGGAGACAGAAAGAAACTTGGAACATTAGGAATGAAGGAAGAACAACAGAAATGGTAAGTATCTTGGTAAAGAGACTATTATTTTCCTCTTGAGTTCTTCAAAACATGCTTGATGGTTGAAAGCAAAAAAATTAACCTTGATGGGGCACCTGGCCAGCTCAGTCAGTAGAGTATGAGACTCTTGACCTCGGGATTATAAGTTTGAGTCCCATGTTGGGTATAGATATTACTTAAAAAGAAAATATTTTAAAAATGTAGACTTGATGAATTTTCAATGGATTTCAGTAGATTTTCAAGGGATAAAGAGAGACATGATACTGAAAAAAGTCAATTCATCAAAAGACATACAATTTTAAAGGTGTATGCACCTAACAACAGAGTTCCAAAATACACAGATCCAAAACTGTCAGAACTGAATAGAGCAACAGACAAATTCAAAATTATAGTTAGAAACTTTAACAACCCTTCCTCATTAATGGCTAAAACTAGAAGACAACAGCTCAGGAAAGATCTAGAAGAACTGAATACCACCAACAACGAACTGAATCTGACTGACATTTATCAAACACACAGTTCATAAAAGCAGAATACACATTTTTCTCAAATACAAATCTAACAAAATATGTGCAAGACCTATATACTGAGACCTACAAAATGCTGATGAAAAAAGTCTTTGAAGACCTAAATAGTTGGAAAGATGCACTGGATTGGAAGATTCAAAATAGTAAAGATGCCAGTTCTCTTCAAATTGTCCTACAAATTTAAAGTAACTTTGGTTAAAATTGCAGCATGATTGGGGTGCCTGTGGGGCTCAGTTAAGTGTCTGACCCTTGATTTCTGCTCAGGTCATGATCTCAGGGTCATGAGATGAAGCCCCATACTGGGCTCTGTGCTGGGCCATGGAGCCTGCTTCAGATTCTCTCTCTCCCTCTCCCTCTGCCCCCCACCCCTCGGGCTGGCTCCTGTGTGCATGCACTGCACACCCCAAAAAAAACAATATAATGATTTTTTAATGTAGATAGAGTTAAGCTGACTCTAAAACTTATATGGAAGGCGAAAGGAACTAGAATAGCTAATAAAATTTTTAAAAAGATTGTATTTATTTGACTGGCAGAACACAAGTAAGCAGAGTGGCAGGCAGAGGGAGAAGCAGACTTCTCCCTGAGCAAGGAGCCTGATGCGGGGCTCAAACCCGGGACCCTGGGATCATGACCTGAGCTGGAGGCAGATGCTTAACCAACTGAGCCACCCAGGCACCCCTAGCCAAGATAGTTTTGGAAAAGGACAAAATTGGAGAAATCACACTACCCAGTTTTAAAGCTAATTAATAGTGACAGAAATCAGATCAGTGTTTTCCTGGGGATGAAGGCAGACATACAGAGGGACCAAAGGAAAGGATTACCAAGAGACACAGGGCAAGTCTTGGGGTGGTGGACAGATTCATTATCTTGCTTGTGCTGTTGGTTTCCTTAATGTATATATGTCAAATTTATCAAATTGTACACTTGAAATACGTGTAGGTCAATTATGATTCAGTAAATTTGAAAGATTTTATTTATTTGAAAGAGATTTTATTTATTTGAAAGATTTTATTTATTTGAAAGAGATCAAATGAGCATGAATTGGGAGGAGTGGCAGAGGGAGAGGGAGAAGCAGGCTCCCCACTGAGCAGGGAGCCCAATGTAGGGCTTGATCCCAGGACCCTGGGATCATGACCTGAGCTGAAACCAGAGACTTCACTGACTGAGCCACCCAGATGCCCCTCAGTAAAGCTGTTTTAAAAAAAGTATTCTAATAAGTGATATATGGCTTCTATATTTATTAGGTGGCAGTTGGAGTCATGGATTTTGCCAGTGTTTAATTCCTACCCTCCAGTAATATTTTAGCTTGCAAAAAATAGCATGTATGAAGAATAATGTGAAGGTAGGTTAGCACCGCAGTATATTTTTTAAGTTTATGATGAAAATAAAAAGGAACATAATCATAGTAAGTCATTACTAAGACATTATTTATTAGTTTTTTGAAACTTCAGGTATAGTAAGTATGGAATGTGCAACAGACATGGTCCCCCCGTCCCCTTCTAGCAGTTTGCAAAGAATCAAGAGGCTGGTTGACATCTGAACAGTTCTCTATACTTCTATAATACCTTTGCGGAAGGCATTTTAGTATGTTATCAAAACGACCTGTAACCCCTTATTAAAATGTTTTACCTTTTAAAAATTGGAAAAAAATTTAACTCTATTAATAGTATCATTTCTTTAATTTTTTGTAACTAGATTGAAATTTCAGCTCTAGAATTTTCTACGTGTCTTCAAAAGTTACTCCAGTAGGAAAGAAGGCCTGCCACTCATCCCACATAGGGATAGGGAGGAATTCCTTTGACCCCCAGGCCAGTTATCTGTTAAAAAAGAAAAGAGAAAAACTTTGCTAAAAGATAGTTCACAAGTATTTTTCAAAAGCATTTTTATGATTTATAATAATATATTTAGCCACCAATTATCCTTGTTTTATTTCCTATCTTAAAAAGGAATTACTTGATTAGGGCAGGTTCAACTCAAATATTCACATTGATAATAATCCAACTAGCAACCATCTGCCATTAATTTGGATTTTTAAAGTTTTTATTTATTTATTTATCTGACAGAGAGAGAGTGAGAGAGAGACAGCAAGAGAGGGGGAACACACGCAGGGGGAGTGGGAGAGGGAGAAGCAGGCTTCCCGCTGAGCAGGCAGCCCAGTGTGGGGGTCTGGATCCTTGGACCCTGGGATCATGACCTGAGCCGAAGGCAGATGCTGAACGACTGAGCCACCCAGGTGCCCCAATTAACTTGGATTTACAAGTGAATTTGTTTCTACCATCTTCCTATTTCTTTTCTTTTTTCAAAGATTTTATTTGTCGGAGAGTGAGCGAGCACAAGCAGGGGGAGTGGCAGGGAGAGGGAGAAGCAGGCTTCCTGCTCAGCAGGATCGATGCAGGCTCGATCCTAGTTACCCTGGGATCATGACCTGAGCCAAAGGCAGATGCTTAACAGACTGAGTCACTCAGGCGTACTGCAAAGCAGGCTAAACACATTATCTTGGACTTACAGTCCAAGAAATCTAAATAAAATGTTTTTAAAAATCTAGCACGATGAGCTTAAAAAATGGGTGGCTTGGTTAAACATCTGCCTTTGGCTCAGGTCATGACCTCAGGGTCTTGAGATCAAGCCCTGGGTCAGGATTTTCTCTCTCCCCCTCTGCCCTTCCTGCCCAACTTGTATGTGCACATACACACACACATGCGTGCTCTCTCTCTCTCTCTAAAAAATGCTAAATAGAATTATGTTTTGGAAGTATGAAAAAGCACTAACTGGGTCACCTGGGTGGCTCAGTCAATTGGGTGACTGCTTTTGGCTCAGGTCATGATCCCTGGGGGGATCCAGCCCTGCATCAGGCTCCCTGATCAGTGGGGAGTCTGCTTCTCCTTCTCCCTTTACCCCTCTCCTTGCTCATGCTCTCTCTCTCTCTCTCTCTCTCTCTCGTCGTCTCAAATAAATACAATAAAAAAAAGAAAAGAAAAAGCAGTAATCACTCAGTTACATAGCCAAGGATCTCCCACCTCACCCTCAAAATAAAAGAAAGAGCCAGATCACCTTGAAGATCCCACCAGCTTCAGGCTGCTGCAGAAGACCCTCGGGATCCATTCCGTCCCGGGCACAGGTCACATACATTTCAGAGTAGTCCTTCCCTCCGAAGCAGCACGAGGTTGTTTTAACAACAGGCAACTTCACAGTTTGGAGTCTTTTCCCTAGCAGCAAATATTTTATTGAAAGCCCAGCTCTAGCAAATTTCCAACCTGCACAACCATTTGGGACCCCTTGCAGAACATCAGCGATATTCAAAAAGCTTTGTGGAGGTCATTTAACCAACCTTCCCTGACAATCTGTTTTGGCCAAAAAGACTTACCTCCACAGGAAAAGAAGTTCTGACTCTAAGTCTGGGGCACTATCTTGGGCCTTTATTTCCAAAGTTATCCTACTGAGACCTCTGAATGTATCTCTAGATAACGTTATTAGTAATGGAGTTCCTCTAGTCGCTAGTGTCTCATTTTTTCTAGACATGGCAGGGATTTTTTTTTTTAATTTTGCTGCAGGCCTACCTGTCTCAGGGTCTAAACGAATCACTCTCCCTCCATTGTAACAGGCAACCCAGAGCTTCCCCTCCACATCGATACACATCCCATCTGGAATTTGCTCTTCTTTCTCCAGCTTGTAAATACTTCTGCGGTTGGCTAGGGTTAGAGAAACAAACACACACACAACAAAACAACAGGCCACTCAACATTGAGCATCAGACCAGGAGCTCTCCAGCTGGCTGTAACCTCATCACTTTTGCTGATCCGGGGTCTGGCATGCGGGATGGTTCAGAAGAATTCTAACTCTAAAACCAAAAATGTCCAGGGCGCCTGGTGGCTCAGTCACTTTAACATCTGCCTTTGGCTCAGGTCATGATCCCGGGGTCCCGGGATCGAGCCCTGCCTTGGGCTTTCTGCTCCTGCTTCTCCCTCTCCCTCTGCCTGCCACTCCCCCTGCTTGTGCTCTCTTTCTCAGATAAAGAAATAAAATCTTTAAAAAAATTTTTTTAAAAAATAAAACAAAATGTCCAGAAACATGAGTGGGCACTCCTCAACTAAGAATGTTTTGCCACATGATTTGGGGGTGATTACACTCTCTTTAGTTTGGGTACAGACATTATTTGTCTAAGCGGGAAAGAAGGAAGTAGAATTCTTTTTTTTTAAGATTTTATTTATTTATTTGACAGAGAGAGAGAGAGAGAGCGCGAGCGAGCACAAGCAGGGGGAGCAGCAGGCGGGGGGAGAGGGCAAAGCAGGCTTCCCGCTGAGCAGGGAGCCCGATTTGGGGTGGGATCCCAGGACCCTGGGATCATGACCTGAGCTGAAGGCAGACGCTTAACACCTGAGCCACCCAGGCGCCCCTAGAATTCTTAATAAAAAACAGTAGTTCTTTTTGAGGTTGAGCTGAACTGAAACCCTGCATACCCTGCTCGGAGACATTTCGGTCTGTGGTTAGACCTTTGCTGTTTTCCTTATAAAAATGACGACTTTGATTAACTCCAAGATCTAGAAGGCCACTTAATGGTACCATGTGAACGGTTCCTACGCAAAAACTAGTAAGACGTGCACGTTCTGTTTCTGTCTGACCGAATGTTCCAAAATCATCCTATCAAAACATAATATTAAAGAGCTTATTTCTGAAAGGAGGGGTGTTCTGGAGCCCACTGGCTGGCCCGAAAGGGGGAAATCACAGTATACAAATAAACAAACAAACCCGTAAAACCCCATCAAACCCCAGAGGAACTTTACACTACAAAATCCAGGTTATTGTAGTAACTGCATTGAGGTACAGTGAAAAAAAAAATGTTAAAACCATGTGTCAGTAAAAATGGGTAAAAACAGTCATAAAAAAGGCACTCTATATTTCAAAGTAAAACATCTGTACTGAAATAACCTGTCTCTCATTAAATCTACACGCGAGGCTTGTGATCCGCACCCCCCCCCCCCCCCCGCCCCAAGTCATTTTTATTACTGTGTTTGCTCTGGCGGCTTGGCACCTTTCACGAAACAGTTTCAAGTGCTCCCTCCTAAATTCTTCTCAAGAATTTCTTCCCTCCCTGTTCCCAACTACAGCTCATGTCAAACCCACTGACGGAATTGAACACTCGGCAGCTACTGTTTAAACTCTTCTATTTGGGAAGATTATTAATTCGCCTCTGAGTAGTTCCCTCTGGTTAACTCAAGGACACAGGAGCAATTGCAACCCCCCAACCTTAGCTTCCTGTTCCCTTTTTCTCATTCTGCTGTGCATTATCTGCTGATAAGCGCCTCTAGTAGGACAGGATCCATTGCATAGCGAGTCCCTTTCGAGGGACGGTGGCAAGAAGCAGGGAAAGGATCTATCCCTATTTTGCCAATGGTGGCCAGAGTCAGGTGTACCGAGGGCGCTCGTTTGATTGGCAGCCTAGTCGAGTCTGGACAATTATGACTCTATTGGAATTATCACATCCACCACCTCCTTCATTTGACAAGTAAGGGTCTTTTCATGCGAGTTGAGGAAGAAGAGGCAGCTTCCCGGCTAACCACATATGAAAAAAAATCCCAGCAGTAATAAGAAGAATAATGAAAAAGTACGTACAGATCTTTCCTGTATGTAGGTCATAGTCAAAGGCATCCACCGAGTAGGACAGGCTGTCGATGTAATAGAAGATTTTGTGGTCCAGGGACCAATCCAAACCATTGGAGATGTCCACCTGGTCAAAATACTTTTCCACATGGTGGTCAGGAAAGAGGGAGTACAGGGACCCCTGGTGCCGCTCCAGAACCGCGGGGGCCGTCTCCTCGGCCATGGTGCCTACAAGACCCCAAAAACACTGAGTTTAGCTGCATAGCACCTTGTCCCATGCCCTACAGCACCTTTTATGACCAGGGTTCCTTTCCCATCATGAAGTCAAGGAAACTAGGGACAACTGGGTGGCTCAGTCGGTTAAGCATCTGCCTTCGGCTCAGGTCATGATCCCAGTATCCTGGGATGGGGTCTAACATCGCCTCCCTGCTCAGCGGGGAGCCCCGTTTTTCCCTCTGCCCCTGCCCCTCCCCTCTGCTTGTTCTCTCTCCCTCTCATTCTCTCTCTGGAATTTATCAAAATAAATACATAAAATATTTTAAAAAAATAAAAATTATTCTATTCAAGGAAACTATTCTGCAATCCCAATCTGGGTCCTATATTTAAAAAAAAAAAAAGACAACTGCCTTGCTTATGATGCCAATGAAAATTACACCAACAGGTCTGGTTCCGGATAAGGAGGAGTCCATTTCCACCAACCCCACTTTCTCCCACTGAGTGCAACTGTACAATCTGGACAAAACACCCAGTGGGCTATTTGAGAAACTCCGACAAGTAAAAATATCGGGCAGCTCAGGGAAGACCAGCAGAATTTTCAGTGCCGCCTAACTGGTGGCAAGTTCTCCATTTTATCCTCCAGTATGTCCCAGCCTGACCTCAATGCAGCCTCCAACTTGGAAGCGAGCACCGCGGTGAAGACTGAGAGCCAAGAGAAACCCTCTCGATCTGGCTCAAGGAGCAAATGAGGAAACTCCTGAGGCTCGGAGAGTGGAAGAAATGCCCTGGTTCTTTCCACTCCTTTCTCCAGTCCCCACGCTCTGCAGCAAGGGGAGTGACGGCCGAGTGGCGGGTACAAGCGAAGTGCAGGAATCAAGACTCAGGGGAAGGGGACATTGCTCTCCTGCTGCAGCTCCAAAAGGGCAGAACCAAACACTGCTGCTTTTTTTTTTATATTTATTTTTTACTTATTTGGCAGAGAGAGAGATCACAAGCAGGCAGAGAGAGAGAGAGAGGCAGAAGCAGGCTCCCTGCCGAGCAGAAAGCCCGACACGGGGCTCGATCCCAGGACCCTGAGATCATGACCCGAGCTGAAGGCAGAGGCTTAACCCACTGAGCCACCCAGGCGTCCCCCCAACACTGCTGCTTTTATGCTCGCTCTCTTTCTCTCTCTCTCTCTCTCTCTCTCTCTCTCTCTCTCTCCTGCTGCTACTTGGCTCTGGAGAGAGCGCTGTCCTAGAGATGGGTGGGTTCCGGCTGGAGGAATGACAAGGACAGCTCCGGGAAAATGGAAAGTACCTAGAGACAGTCAAGAGGGACTTGTTCAGGAATGCAATTCCATAAGGTTGTTTATGATCTCCTGGGCTCATCTTTTACTGGTACGCAGGACTCTGGTTTTAATTAGCATACCAAAGACTGAGAATGCAGCTGTGGTTGGAACTCCTAAGTCTCAGGGCGGCCACTGAGTGGCCCACATGGGGGCCAGATCTTAATGGCAGCTCAGAGAGAGCAGGCTAGAGCTTTTCTGGTAAACCTTCTGAACCTAAGCATATACAGATCGCTCATGAGGGCAAATGTATCAACATTCTCCGCAGGATTTAAAGACCCAGGGTCTCAAAATAACAGTCACAAAGTCACAAATATTATCCAATATGACTTGCAATGCAAAGAAGCAAGGCAAAGAAGTCAAAACACAACAAAGGGCCAAATAAAAATTTTAGAACTGAAAAAGAAAATAAATGAAATAGAGAAACTGCCTAGATGGATTTTGCTAGCAGGCTAGAGATGACAAAGGAAAAGAGTTAGTGTAGTGAATGACAGGTCAAAAGAGATTATCCAGGGGCGCTTGGCTGGCTCAGTGAGTAGAGCATGTGATTTTTGATCTTGTGGTTGTTTGTTTGAGCACCATATTGGGCCTAGAGATTACTTTAAAAAAAACCTAAAATCTTAAAATATATAAAAAAGGAAATTATCCAATGTGGACAACATTGCAAAAAACTATAGATTCAAGCTGAGCAAGCCCCAAACAGGAGATAATCCCAAAGAAATCTATACCCAGACACATCAAAATCAAAATTCTGAAACCAAAGTCAAATAGAAATCCCTAAGAAAGAAAGAAAAATGACATATGATATATAGAAAAATAATGATTTCAATAACTGTTGATATTTTACAAGGAGCCACGGAGGTCAGAAGGAAGTGATGCACTTTTTTTTCTTTTTCTTAAGTAGGTTCCTTGCGCAGTGCAGGGCCCAGCAGGGGGCCTTGAACTCACCACCCTGAGATCAAGACCTGAGCTGAGATCAAGAGTCAAGACACATAATGGACTGAGCCACCCAGACGCCCTGGAAGGCACACATTTTTCATTTGCCGAAAGAGGAAAAAAAACAAACTGTCAGACTAGTATTCTATATTCAGTGAAAATTCTTTCAAGAATGAAGGTGAAGGGGCGCCTGGGTGGCTCAGTGGGTTAAGCCGCTGCCTTCGGCTCAGGTCATGATCTCAGGGTCCTGGGATCGAGTCCCGCATCGGGCTCTCTGCTCAGCAGGGAGCCTGCTTCCCTCTCTCTCTCTGCCTGTCTCTCCGACTACTTGTGATTTCTCTCTGTCAAATAAATAAATAAAATCCTAAAAAAAAAAAAAAAAGAATGAAGGTGAAATAAAGATATTCTCATATGAAGTAAAACTGGGAGAATTCACAGCCAGCAGACCTGCTCTAACAGAATTGCTAAAGGGAAGGGAAATGATACCAAAAGGAAGCTTGGAACATCAGAATGAAGGAAGAACAACAGAAACAGTAAATATAATAGGGTGTTCTTCTCCTTTAAGTTCTTGAAAATATTTCTTTTCTTTTGTTGACGATTCCATTTTTTAAAGATTTTTTATTTTTAAGTAATCTCTATACCCAACATGGGCTTGAACTCACAACCCCAAGATCAAGAGTCCCATGCTTCACCAAATGAGCCAGCCAGGCACCCCAGTTCTTTAAAATATTTCTGATGGTTAAAAGCAAGAATTACAGGGCGCCTGGGTGGCTCAGTGGGTTAAGCCTCTGCCTTCAGCTCAGGTCATGATCTCAGGGTCCTGGGATCGAGCCCTGCATCGGGCTCCCTGCTCGGTGGGGAGCCTGCTTCCCCCTCTCTCTCTGCCTGCCCCTCTGCCTACTTGTGCTTACTCTCTCTCTGTCAAATAAATAAATAAAATCTTTAAAAAAAAAGCAAGAATTACATTTTCTCGGGGGATTTATATGTATGTCTATAAAGGGAACTATAGCATAAAGAAGTGTTCATCAAAGTGGTAAATCTTGGCTCTAGACAGCCTGCAAAAAGTTAACTGTGTATTTTGCAATCCCTTCATAAACCCTTAAAAAACCACACAGAGAGATACAGCGAAAGATCACCA
Organism: Mustela erminea; assembly: GCF_009829155.1. NCBI lineage: Eukaryota > Metazoa > Chordata > Mammalia > Carnivora > Mustelidae > Mustela > Mustela erminea. The sequence goes on along the minus strand of NC_045635.1, from coordinate 41,285,382 downwards.
TGAGTAAATTAAAATCGAATTCTAAAAGAAGGTTCACTCAACTGAAATGGAGGCAGGAAAGGGGAAACGGGAGGAACAAAAAATACAGGGAGAAAGAAGAGAAAACAAATAACAAAATGGTAGATCTAAGTCAAAGCATATTAATAATGACACTAAATACACTAAATGTAAAGAACCTAAATACATTAATTAAGTTATTGTTAAGACAAATTTTGTAAAAGCCCAGCTATTTGCTGGTTATAAGAAACTCATTTCAGATATAGGGATACAGACCGTGTAAAAGTGAAAGGATTGGGAAAAGCTATACCACGCAAATACTGATTAAAATATTAGCTGGAGGGGCTATGTTAACATCAGACAAAATATACTTAGAGCGAAGACAATTATCAGGGATACATGAAGGTCCTACATATCGCGAAAATGGTCAATTCACCAAGGAGACATAGCAATCCTAAATTCGTACGTGCTTACCAACAGAGCTTCAAAATACACAAAGCCAAAATCAGAACTGAAAAGAGAAATAGACAATTCCATAATTACAGCTGGAGATGTCAGTACCCTTCTCTCAGTAACAGACACAAGTATATAGAAAAATCAGCAAAGAAACAAAACTGAACAGCATCAACCAATCTAAGTGACATTTACCAAACACTCCACTCAACAGCGGCAGAGCACACGTTCTTCTCAAGCGCACCCTAGGATAGTCCCTTAGACTTGAGTGTGATCTTGGGGGACAGAGCAGAGTTTGACTGTAATGAAGAAATTGGGAAGCTCATCTAGTATACCAAGTTCCATTTGAAATAAGAATGAGTTAAAAGAAAATGGACAAAAGTTGGGAAGCTTGAATAGCAAGCAGGACAGGGTAAATCCTCCCAGGGGAGAAGGATTTCACGCAGCAGTTTCTGGCTAGAGGGCAATTGGGTTTGTTTTACTAATATTCCGTGCCCCCCGACCCTGCCTGCCTCACAGAAAGAGGTGCCTGTAACATGCATGTGAATTCCGCACTGCTTGGAAAGGGTTCTACCTCAGTGGGAAAGAACATGCCGGAGCCGGAGCCCTGGCTCGTATGTCACTATCTAATAGTGGACACAGTAGTGGATGTGGTGACACCTTCAGGATTCTTCTTCTTCTTCTTTTTAAAAAAGATTTTATTTATTTATTTGATAGAGAAGAGAGATAGCAAGAGAGGATACACAAGCAGGGGGAGTGGGAGAGGGAGAAGCAGGCTCCCTGCTGAGCAGAGAGCCTGGCGTGGGACTGGATCTCAGGATCCCGCGATCATGACCTGAGCCAAAGGCAGATGCTTAACCACTGAGCCACCCAGGCGCCTCACCTTCAGGATTCGACCCACCACCTCAAGACTCCATCACGCCATCAAATGACCCTACCCTCTTCTGGTCCAGGGACACCTCCTAGCACTTGCTGAAAGCTAGGAACTCTCTAGAAAAAGGTTATCAGGTGCTTCTGGCAGATGCTTGTGACCAGTCTGCACACCCACAATTTTCCCTACAATTTTAAGGGGTCCCCTCAGGGCACAAGTTAAGAACTGGGGACTCCAGGCTAAGGACTCAGGCTTCTGAGGACACCTTTATCTTGTCTCACAAAGTGCCACAGAACTGTCAACTGCAGCCATGAGGGAGAGAGAAAATCAATTTCAACAGCAGGTGGGACATCCAATCATATTTCCTTATCTTGCAGAAATTAGTGGCAGAAGGGCTTCCAACAGATTCTCTTCTTGAATCTTTCAACCTGTCCTGGACTAGATCTGTGGTTGTGTCAAGCCCGGGAAGACGGGAAGCAAGCCACAGCCGGTTGCTCAGACCTCGAGTACCTTCCATGCGGAAAGCGGACGGAGCCACGGCAGCAAGGTTTGAGGGGATGGGGTGAGGAGGTGGACATAGCAGGTATTGGAATCAACTCTGGCTAGCTTGTTATGAGGGGAAGTAAATGAAAACATACGTGAAATGCATTATTTAATTGGAAACTAGAGTTAACCTTTACAGAAAGCTGGACATAAGCCATTGTCCAACCATCCCAGTCAGCATTGGTTCAAGCAAGAATCATCAACAAATGTGAAACCCAAGGGAGACGTTTTGATGAGGACCCGGACATTTGGTCGGTCTTAAAGTATCTCCCCCTGTGCTGTGGGGAGCCTCCAAGATGGCCGCAAATGATCCCTGCCTCCCAGTGTTCACACCCTTTGGATACAGTCCCTTCTATCACCGCGTGACCAACAGCACATGACAGAAGCGACCTTCTGTCACTTCCGAGATTGGTTATAGTAAGACTGTAGCCTGTCTTGGGTGTCCTCATTCTCTCTCTTTCTCATCACTCGCCCTGGGGGAAGCCATGTTCTGGGCAGCCCTACAGAGAGGCCCAGGTAGTAAGACTTCCTGAAGCCTCCTGCTGGCCCCATGTGAGAGAGCTTGGATGTGAATCTTCCGGGCCGCTTGAGAGACACCAGCCCCGTTCTGAGACTACAACCTCCGCCAACATCTTGACTGCAACTTCATGATACAGCCTTGAACTAGAACCATCTGGCTAAGCCCCACCCAGATTCTTAACCTTCAGTAACGATGGTTGTAATTTTAACAAACACTTTAAAAATGTTTGTGATTTTAAGCCACTGAATTTCAGGGTAATTTGTTACACAGCAATAGATAACTAATAAACCCCACAACATGTTCATAAATTGCAATTAAAAATAGCAACTATGGGGGCGCCTGGGTGGTTCAGTCGGTTAAGTCTTTGACTCTTGCTTTCACCTCAGGTCATGATCTCAGGGTCATAAGATCAAGCCCTGCCAGGGGCTCCCGCTCAGGGCGGAGCTCCTCCGCCCCTCTGCTCCCCCCTCTCTCTATCTGAAATAAATAAATAAAATCTCTGAAAAAATAGTAACGATGCAGTAGAGGAAGCTGAGAAGACCTTAACCAGGTGATCCAAACTAACATCACCCATGAGGGACATGGTGTCCAGGTGAGACACCTGGAGAAAGACAGCATGTCACCTCTGCAGTATTCTAGCGACAAATGTACGGCATCAATCTAATCACAAGGAAACATCAGACAAACACAAAAAGAAGAGGAACACGAGGGATGTTCTATTGAAAAAGGGGGGAGTTGTGTGGGACTGTATTCTTCAAACACAGCGGTGTCATAAAAAAACAAGAAAGGCTATGCTCTGTCCCAGATGAAAGAGGTTTAAAGAGACATGTCAACTAAATGGCAATACATAATCCTAGAATGGGTCCCCCACTTGGGAGTGGGCAACGCTGTAAAGGACAGTATTTGGTTCATGGACAAAACTGGAGTACAGATAGGACATCAGTTAAAACCAGAATAATGATGAACTTCTTTAAGTTGGTAACTGTACTGTGGTCATTTTTCTTGGGAAGAACAGGTCTTTTTTCTTGGAAAATTCCCACAGTAGTATCTTTCAGGGTTAAGATGTGATATATGCAACTTACTTCCAAATGATTCTAGAGAAAAGCATGTTTATATACAGAGAGAGCACACAAATAGGACAAAACGTTGATGACAGGTGGATCTAGGTAAAGGGCAGATGTATGCTGTTCATACTATTTTTACTTTTCTTTCCCTGTAAATTTGAAATTATTTCCAATTTAAAAATCGCCAGTGACCATGAAACCTCTATTTGAAAGCTCATTTAGGGGCTCCTGGGAAGCTTAGTGGGTTAAGCATCTGCCTTCAGCTCAGGTCATGATCCCAGGGTCCTGGGATCGAGCCCCGCATCGGGCTCTCTGCTCAATGGGGAGCCCGCTTCTCCCTCTCCCTCTGCCCGCTGCTCCCCCTACCTGTGCTCTCTCTCTCTGTCAAATAAATAAATAAAATCCTTTAAAAAAAGAAAATTTAAAAAGTCTTTAAAGTAACAAAAATTCAAAAATTTAAGAAAATAAAGCTCATTTAAACTACAAAAGGTCCATGCACATTTTGGTCTCTGCCAGAGATGGAAACTTTTGAAAGGGATATTCTGAAATTTTTCTCATGGGATTTAAAACAATTTTTACATTATTTTAAATTTGATTTATTACCTTTAGCAATGAAATTTTAATAGACTTTACTTATTTCTTTAGTGTTTACATTTCTGTTAAGGAAATGCTACCCCCAGTGTGGGACTTGAACTCACGACCCCAAGATGGAAAGTCACATGCTCTGCCGACTGAGCCAGCCAGGTGCCCCTTGGGATTTTTGTTTTATTTTGTGAAAAGCTACTCAAGTAATAATAAAGGAAGAACCCAAGACGCATTATGAGTAACATTTTCCCAGGACAACTGTGAGACTTAGCCCAAGTCAGGCTTTTTCTCCCAAGCTCGGTCCATAGGGGCTGGAAATCAACCGCACCTGCGAAGTATCTCCCAGCGGGATCCACCTTCCCGTCGTTGAACCTATTGTTCCTCTTGTCTTCATCTACTGAGGCCAGGGCAACTGTTGAGTGATCTTCCCAGTTCAAAGCACAGAACTTTGTCCCAACAGTGGCGACATAGCCTCCTCCCTGGCGAAGGGCCACGGAGCTGACGGGGGCATCTGCAGAAGCAAAAGCAGCAGTCAGAGGGCGGAAAGGGGGCCAGTGGCCGAGCAGCACCCCGCGGGCACCCTGCCGCCTAGCATCTCCCTTGGAGCAGATTCCAGCTCTTTTGACAATGCGAGTGCCCCCTCCCTTCTGTGGAAAGCCAAAGGCTCCAGAACCGAGTATATTTGTTGATTAGTATCCTTGGGCAGCAGAGATAGAAACGTGAATGAAACCCAACTCTTCTGGAAGCTTCCAGCCACCATACACTGGGGCAGGCGCTACATCAAATTCAAAGGTTGGGGGAGGGGGGGACAGGAGCTCCCAGGATAGCTATCATGGACCAATGGATGCTTGATTCACCTTTTCTCCAGGAAATTCAGAGACACAAACCAGGCTTAGTTCCACCAACCAGGTTTTCTGACATCTCTCCCTTCCTCTCATTCAGGACTCGTCTTTTTTAAGGGGTCCTATCTTATGTATTAAATTGAAAGTTGTGGGATGCCTGGGTGGCTGAGTTGGTTACGTGTCTGCCTTCGGCTCTGGTCATGATCCCAGGATTCTGGCACCGAGTCCTACCTACATCAGGCTCCCTGCTCAGCAGAGAGCCTGCTTCTCCCCCAACCCTGACAAATAAATAAATAAATAAAATCTTCCAAAAAAATTATTTTGAAAACATTTTTTTTAAAGATTTTATTTATTTATTTAAGAGCGAGCGAGTGGAGGAGGATGCGCAAAGGGAGACTCCCAGGTGAGTGCCAAGCTCAGCTTGTGGCTCAATCCCGGGGCTCTGAGATCCTGACTTTAGCAGGTAACTTAAAGGACTGAGTCACCCAGGCACCCCTTGGAAACATTTTCTAAGCACCTAGTCAGTAAGTGCAAGGTGCTGGGTACTCTGGGAGGGGCTCTGGGCTCTAAGTCCCGTTCAGAAGTTGATTCCCACCAATGAGGGGCCCAGGGAATATACAAGACAGTGCTGAGAGGATCCCGACCTGCATCCAGAGACTTCTGCCAGCGCACTTCTGTAAGTTCCGAAGTTAACTGATACCAGAAGCCCCTTCCATGCTTTGGGGGTGGTTGTGGATTGGGGTGGGAATATCCCCCTAATGTGTGCACACTGGCAAAGAGGGACTAGGGAACGCATTGGTCCCCCGCCCTCCACTTCCCCCTCCCGCCCCGCCCCCCCTGCCCCTGGGGCTCTGAACTCCTCTGGTCCTAGTCACTTTGCCTCTAGTCACACTCACATCCCTGGGTGAATTAAAAAGTTGTTCCCTCTTGGGGCGCCTGGGTGGCTCAGTGGGTTAAGCCGCTGCCTTCGGCTCAGGTCATGATCTCAGGGTCCTGGGATCGAGTCCCACATCGGGCTCTCTGCTCAGCAGGGGGCCTGCTTCCCTTCCTCTCTCTCTGTGATCTCTTCCCTTCCTCTCTCCTACTGTGATCTCTCTCTGTCAAATAAATAAATAAAATCTTTAAAAAAAAAAAAAAAAAAAAGTTGTTCCCTCTTATTTAAAAAAAAAAAGTTTGAGGTCACCAGCTCTGGAATGAGACTGTCCCAAGGTCACAGGATTTCCTGGTATCTCTTCCCATTAACACAAAACAAGAAGCTTCCTTATCTCTAATCGAGCTCCAACGCTTGGGCCATAGAATGAGAAAACCTTCCTCTGGGAATCACGTGGCCCTGAACAGAATCGCGGTCAAATGCCCTTGGAATTTGTCCTGAATCTTATTTTGTACAGTGAACAGATAGTCGTGCTTGATGCTTTCCAAGTCTGAAAGCTCTTCTTTTTACATTCAAAGAAGGGCTCTGCCTGCTCTTTTCTTTTCTTTTTTTCTTTTCTTTTGCCCATTAAGTTCTTGGCCCAACCCAAGGCGGACAGCGTTTGCTGGGATCCCCAACGTTTAAAGGCTGGATCTGAAGATGTTAAGGAAAGAGCGTACCGTGCCTTTGCCTCGTCAGCAGCACCAAATGGGGACTCTTGCCCCCCACCCACAGCCGAAGAGGAAAGTACTGACCACCCAAAATTTATTCCAGGGTCCAAGTGGGAGGACACAGAGTGTGGCTAGAGAGAGCATGTCATTCCAGAAGTTTTAAAGCACATCCAGTAGCTTCAATAAGAAGTTCCCTGGGAAATGACACATCAGGTGACCGCGTGTCCCCAGGGAAATGATGGCTGGCTGGGCAGAGCGGGGTGGGGGCTTAGGGGGGCCCTTCATGCTTACCCAGGGTCACTTGCTGCACGCGCTTGCTGAGCGAATCCCACCGGCAAACCTTCTTTGCAGGAATATCTACAAAGAGCAGCGAACTGGATGCCTCCTCCCACACCGGAGACTCCCCACACCGGCAATTCTCCCGCAAAACACACTCGATCTTAATGGAAGACATTGTGAACAGGGAGCTGTCTGGAAGGTAGCAAGAGAGGACAGAAAATGTAATCGCGTGGAGCAAATTCAGCAAAACACATCTGGCTTAAGGCCCTGGGAAGATCCCAGTACAGGCCGAGTTTTTCCTCAGAACTGGAAAAACACGTTCTCTCAATCAGGACAAAATAGGCACGGTGGCAGAAAGATACTTATAGGACAGTGAGGAGTGAGCTGATAGTCCATAATGTGAAATATCTTCTGATCGACTTAGCCGGGCGTGTTTTCAAGCTATCTTTTAAAAAGAGAGGAAAAATCCCACAACACCGCAGCATCCATACCTTGATTGTCGGTGACCCTCAGAGAGCTGGCTGCTCGCAGGAGGGAAGGCCGCCCTTTATGCCTGTGCCTTAGCCCCCGAAGGTGCAGGTGCCCATGGGGGGTGGGGGGGGGCGGGCAGCCCTGTCATTGGTGGCCCCTCCCCGCCTGCAGGTCACCAGCTCCCGCCGCCCTCCCCCATCCCCTGATGGTGCCCATTCCCTCCCCCTCAGCCCGCTCAAAGGCCAGAACTTTCCTACTCTGCATTTTTCTAAAGTGCCTTTCTAGAAATATGGTCAGGATATACACTAAGTTAGACCTAACACCCATTTGTCAGCTTGGCACAAGGGAAGGGCTGGAGAAGCGGACCCGGTCTGGGCGCCACACTGTAGGTACTGACGGCCCCTTGGCTAGTTCTTGCCGCCCAGGGCAGGCACCGTGCCAGTCTGGCAAGGAGACTTGAACTCCACAGGCAGAAACATTCTATGCTGGGAGTTTAGGCCAGAGTGTGACCAGCGAGCAGGGAGAAGAGAAAGAAAAATGATCGGAGAAGGAAGAAGCAAAACAAAACAAACATTACCTAAGAAAGCCCGTGGGAGAGGAAAACAAGGCAACTTTTCAGGGTCTCCTCTCTTTCCCAAACTCTGCCCAGATGCTGCCCCAAATCGTCTGCCTCATCACCCTTCTCCCTTTCTGTTTGGGAGTGGGTGGGCTCACCCACGGATGGGCGAATTCATGACGGGGCGGGGGGAGGCGGGGGGGGGGGGGGTGGAAGGAAAATAATCTCTGGTTTCATATTCCTTTCGAGAAATTAATTTTTTTTTTAAAGAAACACAACTCAAATCTTAAATCCTGATGCCAGGATTTGGAAGTCTCGCTGGCTGTTAACAATTTGGCACAGGCTCCAAAGGCCTTCATGTTATCGATCTGAGATAAGGCACAGGATCAGATGAGAAGCTGGACTTTTCCCAATAGCGACTTTTAACCCGAGCCAGGGGCCCTGCAGTCGTCTCTCCCTGCTGCGGCTTCGGAGCCCGGCGGCCCGGCAGCGGAGAGCCGGCACGCAGCGGCAGGTGCCTGTGCAGCACCCGCGATACCTGTGCGGCGGGGTGGCCTCGGCACAGTTGGGTGGCGCCACTGCAGCCTTGGGCGACCGCGAGGCCCCGGGAAGCTGAAGGTTGAGCCGGCCTCGTTCCTGGCCGAGCCGAGTGGAGCGCGCGCGGGGCCCGGGTCCTCGGGTGGGCAAGGAGGGTAGGGAGCGAGCGGTGTCCTTCCAGCCCGCCCCAGCGACTTTCGATCGTCTGTAGTCAGACCTTTCCTCTCCGGAGAGCGGGCGGAGAGGCCGGTCGGTCCCCGGCACTCACCGGGCCGGTGACTTCCAGGAGGCGCAAAGGTCAAGCAGCGGAGCGGAAGGACTGAGCAGGGAACGAGGCCGCTGGGCAGGTGGGCGGCAGCGGCCTGGAGCGGCGGGCTGGGGACTGCAACCCCCAACGCTGTCCCCCTCCCCCGTGGCTCCCGGAAGAATCCTACAAAGCCTCCCGGGACAGGGGGGCGGGGAAGAGGCTTGGAGCCGGGGGAATCTAAGCCTCGGAGTTTGGACGGAGCGCTAAAGTTTATCTCTTACTTAAACAAGAAAAAATTGTTAAAATACCTAACAGAGATTGGGGTCGAGGGTCCGGTTAAACACAAGCAGGTCAAAAAGTAAAGAACAAAGCGGTTAAACAAATCCACCCTTTTCCTAGCGGGAGAACGAAAGACTGTTGGCTGGAGGCCAGCTTTTGTAAAGCCTTTTTTTGTTTGTTTCTCTCTGTGTGTGTGTGTGTGTGTGTGTGTGTGTGTGTGTTTTGTTTGTTTGTTTGTTTGTTTTTGGTGGGGGAAGAGGAAAGGTTTTATTTGATTGGGTTTAAAAAATAAAATGGAATAAATGATCCTAAGCAGCACTCAGATTCACATTCTTCTTTAAAAGTGGACCTCACCATCCAAATTTAAAACATTTCAAAAAATGAAGGGAGGGAGGTAATCAGGAGGGCGTTTGCCACTGGGGTTGGGAGCCGGGGGTGGGGGAACCATGAAGGGGTTCAGGCAATTTTCTGGGGGTGATGGAGGCTATCTGGATGGATACCTGAGTTGCACAGAAGTATGTACTGTCCAAAGTCATTTGGTGGGACACTTGAGATTTGTGCATTTTTTTGTATGCGTTGAATCCAAGGTCAATGCTACCTCATCATCATTACCATTTTAATTTTTTACATAGGCTCCATGCCCAGCGTGGGTCTCAGACTCATGACCCACCCTGAGATCAAGAGTTGCCCGCGTTATTGACTGAGTTAGCTAGGGCCCTCGTGCTATCTCATTATTGATCTCCCTCTATGGAGCACGCATTCCTGGCCTTCTGCACAATCCTGAAACCTACACTCAAATCACAATCACTGGCATTCCAGCTCCCTGAAATTCACTAAGGAGGAGGGGCCGCAGATTAAATGCTTCAAAGGCAGGAGGCTCTAAAGCAGGAGGGAGATGTTTGGAGCAATCTCAACTCAAAGTTTCAGTTTAGTTAACTTAGAGTAATGGGCACTTATGGCCTCAGTCATTTTGATTTCACCCTGGGAGATGTTTAAGACAACTGCTCTCCCATGGCCCCATTTACAGATGGGAAAACATGAGCCTGCAAAGTGAGGAGACTGCCAAAGTCTCTGGTCAAGCTGGGAGAAATCCGGCAAATAGACCAAACCTTCAGAAGAGAAGTAAGAGCTTGGGGGGCTGCTGGGTGGTGCACTTGGCTGAGTTTTGACTCTTCGTTTCAGCCCAGGTCACGATATCTGCGTCCTGGGATTGAGCCTCTTGGCAGGTTCCCCACTCAGTGTGGAGTCTGCTTCTCCCTCTTCTCTGCCCCTCTCCGACCCCACTTGCGCTTTTTTTCTCTTTCTAAAATAAAATAAAATAAAATAAAGAAATCAGAACTTGAAGGACACTTTCTTGGGTGGGGCAAAGAGTGGGACTGCGATCTCCGGAGGCTTCTCTGGGGTTCTGTTGGGTCCTCCTCCCATCACGTGGCTTCTTCTGCCTCCTTAATGCTGACAACTCCCCAAACTGTATCTTGTCCCAGACCTCTCCCCCAAACTACAGCCCTGTAGTTCAGATGCTCTAGTCAACCACACCACCGAGCTGTCCCAGAGAGATCACTTGATTCTACACGAACCCGGAGAGTGAGACCATGGTCCCACCAATAGATTGCACAAGAAGTCCCCATTCCTTGCCCAGATTGTTGTCAGCTCCCTGGAGGGCTCGTCTCCCTGCTTTGGATCTGCTGCCAAAATGCCCCCCTACATGGTGAGTCCCACAGGGCAGGGATGCCTCTCATTCCCTCACTCATGGTGCTGACACACAGAGGCTATTCAATGACATGTTCTTTTTCTTTTCTTTTCTTTTCTTTGGTGGCTCAGTCGTTGGGTGTCTGCTTTTGTATCAGGTCATGATCCCAGGGTCCTGGGATCGAGCCCCTCATCAGGCACCCTCTTCAGCAGAAAGCCTGCTTCTGAACCCTCTCACACTCCCCTTGCTTGTGTTCCCTCCCTCGATATCTCTCTGTGTGTGTTAAATGAGTAAATAAAATCTTTTTAAAAAATCCTATAGAGGATTCCTGATTACCCTTTACATAGATTCCTCCAATGTTAACAGTGTAGCGTTGCTTTGTCTCTCTCACTTACATATAAATGGAAATATATTTTTCCTTGATTTTTATTTGCTTCTTTGTTTATTTATTTATTTATTTATTTTTAAAGTAATCGCTACACCCGACATGCGGCTTAAACTCACAGCCCTGAGATCAAGCCTCTCACACCCTACCAGCTGAGCCAGCCAGGCACTCCAATATATTTATTTTTCTTGAATGGTTTGAGAGTAAGGTGCAGATGTGATGCTCTGTTACATCTGAAGACTTTGGTATGTGTGTCCTGGGAAAAAAAAAAAAAAAAGGACATTCTCTTCTATAACCACAGCACAATTATCAAGATCGGCGGATTAACACGGATACAATATTACCTAGCTGAATTTCATTAATTGTCCCATGGATGTCCCTTCTAACAAAAGGAAAAAAGGGATTCCGTTCCTGAATCCAGTCCAGGGTAAAGCTTTGTGGTTAGCTGCGCTTATTCTCCTTTTAATCCGGAACAGCTCCTCAGCCTTTGTGCCGTGACATTGACATTTTGGACGTTCAAAATGTAGAATGCTCCTTCATTTGGGATTACTTGTTTTTTTCCTCGTGGTTAATTCGGGTTATGCCTTTTTGGCAATACTGCAAAAGTGAAGCTGTATCCTCTGTAGCATCTGGAGGCAAATGATGTCAATTTCTTCAATGTGGTCACAGTATGTGCTCATTGAATCTTGATAAAATACAACTTAATCATACCCAAGAGCTTATAAATCCCCTCAGACTTGCTAGTAGTACCTTCTTGACTTCAGTGATGGTCTAGCCATGTCCTCTTTCTGCTTCTTGTGTCTGAACTTGCTACTCCTTCTGCCTGGAACACTTTACTCCTCCCACTAACCCAATCCCTATCTCTGCACTGGGCTCACTCCTACTGAAGCCCAGTAACCCGTCCACCAGCGTCCTGTCTTTATGTTTTATTACGATATTCACCACATTGGCTGAGAATTGTTGGTCTGTCTGTCTCTCCTGCTACATTGTGAACTCTCAGGTTAAGTCTTGGATCTTATCTTATGATATAAACCCCTTCGTCCAAAGATCACCTCCAGTCCAACAAATCTGGGTTTATGGATTCCTCGCAAGAAGGGAGAACTCCCACCATGGGGGAATCGTGGGATGTCTTGGTTAGAAGGTGTTAGAAAGAAACTCTTACAGGACTGGGCTTTGTAGTAGGTGACTCTGGGATGAGTGCAAGCACTGGAGGCTGTTAGGAAGTGGGGGTAGTTCTATGACAGGAGATCTTCATTCTTACGAAGGTGAGGAGAATGGAGTGACTGCTAAAGAAGCAGCACCCACTCGTATGAGCTACAAGAGGGTGATGTTGAGTCCTCTGGGGGACTTGGGTGACATTTCTGTCTTGCTCTGTCATGGACACGGAGTGCTTTTGTCTGCTGTTGGCGATCTGTGAAATTGTTCATGTTCAACAGGAGAACACCAGGGTCTGCTGTGAGTTCCAGGCCAGCTCCTGGATGTTGGGGACTGCATTTCTTTCTCATTCCCGTCTTTCATCCAAGATCAGTTGAAGTCAGGCCCCAGGGCATGAATCTATATATTCTGATCGTCACCGCTGCCGAGATTTTGCTGATCTGGAGGTGGCTTGGAGAAAGCCGGCCGAAGTAGGGCGTGGGCTAGTCTGTCCTGTTCCTTTGGCTGCAGGGTGAGTTCTTGAATCCCCTGACATGACAGGGGGTTCACAGTGGCATCTAAGACACTGGGCAGTATGCATCGGCCAAAGGCTCCACGGGCAGTTACCAGAAACAAGATGATGATTAGTCCTTGTAATAGACCCTGGAGACAGACCAAACTCAGGCCATGGACACATGTCTCAAAGCCCAGCTGGTCTCGAACCAGATGACTTTTTCTTTTAGGCTGATCAGAAAAATTGTTCCACTTGGGGGCGCCTGGCCCCCAGTTCAGTCAGAGGAGCGTGCGACTCTTGATCTTGGGGTGGTGAGTTCAAGCCCCACAGTGGATGTAGAGATTACTTAAATAAAGGAAAGCTTAAAAAAATTGGTCTTCTTGACCGCCGTATTTATATAAGTGTAGCAAGAAGTGTTGGCTGAAACTTAAACTCTCCCTTGGGTAGCCAAAAGGAAATCGAAGGTCATGAGTTTGTTCATGGCAACTCTGGTGTAATGAACGTAAACTGGCTTTGGGTGGGGGCAGGTCTTCTGGAGTAGAAACCATGTCATTTCTGGCATCCAATAAGGTCAGAGTCAGGTTCTGGACCCCCTTTTGGTGACTGTGGGAACTGGCTCATAGAGCATGCATGCACGAAGACTCAGCTCGCCCTCTAGGGAGTTATCCACATTCACCCAGGCCTGCCTCTTCTGTTCGGGAAAACAGGGTCCGCAGGAGGGGTGGTAGCTTCAAAAGTCTGAAAGTTTCTAAGATTTATCCCAAATATACCAGATAAATTCACGTGTGGCAGGTGCGTATAAGTCTGGCGCCAACATGGGTAATGCAATCGTAATGGGGCACAGACCCTAGGGGGAGTCTAAGTATCATTTAGCTTGAGCTGTTTATATGTCCCTCGAAATGTCCCCTCAGATAATCTCAGTTCCTGAGAACAGTGTCTCTGATGAGAACAGACTACTATAGGCAAGGCACAAGCCCTCATTTTAGTCCCTATTCCCAGGGGGGTGGAGCTAGCTTTTGCTGATCATGACCTTGGCAGAAGCAGTCTGTTGATGTCAGGTCACTTGGTTGGTGACCAGGGTTTGGGATGGAAGCCGTGAGGGAAGCTTCAGAACCACAAGTGACATCTGAAAGGAAATGAACCTTCTTTAGAGTCCATTTAAAGAAAGAATGATTACATTTTTGTCAGCAGTTAAAATCAGAGCGGTAGCTCTGGTCTGAGAAAAACCTCTCACAGAGGGTCAAAAGTCACAGGATGAAGAGAAGGGAGAACCTACTGAGAAGCCTGTTAGTTACCAGGAAGTGTCGTCAGAGACACTTCGGGGCTGAAGCTGTCCACTTCTGTAGCCAGCGGCATCTGGAAGGTTCCTAGGAATCCCGTTTAGCGTCCCAGTGGGATGGCCATCCAGTAGTCAGGATAAAGTGATGTGTATCTTCCAGGTTGGGAAACACGGACTTGAGTGTCAGGGCCTCAGAGTTTTATTGCTGTGTCAGGTGCTAACAGGGACTGAGGCTCAAGGGCAGTTTTGAGACAAAACCAGACCTTCTGCTTGGAGTCACACAGAGGTTGCTCAGGGGGTGTTTTAGAAATGCAGCTGGGACCTGTTGACGATAAAGCTCGAGATGTCTAAGTCCCTTTCGGTAATTAGTCATATCAGTTTGTAATAGGCCAGAGCCTGGGATTGGAAATACTTTCTTTCTTTTTTTAAAGATTTTATTTGTTTATTTGACAGAGAGAGATCACAAGTAGGCAGAGAGGCCCGTGAGGGAGGTGGGAAACAGGCTCCCTACTGAGCAGGGAGCCAATGCAGGGATCGATCCCAGGACAATAAGACCATGACCTGAGCCAAAGGCAGAGGCTGAAGTCACTGAGCCACCCAGGCACCTCTGGAAATACTTTCTGAATGCAGGGAGCAACCCGTTATTTACTTGCTAGGAAACAACCTGTGGCTCTCAGAGGGGACAGATCTCTTTGCCATCAAGGGAAACAGCAATAGCGCCATACCTCGGAAGTAGAGCAGGTTCGGGTCCGGACCATTGCAACAAAGTGGATTTTTCAACACAGTGAGTCAAGTGAATTTTTTCGTGTCCCAATGTACATAAAAGTGATGCTTATTCTATACTGTAGTCTATGAAGTGTGTGATAGCCTTGTCTCTGAACAAATGTACATGCCTTAATTTAAAAATGCTTTATGGCTAACACATGCTAATTATCATCTCAGCTTTCAGTGAGTTGTAGTCACTGAGCACAGAATCCCTACAGGAAATATAATAGCAATGAAAGAATTTGGAATATTATGAGAATGACCAAAACGTGGCTCAGAGACGTGAAGCAAGCGTAATGCTGTTGGAAAAAACATACAATGTGGGGTTGCCACAAACCTTCAGTTTGTTTAAAAAAAATGCAAGTAAAACAAGATATGCTTGGGTGCCTGGGCGGCTCAGTTGGTTAAACGTCTCCCTTTGGATCAGGTCATGATCTCAGGATTCCGGATCGAGGCCATGCTTTGGGCTACCTGCTTAGCAGGAAATCTGCTTTTCCCTCTCCCTCTACCCCTCCTGTCCCTCAATTGTGGTCTCTCTCTCAAATAAATGAAGTCTTTAAAAAAACCGAAAACCCCAAACCAAGGTATGCCTTTATGTTGGGCCATGGATGTCTAAGGGGTTTCTGAGAGCTGATAATTTGGGCTTTAGAATTCCATTAGTTATCTACACTTTTCCTGAATTTATGCATAAGGACAGTGCCGTTCTAGAAAATAAGAATAAAAAATTATGTTCAATGGCTAGAGTTTTGATTCTGTTTGTTACTTAGAAACTGTCAAAGCATCCAAACATAACTTATCAGTTAACTTAATCATTTATCAAACCTATGGTTACCAGAGGGGAGGGGGGGGGTGGGGGATGGGTGAAACAGGGGATGGGGATTAAGGAGGGCGCGTGTTCTGATGAGCACCAGGTGTTGCAGGAAGTGCTGAATCACTAAATTCTAAACCTGAGACTAATATTATACTGTACGCTAAGTAATTGGTATTTACTTATTTTATTTTTTTTAAAGATTTAGTTATTTATTCGAGAGAGAAAGAGAGACAGAGAGCACAAGTGGGAGGAGCAGAGGGAGAGACAATCTTAAGCAGACCCCACGCGGAGCAGGGAGCCTGACTCCAGGCTTGATCTTACCTTTCTGAGATCATGACCTGAGCCCAAATCAAGAAGATGACACTTAGGGTCGCCTGGGTGGCTCAGATGGTTAAGTTCTTTCAGTACTTTAAAGATGTTACTCCAGGGACACACATGTGGTTCAGTCTGTTAAGTGGCAGCCTTCGGCTTGTGTTATGGTCTCTGGGGTCTGGGGTTCAAGCCCCCCCCCATCGGGCTCCTGGCTCAGCGAGGAGCCTGCTTCTCCCTCTCCCTCTGCTGCTCGCTCTTTCACTCTCTCTGTCAAATAAATAAATAAAATCTTTAAAAAATATATCCAATGCTTAACCACCTGCACCACCCAGGTGCTCCAACAAACCGGAATTTAAATAAAAACTTGGGAAAGAAACCTTTAATCATTTATCCAAGGTCTTAAAAGTTAGGATCCAGAAATTTCAATTTCAGCTAACATATTAAATCTTTGTGCTTCATAGCAATTTAAAAAGTTGATAAAATTAAACTCTAAAAAAATAATTTCATTTTGTTGTTAATATATACATTTCACCCTTGAACAACACGGATTTGAACCGTGCATGCTCACTTATACGTGACTTTCTTTTTTTGATAAATACAGTACTGTAAATATATTTTCTTTTGTGATTTTTCTTAATAACATTGTCTTTTCTCCAGCTTTAAGAATTCAGTGTGTAATACACAGAACATTCAAAATACGTGTTAATCAGTAAGACTTCTGGTCAATAGTAAGTTCTTAGTAGTTACGGTGTTGGGGAGTCAAAAGTTATATGTGGGTTTTTTTGTGTGGTGGGGTGGGTGGCCTAACCCCTGCATTGTTCAAGGGTCAACTGTACACACACACACACACACACACACACACTCTCTCTCTCTCTCTCTCTCTCTCTCTCTCTAACAGAGACAATGGTAACTCACTTAACTCATAAAACCAGTGTAGGAATTTTAGAAGGTTAAAATTTTTCACCCTGGCTTTGTCCAAACCAAAGTATTGTGCTGACATTATTTTTAAATGGTAAACTAATTCTTAAAGACTCTCAGTCCCATCAAAAGCCCTACTTCACCTTGGGATTACATTCTTTTCTTCTTTCCTCACAACTAGGATAACAGAGGCTGTTATGTTAAGATACTTTTCGGGGTCCACAAAAAGACACATCATTCAACAACATTTTTTAATTATTTTATTTTTAAAGATTTTGTTTATCTACTTGAGAGAGAGAGCGCACGAGAGCACGTGCACACATGCAAGCAGGGGTTGGGGCAGAGGGAGAGGGAGAGAAGCAGACTCCCCAGTGAGCACGGAGCCCATTTCTTAACCCTGAGATCATGACCTAGGCCAAAATCAAGAGTCAGATGCTTAACCGACTAAGCCACCCAGGTGCTCCACATTTTCTTTTCTTTTCTTTTTATTTTTTAAAAGATTGTATTTGTTTATTTGTCAGAGAGAGAGAGAGAGAGAGAGCACACAAGCAGGGGGAGCAGCAGAGAAGCAGTCTCCCCGCTGAGCAGAGAGCCCGATGTGGGACTTGATCCCAGGACCCTGAGATCATGACCTGAGCTGAAGGCAGATGTTTAACCAACTGAGTCACCCAAGCGTCCCATTTTCTTTTTTTAGACTTTTTTGACAGTTTGTCTGGGCTAGATATTCCTAGAGCATGCACATAACAACTGAATGTTTTTTCAATCAGTTAATCTCTCACGTTACCCTGGTGTAAAAGAGAGGGAGAGAAACCAAAAAATTAACAGGGAGCCAGCTTCAGACAAATATGAAATTATTGTTGTAAGAGACTAATTGTGTTTCTTCTTGAAGGACAGGGAAGACTGTGTAGATATAGAAAACCCATTCTGACAAACACGAGAGAGAGATAGAGATAAATATTGGGATTACAGCTGGTTTAGACAATAATCAGCCATTGACAATTTTACCAATCTAAATAATTTTTTAAAGATTTTCTTTATTTATTTGAGAGAGAGAGAGTGAGTGAGAGAGAGCACAAGAAGGGAGAAGGTCAGAGGGAGAAGCAGACTCCCCATGGAACTGGGAGCCCAATGTGGGACTTGACCCCAGGACTCTGGGATCATGACCTGAGCCCAAGGCAGTCGCTTAACCAACCGAACCACCCAGGTGCCCCCCAATCTAAGTAATTTATAAAGATTATTTTATTTTATTTTTAGGTGCTCGCTACACCCAATGTGGGGCTCAAACTCATGACCTAGCGATTAAGTTGCATGATCCACTGACTGAGCCAGCCAGGCAGCCCACCAATCTAAATCATTTTAAAGCTATCATCCATTAGTCTTGAAATATGGAAATAAAGCCAACACAATCACCTGTGTTAAACATAAAAAGAATTTCTGTTTTAGGGGCACTTGGGTGGCTCAGTTAAGTGTCCAGCTCTTGATTTTAGCTCAGGTCATGAACTCAGAGTCATGCGATTGAGCCCCGTGTCGGGCTCCACATCGGACATGGAACCTGCTTCAGATTCTCTCTCTCCCTCTCCCGTTGCTCTTCTCCCTGCCCTCTAAAAAAAAAAAAAAAAAAAAGAATTACTCTTTTATACAGGAAAAATCTCCTTATGAGGGTTTCTTCCCTTCTCGTTCTAAGGTACCCCTTAAATCAACAGTCTTGTTCATATCAAAAATTCCCCAATGTGGCCATGGTAATTTGAAATTGACCCTAGAGAAATTATGCCAGGTATAGAACACAACACTAGGAAAATAATGAAGGAAGCAGGAGGTCTGAGTTGCAGTTTTGGATCCAGAAGACCCCATGAGAACTTCTGAGGTTCATAAATATGGTGCTTGTGCAATTTTGTGTCCCTAGAGCTGGGCTGAAGGCCCTCCATTCACCGTTGGAAGCTGCGTAAAATAAAACCTCCTGATTCCAGGCCAAAGTAAGTAAAAAAGCTCTTAGGGACACAATGACATCACTGAAGGAGTCCTTTTAACATCCTCCTGCCCAAAGATTTACATATTTATTTGAGAGAGAGAGAGAGAGAGAGAGAGAGAGTGGGAGGAGGGCCAGAGGGAGAGGGAGAGAGAGAATCTCAAGCAGACTCCATGCTGGGCCCAGAGCCCAATGTGGGACTCGATCCCACGACCCTGAGATCATGGGAGCAAAATGGCTGGTTCTTATGTAGGTGTATACTTCACTTCGTAGAAAGCTTCCAAGCTGTTTTCCGAAGTGATTGTGTCATTTTACATCCCCACCACCCTTGTATCAGAGTTCCAGTTCCTAGACATCCTCGCGTCACTTAGTATGGTGAGTCTTTTAAATTTTAGCCATTCTAAAAGGTATATAGTGGTTTCTCATTGTGGTTTTAATTTGTATTTCCCTAATGACTAATGGTGTTGAGCCTCTTCTCATGTGAGTATCTGCCTTTCATGCATCTTCTCCAAAGAGGTTGCTGTGATTGCTCTTTTAAAAAAAATATGGGGGCGCCTGGGTGGCTCAGTCGTTAAACGTCTGCCTTTGGCTCGGGTCATGATCCCAGGGTGCTGGGATCGAGCCCCGCATTGGGCTCCCTGCTCAGCGGGAGGCCTCCTTCTCCTTCTCCCCACTCCCCCTGCTTGTGTTCCCTCTCTCACTGTGTCTTTCCCTGTCAAATAAATAAAAATCTTTTAAAAAATTAGCTTATTTTCTTGTTATTATGTTGTGAAGATTCTTGATGTATTTTGGATACTAATCCTTTAATAGATAAATGATTTGCAAGTCTTTTCTCCCAGTCTGTGACTTGGGTTTTCATCCTCTTAACAGTGTCATTCAAAAAGTAGCAGTTTTGGGCACCTGGTGGCTCAGTAGGTTGACTCAGGTTTGCCTTTGGCTCAGGTCATGATCCCAGAGTCCTGGAATCGAGCCCCGTATCGGGCTCCCTGTTCAGCGGGGATCTGCTTCTCCCTCTGCTCTTCACCTTGCTTGTGCTCTCTCTTTCTCAAATAAATGAATAAAATCTTTGAAAAAAATTAGTTTTAATTTTAATGAAATCCAATTTACCAATGTTCTCTTATGGAAAGTGCTCTTGGTGGCATATAGAAGAAATCTTTGCCTAACCAAGGTCCTAAAGGTTTTCTGTGTTTTGTCCAGAAAAGTTTTATGGTTTTAAATTTTAAATTTAGGTCTTTGGCCCATTTTTTTTAAGAGAAGGAGGGGGAAGGGGCATAGGGAAAGGAAGGGAGAGAATCTAAACAGGCTCCATGCCTAGCTCCACACCAGGGCTTGATCTCACAACCCTGAGATCATGACCTGAGCTGAAATCAAGAGTCAGATGCCTGACTGACTGAGCCAGCCAGGTGCCCTGGTCTTTGACCCATTTTAAAATTAATTTTATATATGTGGGAGGTATGGATCGAAAGTCTTCCCTTTTTTACTATCTGGATATCCAGTTGTTCCAGTACACTTTTTGGGAAGAGGATTGTTGAAGACAATCTTCTTTTCATTGAATTGCTGTGTACTTTTTAAAAAAATCATTTGCACAGGTATGGATGGGTCTACTTCTGAATTCATTCTATTCCATTGATCTATATGTCTATCTCTACCCCACTTTTTAAATTACCATTTTAAGAATGAAATCAGGTAGTGTCAGTCTTTTAGCTTCCTTCTTTTTGTTCTAAGTGTTTTTGTGAACCCTAGGTCCTTTGCACTTTTATATGAATTTTAAATTCAGTTTGTCAATTCCCACCCCTAGAGGTTGGTGTGATTTTGATTGGAATTGCCTTGACCAACTTGGGGATAACTGACATCTTAATACTGAGCCCTCTTACCCATGCACATGGTATATCTCTACATTTACTTAGGTCTTCTATTTCTCTCAGAAATGTTCTATTGATGCCATTGTACTGTCTTTCATATCTTCTGTCAGATGTATACATATAAATTTCACATTTTTTGGCACTATCATAAATGGTATTACTTTTAAAATTTCAATTTCAGATTGTTCCTTGTTAGAATATAAAATACAGTAGATTTTTGTAAACCGACCTTTTATCTTGTAGCCTTGCTAGACTCACTTATTAGTTCTGATGGCTTTTTTGGTAAATTCCAAATCATTTTCTACATAGATATTCATGTCATCTGAAAACAAAGAGAGTTATAGTTCTTCCTTTCTAATCAGGATGCCTTTCATGTCTTTTTCTTGCTTTGTTGTACTGGCTTGAAATTCTAGTATAATGTTGAAGAGAAGTAGTAACATTCTTGTCTTATTCCTGATTTTAGGGGGAAAGCATTAAGTCTTTCACCATTAAATACTATGTTAGATTTAGGTTTTTCATGGGTATTATTTATCAGGTTCAGGAAGTTCCCTTCTAGTTTCAGCTGGCTAAGCATTATTATCAGGAATAGATACTGGATTTTGTCAAATGCTTTTTGTGTATCTTTGAGATATGACAATTATATCGATTATTTCTTGAATATTAATTCAACCTTTTCACTTCTGGGATAAATCTCACTTGGTCATTGCTATGGACTGAATGTTTATGTTCCCCCCAATTTCATATGTTGAATTCCTAGCCCCCAGTGTTGTGGTATTTGGAGGTGGGGCCTTTTGGGACATAATTAGCTTTAGATTAGGCCATGAGGGTACAACCCTCATGATAGGGTTCATGCCCTTACAAGAGGAAAAGACCTCTCTCTCTCTCTCTGAGTATGCACAAAGGAAAGGCCATATTAGAACACAGTGAGAAGGCAGCTGTCTACAAACCAGGAAGTGGGCCTTCACAAGACAGGAGTCTAATGGCACCTTGATCTTGGGCTTTCTGGCTTCCAGATTGTAAGAAATAAATTTCCATTGTTCTAGTCAGCCAGCCTATAGTGTTTTGTTAAAGCAGCCCAAGATAAGATGGTCTTGATGTGTTATCGTTTTGATATGTTATTGGATTAAATTTGTTGAAGTTCTAAGAATTTTTGCATCTACTTTTTAAAAAAAAAGATTTTATTTATTAGAGAGAGAGATCACAAGTAGGCAGAGAGTCAGGCAGAGAGAGAGGGGGAAGCAGGCTCCCTGCTGAGCAGAGATCATGACCCGAGCTGAAGGCAGAGGCTTAACCCACTGAGCCACCCAGGCACCCCATGCATCTACTTTTATAAAGGATATTGGTCTATAGTTTTCTTATTATATCTGTGTGGTTTCAGTATCAAGGTAATGCTGGCCTTCTGGAATGAGTTGAAAACTATTCTCCCCTGTTCAATTTTTGGGAAGTTTGTGTAGATTTGGTGTTATTTGTTCTTTAAATGTCTGTCAGAATTTGCCAGTGAAGGAAGTCATTAGCGCCCTGAGTTTTCTTCATAAGAAAGCTTTTTTTTTTAAAGATTTTATTTATTTATTTGACAGAGAGAGATCATAAGTAGGCAGATAGGCAGGCAGAGAGAGAGAGGAGGAAGCAGGCTCCCCGCTGAGCAGAGAGCCCGATGTGGGGCTCGATCCCAGGACCGTGGGATCATGACCTGTGCCAAAGGCAGAGGCTTAACCCACTAAGCCACCCAGATGCCCCCATAAGAAAGCTTTTAACTCTAATGTATTTAAGAATAAAAAGGTTATCAGGTTATCTATCTTTTTCTAGAATGTGCACTATTAGTTTGTGTCTTTGAGAGACTGTGTCCATTTCATCTTGTTGTTGAATTTATTGGCCTAAGTTTGTTAATAATATTCCCTTATTATCCTTTTTTAAAAAATTTTTTATTTTTTATAAACATATATTTTTTTCCCCAGGGGTACAGGTCTGTGAATTGCCAGGTTTACACACTTCACAGCACTCACCAAAGCACATACCCTCCCCAATGTCCATAACCCCACCCCCCTTCTCCCAACCCCCCTCCCCCCAGCAACCCTCAGTTTGTTTTGTGAGATTAAGAGTCACTTATGGTTTGTCTCCCTCCCAAACCCATCTTGTTTCATTGATTCTTCTCCTACCCACTTAAGCCCCCATGTTGCATCACCACTTCCTCATATCAGGGAGATCATATGATAGTTGTCTTTCTCCGCTTGACTTATTTTGCTAATCATGATACGCTCTAGTTCCATCCATGTTGTCGCAAATGACAAGATTTCATTTCTTTTGATGGCTGCATAGTATTCCATTGTGTATATATACCACATCTTCTTTATCCATTCATCTGTTGATGGACATCTAGGTTCTTTCCATAGTTTGGCTATTGTGGACATTGCTGCTATAAACATTCGGGTGCACGTGCCCCTTTGGATCACTACGTTTGTATCTTTAGGGTAAATACCCAGTAGTGCAATTGCTGGGTCATAGGGCAGTTCTTTTAATATCTATAGAATCTGTAGCAATGTTATTTTTCTCATTCCTAAAATTGGTCATTGGCTTTTTCTTTTTTCCTGATCAGTTTCACTAGAGTTTTATCAATTTTATTTTACTTATGTTCTCAAAGATCCAGCTTTTGGTTTCAATGATTTTCTCTTTCCTGTTTCACTGATTGCAGCTCTAACCTTTATTATTTCCCTTCTTCTACTTTGGATTTCATTACCTCTTCTTGTTAGTTTTCTTAAGATGAAAGGTGCAGTCACTGACCTGCGACCCTTCCTTTTTAAGTAGGTATTTTTGTGCTATACAATGTCCTCAAGGTATGCTTTAGTGCCATCCCACAAATTACACTTTGTGTTTTCTTTTTAGTTCAGAAAATACTTTTTAATTTCCTATTTCAGCCTTCGCTTCGTGTGTCATTTAGAAGTTTGTTTAGTGTCCAATGATTGCATTTCCCAGAGATGTTTCTGTTACTGATTGCTAATTTCACTCCATTGTGGTCAGAGAACCATACTTTGACTTGAATCTTCTTAAATTTACTAAGATTGTAATCTTAATAAATAATTGTAAATTTAAAAATAAATAAATATTTATTTATTTTATTATATAAATAAATATTATTTATTTAAAAATAAATAATTGTAAATTTACTAAGACTTGTAATCTTCTTAAATTTACTAAGACTTAAATTTACCAAGATAGGCCATCTTGGTAAATTTTTGGTATCTTGGTAAATGTTTCATTTGCATTTGAAAAGGATGTGTTTTCTGCTCTTGTGGGATGGAGTGGTAAATGTCAATTAAATCCAGATGGTTGATAGTTTTGTTCAAATCTTCTAAGTTCTTTTTTTTAAAAAAATTATTTATTTGAGAGAGAGATGAGCGAGAGAGTGGAGCACAAGGAGGGAGGGGCAGTGGGGGAGGGACAAATAGGCATCCCGCTGAGCAGGGAGCCCAACCTGGGACTCTATCCCAGGACCCTGAGATCATGACCTGAGCCAAAGGCAGATACTTAACCTACTGAGCCACCCAGGTGCCTCTCAAATCTTTAATGTTCTTACTGATTTTCTGTGTACTTGTTCTATTAGTTAGAGACTAATTGTTGGTTTATATCATTTTTTCCTTAACGTATTTTGAAGCTGGTTTTTAGGTATGTAAACACCTAGGATTTTTATGTTCTCTTGATGAATTTGCCCTTGTATGGTATTGATAGAGCCCCTCCAGCTTTCTATGGCTTAGTGTTATAGCATGGTATCTTTTAACATCCTCTTAGTTTTTTTTTTTTTTTAAGATTTTATTTATTTATTTAACAGACAGAGATCACAAGTAGGCAGAGAGGCAGGCAGAGAGAGATGGGGAAGCAGGCTCCCTGCGGAGCAGAGAGCCCGATGTGGGGCTCGATCCCAGGACTCTGGGACCATGACCTGAGCTGAAGGCAGAGGCTTCAACCCACTGAGCCACCCAGGTGCCCCTACCATCCTCTTAGTTTTAACCCATTTGTGTCTTTATATTTAAAAGTGGGTTTCTTGGGGCACCTGGGTGGCTCAGTGGGTTAAAGCCTCTGCCTTTGGCTCGGGTCATGGTCCCAGGGTCCTGGGATTGAGCCCCGCATTGGGCTCTCTGCTCAGCGGGGAGCCTTCTTCCCCCTCTCTCTGCCTGCCTCTCTGCATACTTGTGATCTCTGTCAAATAATAAATAAAATATTTTAAAAAATAAAAAAAGTGGGTTTCTTATAGGCAGCACAGAGTTGCATTCTTTAATCCCCAAGTTCGAGGACTCTAACTCTCTAAGCTACCCATTTCCTTGTAGGAGGTTCTGATAATTACAGCATCATTCCTCATGATGAACCCCACCTGCCTTCTTACACCGCTCCACCGGGGTAACACTCAGAGTTATTTCCACTTCCTCCCAACAATTTTTCAGCCAACAGGGACATCTAAACCTATGGCAACTACTCAGGGAGTGCCAGATCCAGCCATGGTGGGTCCACAAGGCCCACGGAAGATTATCTCAAGGTGACCTGAGAAGTACCAAAGGCTCCCTTGGAAAAAGTATGGGGGGGGCAGGAAATAGAAAACTAATTTCTACCGGATAGAAGAAGAAGAACAACAACAACAACATTTCTTTTCCTTTTCCAGAAAGCATGTGAACCGGGAGAGAAAACCTGGGCGCAACCCAGAGTGGTCCGCCACAGCCCAGGTGGGCCCTTTGGGCAGGAGGAATTCTCTGAGAGAGTGAGGAGCCCTGCTCTATGCCTAGGGTGTTCGCTTCCTATCTCTGCTGCTGCAAATTCCCACACATTTGGTGGCTTAAAGCAACACAGATTTCTTCTCTTATAGTTCTGTTTGTCGGAAGTCTAAAATCATGGTGTAGGCAGGGGTAGCGTCCTTCTGGAGACCTTAGGAGAGAGTTCCTTTCCTTTCCTCTCCCAGTTGCTAGAGACCATCTGCATTTTGGCTCATGGCCTTTCTCAGCATCGCTCCAACCACTTGCTTCCACTGTCACGTCCCCTACTCCTCCTGATCCCACTGCCCATTCCGCTACCTCCTCTCATAATTGGCCTCATGTTTATGCTGGTTGGTCCTGCCTGGATCACCAAGGATAATCTCCCCACCTTGGGTCCTTCACCTTAATTTTGTCTGCAAAGTCCCTTTCAGCATGCAAGTTAAGAGTGGCAGGTGCTGGGGCTGAGGCAGTGGGTGCCTTTGGGGGGGGCCTTGTTGAGGCCCCCACACTGAGTTACAGGGTAGACCAGCTCTGCAGAAGGCAAGTCCACCAGGTCCTCCCTCCACCGTGAGACCTGTCCTGTCCAGATTGGTGTGAATTATCTTGCTCTTTGGATGTGAGCCTCTGAACTGTGTGCCCTGTGTCAGATGACGAATTTTCTGGCCCAGTCATCTCTGTCCAGGATGGAAAGGATCAATGGTACAGAGCTCATGGGATTCAACCCTAACTCGGGTTGGTTTCTTCAGGGCAAAGCGGAGCAGGGACAGTTACTGAAGGAGCTTGGGATGTGGAGTCAAGCCAAGTGGCCAAGAATAAGTGTTGTATGTTGTAGAGGTGACCTCACGGGTTCCTCTCCCTGTCCTGCTGCATTCTAGGGACCTTGAGCAACTGTCTTAACCATCCGGCCTGTTTTTACACGCGTCAGAGCTCATAGCATCACCTTCATATTGTTGTCACGAGAACTAAATAGAAGGCGGTTCATGTGAGAGGCTTAATTAGCAAACAGCCTGACACAGAGCAAAGGCTCAATGAATATTGCCGTTTTTACTATTTGAAGTCTTGACCGGTCCCACACAAGTTTTGGGGACTGTCCTACCAAGGGTTTTGGTCTCGGTTGGCTTCCCTAAGGGACCTAAGTAGCTGTCTTGAAACTGTCCTTTAGCCCGGTCTTTGCCAGTGTACCTCCCAGCCCATCTTTTGATGGGGGGGGGGGCAGGGACACTGGCATGAATTCTGCCCCCCGCCCATCTTTTGATGGGGGGGGCAGGGACACTGGCATGAATTCTGCCCCTAAGAGGCAGGCAGCCCCGTTTGATCTTGTCCATTGTCATCCCTGTGGAAAGACGGGACTTAGAAAAGTGGCAAGTGGCCACGCTACTGCATAGAGCCCACGATGCTGTGACCGCCACTGTTGGTTTGGGCCCACTGGCTGCCTGTCAGGGCTGGGGGACGGAGGGGGCAGAGTTACCCCGAGATACTGTCTTAGAAAGCCAAGTAGGGAGAGTTAGGAGGGACAGAAGCCTGTCACCGGAAGCCTGGTACGTGTGCCGGGCCGATCTGAGGCAGGAGGAAGCAGGGAACGCATTCTCTGTGAAGCAGCTGAAAGATCCGAAACTGCCTGATCGGGAGGGTCTTTCTCTCTTGAAGCGGAGGTGATTTAAGTCAATGAGGTTCTAATTTGCAAAATGCCAGCAACTCTTAGCTCCAGGTTTCTTTGTCCTGTGAGAAATGACTATGAAATAAGAAGACCCGCGTCCATGTGTGATTTACAGAAGCTGTACCTTGGAAGGTCAAGAGGACTGGAAGGGGCTCCTGCAAATGGTGTCCATGTGGGGGGGGATCTGCTGTGAGGAGCACAGCTTCACCCTCCCAGCTCCCCATGGTGTGGGGAGGGGAAGGAAACAGAGCTTGGGGTGCCCAGGCCTGGAAGCTGAAAGCTCACGCGCAAACCCATCTTAACCAGATGAGAAATGCTTGCTGCTCTGACCGTTTCTCTCCACAAGGAACAGATTTAGGGACCGAACCGGACCGGGCCACCAGCCTTGGTCTTCAGCCTCCCCCCTACCACCTCCACTCACTTCAAGGACAACTAGCCTCAGAGCTCCAGGCCCTATAGTTTTTTCCACAGAAGCCTCCTTGAAACGGTGCTGCTAGTCACAGAGCTCCCTGTGTGGGGGACACAGCCTCAGGGCAGGCCTTCATCAACTGAGAGTTGCTTTGTAACAATAACAAATCAACACACAGTTGCTGCTTTCCATAAAACTTGAAAAGAGCCGAATTAGTGCTGTGAAAATCTAATGCATGTTTATTATAAATAAGATACATTTTTGGAAACTAGCTATGAAAGTTACCCAGCAGCAAGGTTTTCCTCCTATCAAGTGTTTTTTCTCAATTCTCAAGGAGTCAGCAAACATGCTGAGTATTGTAAAGCCAAGGCGGGGTGAGGGTGGGGGAACAAGCACCACCACCCAGGGCTATGCATCACCTGGTTTAGTCTCTGAATTTAAACGCTTCTAAAAGGGACGCTTGGGTGGCTCAGTTGGTTGAGCAGCTGCCTTCGGCTCAGGTCATGATCCCGGGATCGAGTCCCACATCCGGCTCCTTGCTCAGCGGGGAGCCTGCTTCTCCCTCTGCCTGCCATTCTGTCTGCCTGTGCTCGCTCTCTGATAAATAAATAAATAAAACCTGATAAATAAATAAAAAATAAAAGCTTCTTAAACACAAAGACAAAGGTTTCATCTCCCACTGGCCATATAGACGTTGGTATAAACCCAAAGCTTGGGGTGCCTGGGTGGTTCAGTCAGTTAAGTGTCACTGGGCTCCCTGATCATCCGGGAGTCTGCTTCTGCCTCTGCAACACCCCCCACCCCCACTGCTCCTGCTTTCTCTCTCGCAGATAAATAAATACAATCTTTTAAAAAAAAACAAAAACCTCCAAAGCTTTTGTTGGGTACAGTAGGGCATATTTATAATTTCAGTTCTCCAACATCTTAGCTAACAACGTAGAGTTAGCCATTAATGAGAGAGGGAGGAGAGGGAGAGAGGGAGACCCAGAGAGGGAGGGTGGGGAAGGGGGAGGGAGGAAAGGGGAGAGAAACAACCTAAGCTATTAACTATCTTCGCTACTGATTTACCCAACAACCTTTGGTAAGTACATTTCTCAAACATAATGAAAATGTTTATAATGCCCTCAGAGTCCTCCCATGACACTACAAAATCCGTACTGCATTAATATACTCACATGACTCTAAACAGAATGAATAATGTAAAAGAGTGTATGTTTAAGTGATGCCTGATCTAAGCCCTTTGGACTTTGCGACTTGAGATAGGATCCATTTCCTCGGTGATTTTAAATGATCCTAAGGTTTTGTCTTACTAGCCTGATGAAATCATGATTTTGGGGTAGAGTCCAAGGCCCCAGAATTCTCTTTGGTCTCTGGTATTGACATGAATCATGAATCTGTGCTTCTAAACATTCAGTTCTTCCCCCATTCGCTCTGTCCTTTCCCCCCACCACCTTGTTGCTTAAAATTTTTTAAATATGAAAGGAACATATGTAAGAATTTCTAAAACCCATATGTCAAATTAAGAAATTATCACACTGACAGCAGTTAGCAGTTTGCATAATTTAATGAAAAAGTATTGGTAAAAAGGTGACATTTGAAAAAAGACTGAGTTTATCTTGGAAAACTGGACTATATAAGACAAAATGAAATAAAGATTAACAAAAGAAGGTTAAGAGGTAATACTTCAAACAACAGCAATATGTAGCAAATACATTTTGGGGCAGTTGAAATGTACACAGCTGAAGGCTCCTTCATTTACTTAGGAACATACTGTAAAAATATCACAACTATATTTCCCTGACTGCAATGATTTTAGTCAATCTTCTCCCCATGGCATTACATACGGAATTTGGCTGAAGCACTTTTTCAAATGTTTGCTTTTCCTCACACTCACTCAGAACCAAAAGGCATGAAAGGACACAGGCTGTGGTACTGGCCTTGAACAGAAGGAGTTTAGAACACAGCTCCGTTATAATGTCATTCCCAGGAAGGCGTCAAATTCATAGCCACCCCAGCAGAACTCAAAGAAAAAGCACAGGAACCCAGTGCATACATACGGGAGACTGTCTTCCTCATTTGGATAACTCACTGCTGTTTCCATCTGAACAGAACACAGGATGCCTATGACACATGCTACGGCGTGTTCACACGCGTACACAGGCATAAAGGAAACATTTGCAAGGTGTGGCCAAACGGGAGGCAAAAATGCAGAAGTTTTCCAAAAAGGAGGATCAGAGCAAAAGCCACGGAACCCACGAACAAGGCTGCAGGAACGAAAGCAGGGAGAGGAAAAGGGCTGCGTTTCCCATGTCGGTGGAGAGCGGAGGAGCCCCGGGCTGCCTGGCACCTACTGCAGCGGGGCTGTCTGTTTACCAGCAAGCAATGTGAAAATCTAAATATGGCCTCTTTTGTCTGAAAACTCCCACTACGCTTTCCCAAACTAGAAGAAAGAGAATATTAATTTAAGGCTAAGAAGAAAAGAGAGCAGAGAACTATAGTTGGCTTCACATTTTAAAAACTGTAACATTTCCCCCTTCTTTAAATGGGAAGAGGACACGTTTTATCCCCCCCCACGTAATTATTCTCTTCCTCCCAGAAATTAATCAAGGCTGATCGTTTGGGAACAGGGTATAAGCAACTTCTGAAAAATGGCTCCAGCCTTTTTGTTTGGGAAACTGCCTCGGATTCAAAGTTGGTAGAAAGCTAAATTATATCCATGTGTTAAACACATGCTTTCAAATTCTGTTTGACAATAAAAATCTGTTTCAAAATTAAAGCAGGTAAGAATACTTAACCTCTGTGCATTTTACTATATTTTAATTATACCTCAATAAAAATTTTATAAACATTAAAGCAGGTATACAAAAACTGTCAGCCAAACTTATTTAAGTCAAACTGATTTGAAAACAGTAACACAAAAACCCTGACCTGGTACAAATCCCCCAGAATTGGTCTCACTTTGGGAAAGGCTCTGGGATCCTTCACAAATGCCTAAGCTGAGAGAATCAGAGCATTTTCCTTGGAAGTAGTACTTTTTTGTACCTTTGTAAACACTATCCACAAGCTAGCCTTTTATGCTTGTTAGACGGGTGAAGGAGTTACAAGTGCGTCCCCAACAAGCAGGTCTAGGAACAGGCACTGGACACTTAGAAGCATTAGGAGTATTGACTTGGTAAGTAAGATACTGTGAAAGGAGCTCAACCTTGTGCAGAGCAAAGGAAGAGGGTAGTGAGTCTGACAGTATCTGAGATGTTGGTCCCCGGTCTCTGCCCAAAGCGGGTTTCCAGATACCAGTGGAGTTAGAAACTGCCTACAGACAGGAGCTCTGAGAGTCACATGCTGTAGGTTCCAAAGAGAAGTAGTTTTAGTGTCTGATAATGACGGTCTCTTGCAAATCCATAAAGGACGCAAGGACTCTTAATACAGTATGTGCGTCAATGTGTTAATGTGACTGGAGAGCTGTCCCCAAGTATTTACTGAGCAAGTACTCTAGGCCCAGCTGTTCTCAACAGCCTCTGGCAGGAAAATTTCTGGATAATCTGTAATTCTTATAATGTGCTTGTGAAAATTAGACTTGAAACTGTTTCAAAAACTGCAACCCACTTCACCGTGGAGCGTTTTATTCTCACTACAATCCCTCCTAACATATGCGAGAGTCCTTTTGGTGTGGGGGTTCTCCCCAGTGTACGGGGTAAAGGCAAAGATTAAGCTATTCTTGGAGGGTGCTAATCACCTCTGCATTGAACTGTGGGAAAGGGGATGCATCTTGCTTTTGCCGTGGCAATCCCGTCGAGAGTCGTGGGAAGGATTTTCCCTGTCTGAGCTAACTCTCCTGACCCTGACTTTCTCTTTATTCCCATCACTTTCTGCCTCTGAATCGCTCAGCTCCAAATCTGGACAATACCCATCGTTTTCCTGATAGGGAGCTCTCCCTGCAGACCGCCTGACAAGCTGCTTGCCCCAGTGCTGCTCCTTGGGGTTAATATTCTTAGTTGGCTTTGCACAGCATTGGAGGTCCTCTGTGGTCCTCACCCACCTGTTGGTGGCCTCCTTAAAGGACCTGCTAAAGTGTTCCACGGTGGATTTTCTAAAGGGGCCCTGACTGGCCAAGTGGGAGCTGAGCATGGACTCCTGGTTACAGAACATCTCACTCGAGCTGTCTTTTTGGGTGACATCTCCAGACCAGCTGCCCTCCAGGCCGTTGGATTTGGCAAGCTTGGAGGTAGGCTGACTTTTCCCGTTCCCAATGGAAGACTGCCCATGCAGGGCAGCCTGAAGGACCAGAGGCTTTCCCAGCGACTGCCCGTGATAGAACTCTGGAGATGGAGCTCTCCAAGCAGGACTGGGATCCTTCGCTTCGCTCCTTGGATGGCTGAGACTGGCCAGCAGACGGTTACTCTTGCTCTCTAGCGGATGTCTCGGGTACGATTTCGTTCTCATGTCTAGTGACTCCTGAGGTGCCTGCATACTCCTTACGCTGTGAACAGGGGAGCTGCTGGCAGGAGACAGGGCTCCAGGATCAGGCTCTGTGGAGCTGTTTCGGCAGTCTTCTTGAGCTGATTTGGGCATTTTTAACTTTAAGGTAATTCTCGGTGGTGGGTAAAACAATGAGTTTTCTGGTGCATTTGTCAAAGGAAGTCCTGAGAGCGAAAAGAAAGATTCGTTTTAACAACTGATTGAAAGAATGGTGCGTGTGCTCACTGTGGCCCAGAGGCCCCCGTAGCTGCCATTCCAGATGTCCGACGAGCCCTGGCTGCCCATGGATTCGCGCCACTGCACAGAAGCTGGAAAACTCAACGATGCCATTGTTCACAGTGTGACTCTTAGCCTCTTCCCCTCTGCTCTCCCAGTCCGTAAAGGGATCCCAAAGATGAGTGTGCCGCCTCCTGTAGCCCCAGCTCTGCCCCCTCCGTTTCTGAAAAGAATGTCACTAGCCATGGTTTAGAACAGGGTCTGTCGATTTGTGTGTGTGTGTGTGTGTGTGTGTGTGTGTGCGCACGTGTGAGTACCGCACAGCACTTAGGATGTGTCTTAGAAAGACATTTCAGACCCTGCTCCCAATCTCTCCTGCCCTTCCCAAAGCAAGTCAAATATAAACCCTCAAGGACATAGCAAATGCTTTGGCGGATGAAGAGTAGGTGAATATGTGTTTTATCCCAGCAATAGTAGAAATGGTGGTGGTTCTCGGTGTATTTTAGGTCTTGAACCTAAAGTAATTTCCTGACTGTAAATGGCCATCATGGAGGTGTGGGGCAGAACCTGCAGCGGCAAGGCCAGCAGAAAAGAATCACAGCATTCCCGCCCACAGCCTGCTCTGGGCTTGGCCTGGGGAGTACTGGCCGTCAGTTACCTGGTTATGTCATCCTACGGTCATATTTAGAACAGTTCTCTATTACTTTGAATGCTCTGAAATCAAGAAAAGCACCACGGAACAACCCCTCCTTGCACAGGGACTTGACCTTTGCCCACGAGAGGACAACCAGTAGGTGCCCAGGTAAGATGTATTCCCTCAGGGTGCATGGTGAATATGGACAGCTCCCATCTCCACCTGGGCGGCGGCAGCGGGGGGGGGGGGGGGGGGCTGCCGCCTGCTGGTAGCACAAGCAGTGATGCAACTGGTTCCCACCGATCAGAAGCCATGTGGCCTAGCAGCCAAACTCCTTGGCATGCAGGGCCCCCACCCCTGCTGTCCTTTCGTTTTTCTTGTCTTGTCTGTTCTGGTGACTTTGTGGCTGAGCAGTCCTGCTCCCTCCTGCTATACCATTCTGCTGTGTCCTTACAAATAGCCCAGAGCCTTTGAGGCCTACCTGACATCTCATTTCTGGGTGTCACTCTTACTCTATGGCTGGCCCTTAGCTGGAGCTAGATTCTGTGCACCCTGCATAGTGACTCCTGGTTGGCCAGGCTCTGCCACCAACCTCTGTATTAAATGAGGGTAGTACCGGGAGGTTACAAATGTCACCGAACATGACTGTCACTGCAGCCAAGCTCCCCATGCTTAGGGCACTGTCTTTCTCACCAAGGTGGCAGCATATCCTACAGGCAGGGACTCGGTCTTGCTGACCGCTCTACTCTCTAGCTCAGTTCTTACTTCACAGGGGGTAATCCACAAATAATCGTAAATTAGAGACAGAACCCAGATCTCCTAACTACTGGCTAAGGGTTTAACAGACTATCGTTAAGACGAGTAACCTTGGAATTAAACGTTTTCTGGAAACTAGGATTAGATCCTCTCCTAGTGATTTCTAAATGAATCTGATGGTTATAGAATACTTTGATGGCTTTGACCAGTGGCCCTTGATATCTCCTTCACACCTAGATTATCTGCCCCAGACCTGCAAGTCCCCCAACCCCACCCTGGGATCGCTTGCCTCATAGGTCAACAGTGAAATGGGCCATGTTGTACCAGGGTTGGACTAGAGCAAATGAGATATTCGACAAGAATTTTAAAACATTTTTAAGTAAAACAGTTGACATAAAATTTTAAATTGTTAAAATAGGATGTAACCAGAGTCTATGTTAGGACATCTTTACTATAAGGTTACCTGCAGCAATTTCCTGGTTAATAAGCTGGACTTGCAAACCGAAGATCTGTTCCTGTATTTTGTTCTGTGAAAGTTTCAGCTTCTCTCGCCTGCTTATCATGTAGCACAGATTTCGGACCTGAAAGCCCAACCCAGAGCAGACAGAAATTTTTGTCATGTTATGTAAAACTGACAATTATAAATTGTTTAGCTAAAATGAAGACAACTAAAATCAAGCAGGGTATGGATGAGGGTGGGTGAGGAGAGAAGACAGAACACAGAAGTCTAAAGGAATTCACAGAGCACATCAGTCAGGGGATCACGGGCCCCATATCAATCAGCGGCACAAGGGAGACCCTCCAGAGCGGCCTTCTGAAACCTACTCTCCCTGCGGTGTGATGGGCTCAGTGTTTACCGGCACAGCCAAGCTGGGAAGACCGGGTGAGGATTTAACATTCCAGTCTTCCCTTTGGATCCATGAATAAAACAATGGCAATGCTGGATCCAGAATTTTCTAACGAGTGCTGGACCAGCACAGCAGGATAAAGGTCTTCTGGGAAGACTGAAGGTGGCTTTTTTGCTCACACCTCCAGCTTAGCCAAATCTCCACAGTCACAACGGTGCAATCCTCACACCCCCATACTCCCCACCCCACTTAGACAAATCACCCTACCTTCCTTCCTGTGCCCCAGTTTATTCATCTGTAAATAGGGCTAACAATAGTACTTTCTTCACAGGCATCATGTTAGGGTTAAATGAGTTAATATTTATGAAATGCTTAGAACAGTGTTGCCACACAGTAAGTGCTATAGATGTGTGAGTTAAATTTCCCAAAGTGAGCCAGATCTAGTGCCTTCCAAATTCTGGTAGCAGTGAGAAAAACAAGACATCTCTATAATTATACTTGATTATAAAATTCTCTAGGGTAAACACAGGGCCAAACTTATCTTTTTAAAAAAAAAAATATTTTATTTATTTATTTGACAGACAGAGATCACAAGTAGACAGAGAGGCAGGCAGAGAGAGAGGGAGAAGCAGGCTCCCTGCTGAGCAGAGAGCCTGACATGGGGCTCGATCCCAGGACCCTGAGATTATGACCTGAGCTGAAGGCAGAGGCTTAACCCACTGAGCCACCCAGGTGCCCCCCAAACTTATCTTTGAATAAGTGAGTTAAACCGAATTATCTGGTGTGGAGTATCAACCAGAGGCGATTTTGACCCCCCAAGAGGCATTTGGCAATCTGGAACCATTTTTGGTTGTCACAGCTGTGTATGTTGCGGGCGGGAATCTGCTACTGGGAGGAGGCCAGAGATGCTGCTGTGGACCTTACAGCATCCCCCACGACAAAGGACGGTCTCCCACAACGAGAACCATCCAGCCAGAATGTCAGCAATGCCAAGCCTGAGAAACTGATCTAGTTCTTTCCTCCACAAAATTCATTCTTTCAGCAGCCCATAGTCTCATGTATCAGTAAAATATAGCTGAGCCAATTTAGGCTCGACAGTGAATAAAAACTAAACCAAATGAGAATTTATTTCAGATATAAGGTTCATATGTAAGTGAGGGCTTTCCAGTTCTCCTGAAATTGCCTGTCAAAAATTGAAACAGAGTCTTGTGTTTGGGGCCACAGTGCAATCGGAAGATAAGCACGGACACAGAAGCCCACACTGTAAATAAGCTGACCTTTAGAAAACAAGAGACAAACTGGAAGCAGGGCCTCTATTTCTACACAGACCGAAACCTAAACAGTAACCACAGCTTATCACCTTACCCTCTCTAGGTCTTGCCGTAGATGCATAAACATTCTCATGCGGGTATGAATACTCTCCTCTTTTGGCTGCACCAGGCCATTTTCTTCATCCTGCTTCGGAGGAAATAATGGCTTATTGAAATTACTTTTCCGCTTCAGTTTCCAGTAGTTGTAGATGAAGTCCACGGCTAGCGTGGGCAGCCCCAGCTCTGAGGCCACATCTTCCACGCTGACCAGGGAATAGAACTCCTCCTCCAGCTCCCGAAGCTTCTGTGCTCGCAGGCTGGTTTTCTCGCTTTTGGACTGGCTCTGCTCTGCAGACCTGTGTAGGGGGTACTCGGTGTCCCCGAGTTTCTGCCTATTTTGGCTGTGCTTGAGGCAATATGACTTGAACTTCACTTCATCCCCCTCATCTAGGATGGTCTTCATCTCTAGGCTGTGCTCAAAGGCACAGGTGACATGGAAGGCAGTGATGCAGCTTTTCACAGAGCACTGTGGGAAGAAAAGATGTGTTAAGGCAGCAGGGCTGGGTGCAGGGGGAGGGCAACACAATATCCCTGGGCTTCAACTGAGATCTCACAGGAAGCAAAGCAAAGGCAGGGAGAAAACTGGTCCTAAATTGACCATGACAGTTGCTTTACAAGTAACTCAGGAAATCTGCTTGCATAGAAAACCGAAAGAACAGAGGCAAAAAAAAAAAAAAAAAATTCTAAATGTCCTTTAAGATTTCAATCAAGCACTAAGTTTTTCTGAAAGGTCTTCCTTGACCCCTTTCTGAAGAGTCGTGCTGTATGTACCTTCTCTGTGCCCCCCACATCCTCTTATGTGTTTCTCTAATGGTACTTTTTGCACTGTACCTACAGTAGAGTAAAGGTCAAAAATCCCTGACTAGAGCTCTTAAAGACAGAAGCTGTGACATTCATCTTTGCATTGCCATCAACTTTTGAACAGGCAGGTGCTCAAGAAATGTTTCTTAAAAAAAGAAAAGAAAAGAAAAGCTTCTAAATAAACAATAGAAAAAACAAAAGTCAGTACTATTGCCAGAGCATCTGCTGGTTCTAAAAAGGCCAGAGGATCTCCAATACCGACATAGTCTAACATCTTGAAATTGTTCTTATGGAGGGGTGCTGTCCAACATGGTGGCCAATGAGCCACAAGTAGCTATTCAAACTTATATTAAAATTATATACAATTAAAAATTCAATTCTTCAGTCACATGAGCCACATTTCAACCATACTGGACAGCACAGGTTTCCACCACTGCAGAAAGTTCTATGGGAAATTAGGCCTACAGACAATCTGAGATTAAGTTTATAACATTCTGCTGTTCATCGACATAATACCTCTGTTAAGCAGCATGCACTGAGGATTCATTTGCAGGGTGGCAGAGGAGGAAGAAGCTGGCCTGGGACATACCCCTGATTTCCAGTTTGTCTTAATTACCATGTGTTCTGATTACAATGCTACAGCTTTCCTTCCAAAGACTTTTAAATGCATGGGTGCATGTATATGCTTACACAGAGGAAGGAGGGAAAGCAGTGGAGAATTTGTTTCTAAAAACAGTGGGAATTTCCATGGTGAAAGCCAAATCTCAACTCTTTTGGAAGCCTGCATCTGGGTGGCAGACTGCTCAATTGCCTATATGCTGGGTTTTTGATGACTAAAAATAGGAAATAACCTTGGATACGAGTAAAGACTAAAAAAAATGCAAACCCCGACAGGTCTCCTTATAATAGATGGAGAAATTCAACACCTAAGATAACACTGGCAACCATCAAAGCTTTAGGGGACAGATTCCATTTTGGCTAATTTTACAGGACAGAGAATTCCAGAGATGAAATATAATTCTAAGATTATCTTATCCAGCCTCACATTTATTATTGCTTGTCCTTCCTTTACCTGAAGTTCTACCTCTGCTGCCCACCCCCCTCAATTCCTTCCACTTTTCAAGCAAGTGATAATCTAGCTACTTAAACTACATTCCTGAGACAGCCCACCCCAGCTTTGGACAGCTCTACTGGAGAAGTCTGTTACCTTACACTGAAATCTGTATCCTTAAAATGTCCATGTATTTGCAAAACCTCATGAAAATAAGGATAATGAAAGCCAAAAATGCACTTTTATTTGGACCCCTTTTGTTATCACTTGGCTAAGAAACTAGCCAGTCATTTAGAGAACACATAGCAAAAGGCGTTCTTTAGCAAAAGATTAAAAGTGTTGGGCATAATGCTCTTTTGCTATTTAGTAACTGATAAAAATATGAGAGGAGAAAGCAAAAGGACTGTTTCCTATTCAAGGGGATGAATGTGTGACATAAAACTACTACTGATAGGAAGCTAGGGATGCCTGGGCGGCTCAGGTGTTAAGCATCTGCCTTCAGCTCAGATCATGATCTCAGGGTCCTGGGATTAAGCCCCATATCAGGCTCCCTCACTCAGTGTTGAGTCTGCTTTTCCCTCTCCCTCTACCTCCTCCCTCCGCCATGCTCTGTCTCTCTCTCAGATAAATAAAATCTTTAAAAAACGGAAGCCAAAACCAAACCACCTCAGGTCAAATTTATAGACATATGTAGAGACTTAACTATAAGTTACTAAAAATAAAAGTTGTGTACTTGGATGAAAAATGGAATGGCCTTAGGAAACTCTGCCATAAAATCCATTCAATTGCAAAAAAGGGTCATTCTATGATATTTATAGCTGAAGGTCTATATATTTTGATGGTAAAGGAGAAATGCCATGCAAGTTTTGGTGCCAATCAAATACCTCTTTACTTTTCTCCAAAAACATATACTTGGAACATTCTAGTAAACAAAATGCCTTTATATACATCTCATTTATTTCTACTGTAACCACTTAAGGTGACAGAGGAGGTATGATGATAACCATTAAAATAAGAGGTTTATTGGGGGCCTGGGTGGCTCAGTAGGTTAAGCCTCTTGCCTTCAGCTTAGGTCATGATCTCAGGGTTCTGGGATCGAGCCCTGCATCAGGCTCTCTGCTCAGCGGGGAGCCTGCTTCCCCCCACCTTCTCTGCCTGCCTCTCTGCCTACTTGTGATCTCTGTCTGTCAAATGAATAAATAAAATCTTTAAAAACAATAAGAGGTTTATTGAGATATAGTTTATGTGCCATAAAAGTCACCAATTTTAAGTATACATTTCAACAGTTTTAGTATGTTTACAGAGTTTTGCAACCATCACCAGTACATAATTCCAGTACATTTCATCACCCCAAAAGAGAAATCTCCTGCCTACTTATAGTCACTTGCTGTTTCCAATCCTGGTGTCAAGCGACCACTAATTTAACTTCTGTGTTTCTGTAGATGTGTCTATTCTGGACATCTCATATAGAAGAAATCATACAACATGTGGCATGTTTGTCTGTTTTTTTTTTTCACTCATCATGTTCTCAAGGTCCAACCGTGTTGTAGCATATGTCAGAATTTCATTCTTCTAAAAATGTGCCAAATAACGTTCCACTGTATGGTTATACCACATTTGTTTATCCATTCATCACTTGATGGACATTTGAGTTGTTTCCACTTTTTGGCTATTAAGAAATAATGCTGCCGTGAGCATTGTGTACAAGTTTTTGTGTGGACATATGTTTTCATTTCTCTTGGGTAAGGGGCATTAAGGGATTAACCTTGCCCAAAGAAAGGTTGGCCCTGTGCCCCCAAGCTCCTAAGAGGTAACCTTTAAGCCTCTGGAATGTCCTGACTGATAAGAGGGTCTTTGTTTATCTGGGGTCCTTGGCCATGTCAGATAGTCTATGCTAAACAACGTGATTTATGGTGGAGGCTTTGGGTCACGTGGGATCAGCCTGACCTCTGAAGGAACTGGAAACTATAGTTAGCCATGAGGGTGGTCAGCTGTGTCTAAGCCACCAACTCCTGATAAAATTTCTGAACGCTAAGACCCTAGCTGAGCTTCCCTGTTTGGCAATACTCTGTGTATTATCACACATCATTGGTGGGAGAGGCCCACAGTGTCCACAAGACTCTGCTTGGGGAGGACAACTGGAAGCTCCATGCCTGGTCCCTCCTAGACCCTGCCCTATGTGCCTCTTCCCTTTGCTATTTTTAATCTGCATCCTTTGACTGTAATAAATCGTAACCACGAGTACAATGACTTTTCTGAGTTCTGTGAGTCCTTCTAGTGAATTACTGAACCCGAGCGTGGTCCTGGACACCTTGCAAACTGCAGGTGTATACTTTGAAGTGCAGTTGCTGGGCCATATGGTGATTCTACATCTAACCGGTTGAGGAATTGTCTACCTGGTTTCTACAGTGCCTGCATGTTTTACATTTCCACCAGCAAAGCACAAGGGTTCTGATTCCTCCACATTCTCACCAATAATTGTTATTGCCAGCCTTTTTGATTATTATCACCCTAGTGAGTATGAAGCGGTATTTCACTATGGTTTATTTATTTATTTATTTTAAAAGGGAGGGGGGAGAATAATATTCTATATATTCTTCAGAAATTAGAGAAAAGAAAGGAATTAAGAGATATTTTGTCACCCCCCTCCCAAATAGTGTGTCCTCCTCAAAAGGGAATGGCACATGCCTGGAACAGCAAGGGCCTGGTGCACATGTCCTCAGCAGTTCCTGTCCCACTGCAGGAGAGTGTCCATTTGGTTGTCTTTAATCCCAAATAATATGTAAAGAGACAACTGGGTGGTATCATAGCAATTTTCTCAAAACTCTGTCACTGACACAATGTCACAAATGGTTCAAGCAGCCTACAAAACCTACTCCAGCCACTGTATACTTAAACTCCAGCACCCACAGTGGCCACCAGCCTTTCTGACCTCTCATCCCTAAGGGTCTGCAAGGTTGGAGGGCAGATGTCACTTCAGTGTTATTTAACTTTTCCCAGGTTTATATCCAGCCTCCCTTAATAGACTACAAACTCCTGAAGGCAGGGACCAGAAATGCCTTAGAACCAGAACAATCTGTACTGACAAAATTTGGAATATATGAAAAAATATTAA
The DNA here is from genome assembly GCF_009829155.1 of Mustela erminea. Taxonomy (NCBI): domain Eukaryota; kingdom Metazoa; phylum Chordata; class Mammalia; order Carnivora; family Mustelidae; genus Mustela; species Mustela erminea. Next base: position 41,244,852 of record NC_045635.1, on the reverse strand, counting down.
GCACAGTCACTGGTAGGCATACTTGCATTTTGCCACTTGTTGAAGATTTCCATTTGTTTTTCAAGAAGTTCAATTTCCTCATCATCAAACTCCTATTAGCCTAACATAGCAGCCCACTGATTTACCCTGACTTCAATCCACTTGCATGTGACTTCAAATATGCCCACATCCCTCTACTTTCAAAAGGGACACTTCTCTACTTCCAAATATTTGATGATTCTACTCAGTTTGGCTGGATAAATGCTACAGCTTCCCATCAGCAAAGTCCAACAGACTCCAAGGAATAATATGAATAATTTAAAATAAGTACAACTACTATTACCGCTAACATTCACTGAGTATTTACTCAGTGTTAGGCACTGTGCCAAGCCCTTTACCACATTAATTTTTTTAAAAGATTTTATTATTTATTTGACAGACAGAGATCACTAGCAGGCAGAGAGAGGAGGAAGCAGGCTCCCCGCTGAGCAGAGAGCCCAATGTGGGGCTTGATCCCAGGACCCCGAGATCATGACCAGTGCTGACGGCAGAGGCCCAACCCACTGAGCCACCCAGGTGCCCCCAAAGCTCATATTCTTTTTTTTTTTTTTAAAGATTTTATTTATTTATTTATTTGACAGGTAGAGATCACATGTAGGCAGAGAGGCAGGCAGAGAGAGAGAGAGAGAGGGAAGCAGGCTCCCCACTGAGCAGAGAGCCCGATGTGGGGCTCGATCCCAGGACCCCAAGATCATGACCTGAGCCGAAGGCAGCGGCTTAACGCACTGAGCCACCCAGGCGCCCCCAAAGCTCATATTCTTAACCAGTGTTCTTTCTTCTCAAGGAAAATCTAAAGACTCTGGACCTAGGTTGAGTGCAGCCTGAACATAAGCCATATAAGGACCCTACAGGAATTCTGGAAAGCTGACAGTTAGAGGGACTGTGGCCAAAGTCTAGGCAAAATCCAGAGCTGTCTGGGGCATCTCATTTGAACCCTGTCTTTATGATCTAGTTCAGGATTATCGGAAGACTTCATGCTCAGGAGAAATGTTCTAGCTCCCAGGTATGAAAGATGTAGACACTGGCTGTGTTTAGACCCCAAACCCACCAGCAGTGGATTCTATCTTTCCCCAGCAAATGTTCCCAAATCAAAAGAAGACAGATACAAGTATTCCCACTGCTAGGAAACAGGAAGAATAAACACAATTCACAAATAGTTAAGAGATCCATAAAGACTTAATAAAACAAAATACCCCGAATAGGTTACTAGCCACAAAGACTTAAAATAACCCCCCAAGAACAATGACGCTAATAAAACTTGACCCCTACTGAATTACTATATTTGTTTACTATGTTTTTGATTCATATAGAGGGAACAAGATGTCAAATTACTAATGAGTTTGGAATTAACTTTCCTTTGTGGTAGTTTAAAAGGAAGAAAAAGGTTTGGGTCTGTTTTCCCACAGGAAAACTAGGTATCAGCCATGGAAAACAAATGCCACTCTATTAGTATAAGTAGAAGATAGGTTAGAAAAGAATCACACAGGGCGCCTGGGTGGCTCAGTGGGTTAAGCCGCTGCCTTCGGCTCAGGTCATGATCTCAGGGTCCTGGGATCGAGTCCCGCATCAGGCTCTCTGCTCCGCGGGGAGCCTGCTTCCTCCTCTCTCTCTCTCTGTCTGCCTCTCTGCCTACTTGTGATCTCTCTGTGTCAAATGAATAAATAAAATCTTTAGGAAAAAAAAAAAAGAAAAGAAAAGAATCACACACTTCAGAAGGTCACCTGACATTCATTCCCCCTTCACCCGAGGGGGAGGGTCTTCAATACACGCTGGCACTCGCACTGCACCTCCTCAAACCACGAAATGGTCTCACGCCTCTCCTCAGACCTCTGGGCCTCCCTCTCAGCTGATGGTCCTGCTTCCTACCTCACCCAGGAACCGAAAACAATCGAAAGAGCGCCTCTGCGGGTCACCAGCACTCTGCACCTGCACTCTGCCTTCGGGGCTCCTGTCCTGGCCACCGCTCACCGTGCGCTTCACCCACCCTCTCCCAACTCCTGAAAACCTCACTCCAGCAGTGTTTCCTTTCCATCGGGTCACTCCCTTTCATGCATACTGCGACGTCCCACGCGCTAACAAGTGTACATGCATTTGGTATTTCCACCATCTTGAAGACAAGACCTCTTTACCTCACTTTTCTGAACTGTTTTACTCCCTTCTTCATCCTGACCACTGGCCATGCAGCTTTTGCCATCACTAGTGCACCTAAATGGTTCCTCCCAATGACCAATAATCACACTGCTCAATTCAGGGCTCAGTCTCTCCTCCTCATCTTCAGCAGCATCTTTACACCACTGATCTTTTCCTTCTCCTTGAAATGCCTCTTTTCTTGAGTTCTAAGCTGCTACATACTCTCAGTTTTCCTCCTGGCTTCCTCACGGTCTCCTCTTGCTGCTTCTTCATATTCTGCTGGACTTTGTCACGCTGCAGTGCTTCCAGGCCTACTGCTTGGTACTGTTCTATCTACACTCACTCACTCGGTGATCTTACCCAGTCCAGGCTAAAGCTATCTCTAGGCCAGTGGCTCCCAAATGTGTGCTTGCAGTCCGGGGCTTCTCCCAGACTCCAAACTCACACAGATAGCTGCCAGCTTGACATGTCCACTAGGATGTCAAATAGACATCTCAAACTTAAATGTCTAAAACAGAACTCATCAGCTCTTCCCCCAAATCTGTTGTTCTGCAAATTTCTCTATTTGGTTTATGGCACCTTCATCCTTCCCACTATTTGGGCCCCAAACCTGGAGGCATCTCCAACGCCTATCTTTCTCTCACACCTCATATCTGATTCACAGTCAATCCTGTTGGCTCTACCTTCAAGATTCATCCAGAATTTCATCACTTTTCACTATCTTCAGAGCTACTACTCCAGTCAAAGCCACCACCCTCTCTCAAGGATTACTAGAATAGCCTCTTCGCTGCTTTTCCTATTTCTAACCACCCCCAACCTATTCTAAATACAGCAGCCAAGGCTTATTTTTTATTTTAACCATTTACCATGGAAATTTAAAAACCTATATAACAGGGGCACCTGGGTGCCTCAGTTGGTTAAACAGCTACCTTTGGCTAGGGTCATGGTCCCAGGTTCCCGGGATCAGGCCCCATGTTGGGCTCCCTGCTCAGCAGAGAGCCTGATTCTCCCTCTCCCTCTGCCTGCCACTCTGCTTACTTGTGCTCTCTCATTGTGTGTCAAATAAATAAATAAAATCTTTAAAAAAGCAAACCAAAAAACCTATGTAACAGCACAGAGAATACTAATCGTGACCCCCATATAGCCATCAGCCAGCTTCAATAGTAATTAATGTATGACCAATCTTGTTTCATCTTTAACCCCTATAGTAGCTTGCCCCCAGATGATTTTGAAGTGATTAGACATCATATCATTCTATAGACTGATTCTCTTACAAACACAAGTCAAATCATGTCACTTGCCTGCTCAAAGCCCATCAGTGGCTCCCCCTTAAACTGAGAGTAAAAACAAAAGCTCTCATAAGGACGCTGGAAGCCCTGCATCAGGGACTGGCAGACTATGGCCTGCAGAGCAAATGCAGCAGCTGTCTTTGTGTGGCCCAAGAGCTCAGAATGGGAGCTAAGGCTCTTTTTACATTTTTAAATGATGTAAAAAATAAAAATACTTCATGACACGTGAACTAACATGAAATCGGCATTTTAGAGTCTGTAACGTTTAACTGGAATACAGCCATGTCCATTTGTTTAAGTACTGCCTGTGGCTGTCTCTGTGCTCAAGGCAGAGGTGAGTGGTTGTATCACAGAATGTATGACCTGCAAAGCCTAAAATATTTATTTGCTGGCTGTTTACAGAAAAAAACTCGCCAACCCTTGCCTTAACCAGTCAAGTTCCCATATGATCTCTCTTGATAGTCTCTTCTCACACACTCCATTCTAGCCTCACTCACTGGCCTCCTTCTGTCACTCAAACAGGCCAGACACACTCCTATCTCTGACCATTGGCTGATCCCTCTACCGGGAATATTTTTTACCCAAAATATCTGCATTGTTTTCTCTTACTTTCAAGTCCTTCCTCAAATATCTCCTCTACCATGAGTCCTACTCTGACCACTCTATTTAAACCTGTAAAGCATGCCGCCTGACCCACACTCCCCATCTACTGACCGTACTCCATGTTTTTCCGTCCTATAGCACTTCCCATTTTCTCATGCACCATTTAGTATCTATTCCTTATTCTCTATTTCTCCCAACTCAAACCCAAGTTACGTTTGAAAGAGCAGAAGGCTCTTTGTTGGCTTCCTGATAAATCCCAAGTGTCTAGAACAGTGCCTGGTACACAACCAGGCACTCAAATATTTGTTGAATATATGTAATTCTTTATAATAAAACATTTAAGAGTCTTAATTTGGTAAAATCTTTAAAAATGCAGACTCTATACTCTAAGTAATAAAAGTAAGAACTATTGCCCTGCAGATGAAAAACCTACTCCAGAATGCTTCCTCCAACCATCTGTCTGTCCATCCACCAATCTACTATTTACTGTCTGTCCGCCATGTCAGGGGTGTGGGGGATCTAAGGATGAAACAATCTGAGCTTACAGTCTACTAAGGAAGATAAATCTCAGATAAATAACTCAGACAGTGTGGCAGAATGTGGTAACGTGGGGCTGTAATGCAAACTCGAGTCTGCTAAGGTCAAGGCTAGTGTTTTCTTTCACCACAGTCATGCTGCCATTTATTAACTAGTCTAAAAAAATCATCCTTTAAAACAGAAAAGATAGGGAGAAAAATGAAGGTACTACGATAATGAAAGTAAGTAAATCAAAAGATGTAAGTTCAACGTGCTGTTATAAATGGCTAATAATGGGGCGCCTGGCTGACTCAGCCGGTGGAACACAAGACCCTTGATCTTGGGGTCATGAGTTTGAGCCCTACACTGGGTACAGAGATAACTTAAAACAATTTTTTAAATGGCTAATAATTATAAAAACATGGAAAATATTTCATTTTATTAGTGGGGAGAATAAATATTATAAACAAATCTATGATACAATTAAATATGGATGTATTTATTTAATAAATGCTAATTGAGCACTGAAAATGGGCAGGCATTCCCCTTTGTGGTAGGGGAAATCCAAGGAAAAATGACACAACCTTGGTCCCCAAGAGGCTCACATATGAGGAGCAACCAGGATAGAACTTAGGGAAACCTATACAGGCAATGTGTTAAGGTAGTAGATCCTGTGGGATTAGTGTTCCCTTAAATTGTTTTCCTTTGTAACTGCTGTGCTTAAATAATATCACTAGGAAAAAAAAAAGGCAGGACAAAGTATCTAATTCTGTCAGATGTAAAAAATGAATTTAAAAAATTAAAAGTGTCTTTGCAGTACAGATTGTATTCTTTAAGTACCATTTCTCAGTGAAAGAACCATGTTTACTTGGAGGAGTGGTTGATCCCAGGTCTGTAGCAAGAAATCTACAAGATGAGCCAGACAGCAAGAAACCTCAGGAAACATCCAGAGATGTCCCTAAGTGATGACATCACATGGCTCCTTTTCTGTGAAGAACCTTAGCAGGCAAACCTAACTCTAACCAACCTGTATCTCCTCCTATGGAGGAGGCCTGGAGAGTAGAAGGGTCAACCCTTCTGCCTTTGCCAGAGGTAACTGGCCTTTCCCAGTCTCATCCACCATCCCCCAACTGCTGCTGTTGGGTACGGGAGCTACTACTTCCACTTCATGCGACTGAATTCCTGCACCCAAGATGTCTCAGAAAACTTTACTTGCACTACCATATACAACAAGTGTGTCTGTGAGAATGACTTTCAACCTATCTACCAGGATTTATACATTTAGCTACATCTTTCCCTACCAAAATGAGCTGTACTTAGTCCAGCAACAGAGTCTTTGCTTAAATCATCCTGAAACGTGAGTCCATCCATAGTTAGTGGGTAAGCTGCACAGGAACGTGGGCCTGGTTGTTTTAGTTATGGCTTGTTTCTACCCAGGATGGTATCATCTAGCTTCGGAACTCACCTAATTCATCAGAAAAGGACAGAGATTAACTACCACTGTGGACGAAAGGCCTATGCTGAAGCATCCAGAGGCAATGTCTAAAAAAATGGCTTCAGGAATGGTCTGTACAATGGCAGAGACCTAGGAATGAGTGGGAAGCCTCCCGAGTAAACTTCCGGTTAAGAGGCAACTAGCACTGGGAGTCTGAGTCTGGCCAATTCAGTGGGAACCCACTCCACCACTTCTCTTGGTGACTTACCTGAATACAAGCCCCTGTCTTCAACTTGCACAGGTTGCAGACTAAGGCCCATCGACTGGGTGGGATGTGGGAGACCTTTGTGATTGGTTCCATCCTCTCAGGACAAGCAATGCTGACCTACAAATGAAACACCACCATAAGGCAGAGTCACCAAGACATTCCAGAAGTACCATTCGCAAACTACAAATGATATTACATGAAGCTCAGAACATCAAAACAATGAGGTAAGCCACATCTCTGAAGGTTACTATGGAACCAAGAATAAATAAAACCTGTCTCTAGCCACCGCTCAGGCTTTTGATCATTTCCAGTAATATAAATGATTCATATACAGAATGAGAGGGCAGGAGTGGAGACGGAGAATGGATACATTAATGAATCTAAGATATCTACACTTTACTTGGGAACCAAAGAAAGCCACCAAGAAAAGGAATTAACCTTCACAAAATCTATCATCTATTATATGTTAGAGATGGTGCAACATGCCTTGTTTTGTCCTTTAATCGACTAAGGATAGAAAACAGGCAGTGACAATCCTTTCAGTTTACAAAGAAGCGTGACATTGTTGGAAAGTAGCAGCAATCTGGACAATGAAGAGGCTGGAGCACATAAGTAGGGAGGATGAGGATGATAACATTTTCAAACCACAGCCTTTTAAATCATGTAACTGTTATCAGTTTGCTTACTCTTTCAGCCAAAGTAGCTTCAAAGTGAAATTAGACTTTGGGAGAGAACTGAAAGGAAAGGCAGGCTTTAAAAGAAAATGGAAAACGTTTGTTTTTTTTCCATAGGAAAATAAGGGGTTAGGCAACTTCTGGTAAAAAGTGTCCCCCCACTTACAAATGTGTACAGGAGTTTCTAAGAGAGCCACAACTTTAACAAAGAGAGAAAGACTGCTGAATAAAGCTAGTTAAACTAGTACAAGTTCTACCCACATCAAGAAACCAACAGTAGAAAGATCACAGCAATCTTGAGCAACCCCAAAGGTACTGAAAACCCTAAGACAAAGTCAATAGATAAGAAAACTTCTTTTATTTCTAAGGACTCTTCAGGAGTCATGTTCTAAACTCATTATGCTGAGAGAGACTGCTCTATTAGCTGGGGCATTTGCTGCAGGAAATTACTCTCAGGCCAGAAACCCAAGAGTTCACGTCAGTCTATAAGCTGGACAGTCTTGTACAAAAAAGAAACCATTGCTCAAATTATTTTTAAAAACACTTCTCTATCCATAAGAATACAATAGTATTTATTGTGGACAGTTTAACTCTGTGTGCTTGAGCTTGACTCTTAGTAGTTAACTCCTCTGGAAGTGCCATTAACAAGAATAAAGCCAGGGAAGTTTTAAAAGGGGGATGAATTACCAGTACGGTATCATCAGCTCTCCCATGAACTGAATTCTGAAGTCTCTCTTGCCCTGCAGTTAAACTGCCTAACAAATTTGCTGGCTTAGATAGAGGTTGGGGAAAGAGGATGTGAGTGGGATGTTCAAGCCGGTTTAAAGAAAAAAGACAGCCATAAGAAGTAAGCACAAGTAATGTTTGGAAGCCCTCTTTAATCAACTGAGTGTGCGCAGAGCCCCTTATAAGATAACAGCAACTGAAGGACCAGATTAAATAATGAGCGATGGAATTTTGAATAAAGAGGCTCTTAGACAAACACTGAGTCCAAGCTCTGAAAAGAGCTTCAAAAATCAAAGGGCATATGGTTTTGCTTATTTGTGGAGTATAAGGAACAATACGGAGGATGTGGGGAGATGGATAGAAGTGAATTGGGGAAAACTGGAGGGGGAGATGAACCATGAGACACGGTGGAATCTGAGAAACAATCTGAGGGTTTTGAAGGGGTGGGGGTGGAGGCTGGGTGAGCCGGGTGGTTGGTATTAAGGAGGGTACATATTGCATGGAGCACTGGGTGTGCTGCATAAACAATGAATACTGGAACACTGAAAAGAAATTAAAAAAATATAAAAAATTAAAAAAAAATCAAAGAGCAACCATCGCAGTGGGTGAAAGAGCTATTGCTAGCCTAATTTGGAATAGCCTGAAACTAGAAACAACTGAAATGCCCATCAAAGGAGAATGGATAAATAAATCATGGTATATCCATACAACAGCATACTACTCAAAAACAGAAACGAGTGAGTGTTGATACACACTACAACATGGAGTGCTAGGCAGACAGAAAACAGTGCATACTGTATGACTTCATTTATATGAAATTAAAAAACAGACTAACTAATCTACAGTGATAGCAACTGCAATGGTAAATAGGGACCCAGATAGGGACTGAAAAGTGGGTATGAGGGAAACTTTTGGGTTGTTCTGTGTCTACTTTTGGGGTGTTCCAAGTCTTGGTCTGGGTTGTGGTTACAGATAGGTGTAAAAATTCATGAAACCAGACACTCTATATTTGGTATTTTAAGGTAAGTTTCGCCTTGGGCGCCTAGGTGGCTCGGTCAGTTAAGCATCTGCCTTTAGCTCAGGTCATGATCCCAGGCTCCTGGAATCAAGTCCTACATCGAGCTCCTGGCACAGTGCGGAGCCTGCTTCTCCCTCTGCCTCTGATCCTCCCTCTCTCAAATGAATAAATAAAATCTTAAAAAAAAGAAGGTTAAGTTTCACCTTGAAAAAAATCTGCTCACATCCTGGTCTTTCGTGCCTCTCTTCTCATACGAATTTATCCAGTAGCATTGGTCTCCGCACCTATATGTTAATTGGCACGGGCTTACCTGCTCACTTGCATCTGAGAAGAATGTGAGGGAGCTCAAGTGAAAGCACTATCACCTCAGAAACATGGGCAGGCACGAAGCATCTCCATGGAGCCCCAGCAGGTCTGAATGCTGGGGAGAAACAGGGGCCCCCTTGGAGCAAATGGGCTCACAGGCCTGGAAGAGTTCTTACCTCTGGAATCCACAGGGCACAGCTGACATGAGCCCATTTAGTCCCTGTCCTGGTAGTTTTCATGGCCCCACCTTTCTTTGGACATAACAGACATTGCGGATGAATGCCCAGGACGCAGGAACGACACAGCCAGCTGCCTTCTGGGACCTTGAGGATGCCGTAGCAGGCCTGGAGGCATGAGGAGGAGGGGGAAGCATGGTTAGCATCTTCTCACCAAGACTGATGTCTGCTCTGGTACACAGTGATAGAGTACCCTCTGCTTTTAGGAGAAAGAGGCAAATAAGGCCCAACAAGCTCATATCTAGGATTTTGTAATTTTAAAACACTCAAAAAATAAAAAAGGTGGCATCTGTTCTAAGATCAGCATGTCTGTTTATGAAAACTGACTTTTTAAGGACAAAAGAATAAGACTAGAAGGAAATATATACAAAGGCTGGCCCAACTGTTAACTGAGTTTGGGGATTACATTCTTTCTTTCTTTTTTGCCTCTGTTTTCTAAAGTTTCTTCAATGATTATACATTATATTTAGTCAGTCATATACTTACTGAATAACTTCTACAAGTCATGCACTGTTGTAATCAAGAAAAAAGTGTTAAGAAGGAAACAGAAGGAAACTTCTGAGCAGCAAATGAGCTAACGTTTAAAGAGCCTAACAGAGCCTGGTGCATAAAAAGCACTCAGCAAATCACAGCAATTACTTGCTTGGGCTGAAGAAAAAGGGACTTGTGAATGAATCCTGAATTGAATAGAATATTAGACTAATCACAATACTCCATAATGAGTTCTGGAAGCTGCTTCAGATCCTTTATGGAATGAAGTTGGACAACTAAATGAATTACTGGGGGAAGGGAGATTAGTTTGGGAAACATTCTAGACTTCCTTTTCACTACCTCCAATCTCGCCCAACTCTCTCCTCGTTACTGTTCTACTCTCATCATTACGGACTAAACCTGGGGACTACCTGGCTCCCCATGTTGCCTGGTATACTTTCCACCACTGACTAATTCATCAAGGCAGCTTCAAAATCTGTGCCTACGCCAGGAGGTTCAGCCACAGCTTGGATTCATGTTCCAACAGTTACTATCATGTAACCCCTGAACTGGCGCCTTTTCCAAACTACCCAAATCACCACCAGGCTTCCCAGCTTCCAGATCCAAAATTCCTGTACTCACATTATCTACTTCCTTTTGTCTACCACCCCTGAGGCATGCTAGCCCTCCCAAAAGAGTGGCCCTTGGGCTCTGACCTTCCTCTCCATCCCCACCACACCTGCTCTATCCATCCAAGTCCTTATTCTGTTATGCCTGGATTGATTTATTCCTAAATTCTCTTCTGCCCCTTTCACACCTTCAATCCTCCTTCTATTTGGCTGCCATGTTCTTCTTACTAAAACAAAGATTTTATTCTATTGCACAGCAACAAACCCTCCAGAAACTCCTTCTGTTCTCACCCTCACCCTTGTCTAAACCATAGGCTGGCAAACTACTGCTTGAGGCCTGTTTTGGAAGGCTAACAAGCTAAGAATGGCTTTCATATTTTTAGAGTGATGTTTAAAAAAAAAGAGTATGTAACAGAGACTGTACGTGGCTCTCAGAGTCTAAAATATTTACTATCTGGCCCTTCAAAGAAAAAGTCTGTTGGCTTCTGATCTAAAGCCCGACGCTTCTCACCGCACTTCTCAGCTCACAGAGCCGTATGTGTCCACTCCACTTCTTGACCTCTGCCCTCTACTCAGCACGGCTTCCCCCTCACCAGGTACGTGGTTGGCAACATGTACTCTTCTCGACTTTAGCGGTTACGTTTCATCTCCTCAGTGAGACTGTAAGGTCACTGGGGGCAGGTCATTTACCATCAGTTTATCTGGAATGCTTTCTATGCTGAGATCAAATAGGCGGTTTGGTAGAACAGATTAATTTAGGTCAAGAACTGAAGCTGAACTCCAACCAGGCTGCTCTTACAACAGTAGAGCATCATTCTGTAAGGTTCCTAACCTCCAAAGTTTTCTTTCTCTGAGGTCCAGAAAGTTTGCTAGGAAATGAAAGCAAGCTTCCTCCTAAAACAGAACTTCTTTCAGACCAGAAGAAAAAAAAAGTGGTTCTAGGAATACCCTTTATCTCCTGGCCCTTCCATGGGGCAGAAAATAATCTACTGAGCCCTTGTGTGGACTTATTCATGGTCATAGGCTCATAGAAGCTAGTAATTCATAGCAGTGGTTCTCAATTTCTTCTCGACCACAACATGATGAAGGCTGTGGACTCTTGAGAAAATTCCACAAATGCACAGACATATGTTTTATATACAATTCCAGGGGGTTAATAAACTCAGTGCCAAACATATATGATAGATACAAAAAACTATGAGTATGTACCTTCAGACAAATTAATTTAGGCCTGTTTGAGTGTTAAATACCTGGGCTAAGAACCAAAAATGTAACCTACAAAGGGATTTGGAAGGCTCCCAATTTTCGCATTTTTAATGTTAAAATCTCAAGTCTAACGATGTAAACCTCTCTTCTAAAGTACTGAAACAAATGTGTTATAGTCACAGAGGAACAAACATTTGACATAATGTGGTGGCAGTAAGGAAGAAAAGTTATGTTTAATAAATACAGATGTCAGTATGTTCCTGATTCTGTTAAGAAGTAAACCAAATCCTCGAAATCATTTTTAAGTCACTTTTCAGTCAACAGAGGGAGCTCTAACCTAAGTATCGCGTTAGAAGTCAAGTGAATGTACTCACTTTGGAAGAATCTCTTTTATATGAAACTTTATGTGGCACCAACATTCAGCCATAATACATACCAGCTTACATTCTGCAAGGCCTGGTCAGGTGTTATTATCATCACTTTCTACGTGAGGAAAGCACGTCATTTATAGTCATTACTGGATATGTTTTCAAAACAAATACTCTTTGAGGAGAATTATTAAGCTACATTTCATTTTTTTAGTCAAGGAATCTGAAAAATAATTCCTTAATATTTGGTCCCAACTGTGAAGAACAGCTGCTGAAAATATATACAGACGACCTTTGTACTATTTTCCCTTCAAGGCTACAATTATTTATCTGAAAACCCTAGGTGAGAAACATAAGGAAATTCAGAATTGCTCAGATCTTAGGAAAGTAGTGAATACATACGTGGTATATTACCTAAAACTCAATGGGACCAAGGACAGTACCATATTATCAAATACATTACATTTCTCTAGCAAACTACATAAGCATTTATACAAAATGGCATTAAGACTATAAAGAGCCTCGTATTGGATGAGTTCTAATATTGTCCATAATCAGTTTTGGTGCCAGACTTAAACAAAACCTTGCAGTTTTCAGAGCTTCTGAAATTTCTGGAATTGTAGAGGAAGGACTGTGGACCCATATTATCAAATATTTAAGTTCATACTAACACAAAATTTCCTGTCTTGCTTAAAGATGTGACATAAACGCCAATAACTGATAGAGTGAAGAGAAAATTTTGAAGTTCATTCTTTTTTAAAGGAAACAAGAAAAACGAAGAAGATCTAATTGGTTACGGAATAATTTTGAGTACCTTTTAATACAGAGGTTTAGGTTAGGTGGCCCAGGTAATTTAAATAAGGTTGTAAGCCCTGTTTTTTTTTTTTTTTTCAATTTCCTGTGTTACCTAATCATTTTATTTATTAAAAAATTTTTATTTTAAGTAATCTCTAGGTCCAACACGGGGCTCAAATTCATGACCCCAAGATCAAGAGTCACATGCACCACTGACTGAGCCAGCCCGGTGCTCCACTGCGTTACCTAATCATTTTAGTCATTTTGTGGCCAGAATGATCTTTCTAAAATACAACTCACGGCCTTCAGGGTTGACAGGACAAAGCCAAAGTTCCTTAGTCTGTCAGTGAAGGCCTGTCACCTGTGGCTCCTGTGTCCCTCTCTACCCTCACCGTCCACCCTCCTCTACTCTACCCCACTCCCTTCTGCAGCTCTGAAGAGCTCCAGAGTTCCCTCTGATACACTGTGCCCACTCTCACTACCTGTCTGAATTGTTCTCTTCTCTGCCTGAACATACCCTGCTGCTCTTTGTGGCATTTAGATTCAGCTTGGATGCCACTTAGTAGTTGTCCCTGATCCCCATCCATCCCATGCGCTTTCACAGCAGCATGGACTTCTAGCTACGAAAACACCCAGCATACTGTGCTAACTGGGCAGTATCCTTGTAGCCCCTATACCAGGCTCTGATGACCCCGAGGGCAAAGATCATGTCTGCCTCTTCGTCACTGACTGTGTCTTCAGCATGTGGCATAGTCCTGGCACATGGGATGGTAGGTGGTGTTGCATACCTATTTGCTAGATAAATTGATAAGATAAATGAAACACAAAACAGGTTCAGGAGAGTGAAAAATTATTTAGGGGAGTTCAAGAAAAGATTTAAATCAAATCCTGGAAGTCCTGTAGATTTTTTTATAGCTGAAGGTGGAAGAAAACATTTTAAATTGGAGTGTGGCCAAAACACAGAGACAGGACAGTGTCAGGAATAGTCATCACTGCCCCCTTAAGTAAACTTATTTTGCTGGAGCATAGGGCGTATGAGGGGAAGAAAAGGAAAGAGCTCAAAAGAACGCTGAAATCATCATCATCATCAATTAAAAAGGCACTATGGTGGAAAGGATGACAAATAACTAGCTGTAAGCACTTGGGTAAAGACATTTCATCTTTTCTGGTTTTATCTGTAGAACTGAGCAGTGGGATGGTCTTTTACAGCCCTAAAATTATATGATCTTTAAAAGCATAGTGGACTCTGCTTCCTCGGAGTTATATATGAGTAGGACTGAAAAGGGCTGAGACAGAGTCTGGATTTCTACCTGGAGGAAGTATGATCTCACCAAGGTTAGGAACCAGGAGTATAACCTGATGATGTAACAGGGATTCCAAGGCAAAGGAGAGACTCCCAGGCAGGCAACAAAGAGACTCCCCGGGGGATGATGAAAGTCTTGAACAAGGCAAACTCAATGGCATAGGTACGAAGGGATATAATAAAGATCTGGGTTTAGCTTCTGAGTTAAAGTTAGTAAAGTAAGTCACCTTGGGGGTCCTTAGTATTGTTTCTAAAGGGATTACTGAAGAACAGTCAGGCCAAATCTTTATTTTCACCCTTATTAAATGCAAATTGCTACCCAGATATGGGTGCTGGAGACCATCACTGAGCTTCAGAAAGGCTGACCGTGGGGAGGTGGTGGTTTCCACTCTCACTAACCTGATGCACACAGATGTTACACTTATCACAGAACACCATATCATTCCCTTCTTCACTGTCTGGAGACCGGCACACATCACAGATCACATCTTCATCATATTCTATGCCTAGCCCTTCCTCTGTCTCAATAGCATGGTTCATATTTTCATGGCAATGGCGTTCCAGGACTTCTACTGTCTTTTCCATAAGATTCTCATCAACTGGCCCACAACCTGCACGGAAATACAAACAATCAATCAACCTGTCAGTTAGCTGTTAATCCCAAATCACCTACTATGAGCCCGTTGCAGGGATGGAGGGATTCTAAAAGATAAAACCATCTCTTCTCTGATCTAAAACAAGTGAATTTCCAAGAATCTTTTACTAAAGCTATTCTAATATTTACTTATCACGTATTAGTGTCTGACACATGAAAGGAGAGGTACATTTTACCACATGTCATGTAAGATGTATTACCCTTTCAATTTTCTGTCTACATCCCAATCAGTCCCCCTCCTACATCTCTGTTTTCTCTTATTCCCACTGAGGGTGAACTTTCACAGCTTTATAATTTTGAACACTTTAATTTATAGAATAAAATAATTAAGATCACATAACTATCTGGACATAAATAGTAATTCATTCTTAGCATAATAGTTCCAATGAGCACATCTAATGAATATAAGAGGAAATTTTTATACAAAAAGGTATTAAGTCATAAAAGAAAATTCTAGGTATTGTGTATGTCATTGTACATATGAAATATTTTGTTTTTTAAACATGACTTCTAAAAATATCCAATAATATTTTCCAGTGGAACTGTATATAAGAGAAATCTATTAGCATCCACAAAAGTCTAACTGCAAATTCTGAAATTACCTTTTTTTGCCTCTTGATTCCCTTTCCTTCTATACTTTTAATTTTTCTTAGTCTTACAAACTTAATAAACCCAACTAAAAGATTTATATGGTGGATACAGGCAACAACTAAACATATTTTTTTAATGATTCTGTGAGAATATACACATACACGTGTGTGTGTGTGTATATATATATATATATATATATATATATATATATATATATATATATTTAACAGCTTGTAAACTCAGGAATAATTCTCAAAATGATCCAAAACAAATTCACCCAAATATTCTACTTCATTTGTTACATAAGATACATGAAGAAATTCTGGAATTCCATATAAACTACCGTTTTAGTGTCATATATAGTTATGAAAGCAAAAACTACCCAGGTAGTATGTTTCATTTTTCCAGCCAAGACAAATTACACACTTTTTTTTCTGGAGTGGAGGAGGACAGCGTTTGGTTAGAGCAATTAGATTCAAATTCCCACTTGACTCCATATTGGTTATATAAACCTTGACAAGTTATTTATCCTCTTTAGGGCTTAGTTTCATTATCTATAAAATAAGGACCATAATACAAACTCCCTGATTTCTTGTGAGGATGAGATGAGGTAATATTTGTGCACTGCTTAGTGACCAGTATGTAGTAAGCACTCAATTTTTTAAATCCCCTAATCTGAACCAAAAAAAGGGCTTAATTTAATGTTGTTTTTAGAAGTTTATCTTAAGCTCTTAGAAGCCTTACTATAATATCATTTACTCTAAAGAGTAAAACTTGAAGTAAAGCAATCCTCTTTTTAAACTCTTCTAAGCCTAAATGCAGTGTGGTGTCCTGGATGGCATCCCGGAATAGGAAACGGTCAAGTACTACGGTCAAGTGAGATGTTATTAACATTAGGGGAAACTGAAACTGTGAGGAGCATATGGCAACTGTATTAAATGTACACTTTTCTGTAAATCTATAACTATTCTAAAATAAAAAAGCTGATTACAAAAAATCCTTCAGAGAGGATTAACTACAAAATACCTAAGGGACCTCACCGTAAGGTGGTGTCGCACTGAAGGCGGCCCTGTAATGATCATAACGCACACAGACACCATACGGTTCACAAACACAATGGCACACTGAGCCATCAATCCACTGGACTCTGCTCTCATACTCTGATTTCCCTCCTCTGTCAGTCTTTGATTCCCTTCCTTTGTGGTTTGTACCCTAAGCTGACATCTCTTCTCTCCTCTTAGAAGGCAGAGTAAGAGAAGATATAAAACAGTAAGTTTAAAAAAAAAAAAGTACTGGTTATACTAGTACCACTAGTATAATTACCACAATCACATTAAACTGGATTTAATACAATTTTATGTTTTTATCCATAGGCATTCAGATGCCAACCTCAAAAGAAAGAAAGGAAAAAAAAAAAGGGAGGGAGGGAAGAAAAGTAAAACCACCGGTCCCTGTACTAACAATGTACAAATGTGATTCAAACATAAAGGAAATCAATTGTGTGCTTCTGCAAATCTCATATGGAGACTTAAAAACCACCCACAGTTCCATAGGTCCAACCGCTGCTCAGATCGAAGTCTTGTCAAAGAGTGATGTGTAAGAATAAAATGCACTTTCTTTCAGCCTAGCATCTCCCAGCGTGCACCGGTATGGTGCTGTAGGGCATACACTTACTTTACAACTGTTATTATGTTTACTTTCAGGATTTTTTTGTTTGCTTGCCTCTGCTTAATTTAAGTCTTTGAGAACTGCATGACAACTTCAGAACTTACTAAAGGTAGTGAGGCAGCTAAGAACTGCTCTGGGGATGTTTTGCCCTAAGCCTGACATTCTTCCGGCAGGAAAATTAGAAGTCTCGCACGAAGGCGTGCTGGTCACAGTGACCTGTCAGGTGCATGCTGCTGCCTCCTGCTGAAGTTAGAGCTTCTCTCCAGCTGGCAGAGATGGCAGAGGTGCTGCTGCCCCTGGCCCTGCCCACTGATCAGAGTGTTTTTTGGGGGGCTGAGCCAGGAACCAGCTTCAGAATCCTCCTTAACCAGCAGTCCAATCAGCCATGACCACTCTCACAACTGGAACTGGAAAACAATCTTATGAAACCTGCATACCACCCCTGATCTGTGCTATTCACCATGGACAAGGAAAGAAAAGGTCAGATTTAAATGTTACTGCTCTATTTCAATATACTTATGAATTTCAAGAAATGCCTCATTAAGGTAAGATCAATGAGAAAAATAAACAAAAAGGCCAGAAAAGAAAAGAGGCCACAGGATGAAAGCAAGTTAAATGGTCTTGACACCTTAAAAAAAATCACGAGGCAAGTCAAGGAACAACTTAATTGTGGGAAAACAACTCACCCATTTCTGCGAGATCTTCATTGAGTTCCTGAAGCCAGAAGATGTCCATGTCGTCTAGGTCATAGCGACACACAGATGCCGCCAGTTCCATGATGTTGATGTAACCAGGTTCTGTGGTTTCTGAGCTGGAGCAGTGGATGTACTTCCGGGGTCGCATATACAGAACATCCTTTACCTTTTCGGCTACAACCCTAGAAAAGTGAAAGAAAGATACTGATAAGTCAATAAATGACAGATTCTAGGCACTGACTGGGTGGGACACAGTGGAGCTGAATGCTCTCCTTTTCCTCCATGGTTGGGGGGAGGTCGCTGCTCTGCCAACTGAGAGGTATGGCAGATCCCTTTCTGGAAAGTAAATGGTTCTACAAATTCAGTTTTTTCATCTGCTGTGAATAGTCCACTGCTAATTTAATGTTTCATTCACCCTCATTGCTGCTGGGTCCTTACTACCATTCATTCTAATAAAATGTTGCACTGTGTGTTCTTGGTGCAATAGCCACCACATTTGGTTAGAAGGGGAAACTGAGGAAGAGATGGTACCAGCACAAAGCCATGGCCAGATTCTATACCAAAGATATACTTCGGCTAAACCCGTGAGTTTCTGCCATGGAGCAATACTGGATGGTGGTAAAGAGTACAGGCTATAGACTCACACAGCCTGTTTTTTATGCCACTTATTCACATAGTGATCTTGGGGAACTACTTCATTTCTATAAGGTTCAGTTTTCCTAGCTAAAAAGTAAGGACAATAGTCATATATTATTATAAAATAATATCAAACCTATAGGGTTATTACAATTGTACAAAATACATAAAGTGCTTAGCATATAGTAAAAAACAGATGTTCAATGTTATTGTTGTTATGTTTCTTGTTGTCACTATTTGTGTAGATGAGGTAAAGCCAAGAGGCTGTGGACTTATACAAACTCCAGGCATTTTCCAGCCATACACGATAGCAACCAGAAGTCCTAGCCAGGGTAACATGATAAGATGAAAAACTCCTGTTCTTCCATCAACTTCTCCAGCAGGTCTGAGAAAACTTGTATTTTCCTCCTTCCTCCTGACACTTAGGAGCCCAAGGCAAAGAAACCAAGCAAGGGAAGAATCAGAAGTTTCTCATATCAATAACTCATTTTATAGTCAATGTTTTAGGTACTCCACAAAGCATCAGAAAATATAAACAAGAGGAAATATGGATTCTTATTCCTTGGCAATTTAAAAGAATAGAGTGGGTCCTCTAAAAAAAGAGAAATAAATATATATATATACACACACATATACATATATATAATAATGAAAATCGTTTCTATGAAAGGCTTCTGGAACTAGTTTCTTTACTCAAGTCACTATATATGTAGAAGGATTCATAAACATAAATGTATTTATATGAATACATATATATATATACACACATATATACACATATATATATAGGCATAGTCCACCTTGTAAATATATAATAAGTATTTCTTCCTAAGCATTCTTCCAAAAGGTTATGATTCAACATAATATATGTTGAAAAAAGTTAATAACTACATGCACTTGCACATTTTAATTTTTCTACCATATGGAGTTTTTAAAGCCAAAGGCAACAAATATTTGAGTAAAAAACCCAGAACCCTAAAATATTAATTGAAGCTAGAAATTTGGGAACTGCTGACAGAGGTCTGCTTCCAATTGAAATGAACCCAACTGAAAAGGACAAGACATGCATATGAATTCTCCAAAGACAATGAGATTAAATATGCTATGCTTATTTGGTGCATGGCCTATGAGGTAATTATAGAATATCTAATTTTTTTTCAAGATTCATCTTGTTCTAAAAGGAAGAATATTTTGCTAACTATTCATATCAATTGTCTCAAATCCTCTATGGAACAAGGTAGACTATAAATGTTCTTGAACTAAACTAATATGTCTATTAAGCTTCTGGAAGAGACCTCAGGATACGCATATTTATTATATATATATATATATATACACACACACATATATATGATATGTGTGTATACACACAGATATATATATATATATTTATTTATTTTAAATTTTTTTTTTTAAAGTTTAAGTAATCTCTATATCCAATGTGGGGTTCAAACTCATGACCCCAAGGATCAAAAATCAGGCTCCTCTGAGCCTGCCAGGTGCCTTGAAGGCAAATATATTTTAAAGAAGACATAAAGGCCAACAGCCATAAAGGAAGAGATTTAAAAACTTCTGTTTGTCATCAATACATAATAAACTCTTACAAATCAATTAGAAAAAGACAGACAATTCAATTAAGTAGTAGGCAAGAAACCTGAATAGACATTTCCTGAATAAGGTTATCCAGATGGTAAGAAAACTTTTTAAAGGTTTTCAACCTCATTAGTTACCACAGAAATGCAAATCAAAATCGTAATTACTATTACCTACCAGAATGGCTAAACTGGGAAAGACTGACCAAAAACTGACATTAACTTCAGTGTTTATAAGGAAGTGGAACAAATAAACCTCTCCTACACTGCTGGTGGAAATGTGAATTGGTCCAACCACTTTGGCAAACTACTTGGCAGCGGATACCATAGCTGAATATACATATAACCTAGGACCTAGTAAACCCAATCTGGGAGAATATACTTAACAAAAGAGTATACATGTGTAGACTAAAAAATTAAAAAAATGTCAGGACACCTGGGTGGCTCAGTCAGCTAAGCGTCTGCCTTTGGCTCAGATCATGATCCTAGGGTCCTGAGATCGAGTCCCGCATCAGGTTCCCTGCTCAGCAGGGAGCCTTCTTCTCCTTCTGCTTGTGCTGGGTCTGTCTCTCTCTCTCTGACAAATAAATAAATAAAATCTTAAACAAATCAGAATTGTCTGTATTAGCTAAAAACGGGAAGATCAGAATTGATAAATAAAATGTGGTATATTTACACAATAGAATATGACACAGAGATGAAACTCAATGAAAACTATTACATGCAACAGTATGGATAAACCTCACCAGCATAATGATGAACACAACAATCTAATCTCATTATGAAGTTAAAAGCTGGCAAAACTGCCACCTACGGAGAGGGAGGTCAGTTACTGAGTATGAGCAGGAGGGCTCCTGGGTGTTGGGTAACATTCTATTTCTCGATCTGGGTGGCAGTTAAACAAGTGTATTTAACTCATGAAAATTCACAGAGTTATACAGTTATGCTTTGCTTACTTTTCTTTCTTTTAAGATTTTATTTATTTATTTGACAGCGAGAGATCACAAGTAGGCAGAGAGGCAGGCAGAGACAGAGAGAGAGGGGGAAGCTTGCTCCCCGCTGAACAGAGAGCCCGATATGGGGCTTGATCCCAGGACCCTGAGACCATGACCCGAGCCAAAGGCAGAGACCTTAACCCACTGAGCCACCCAGGCACCCCACTTTTCTGTGTGTATATACACACAGAAGTATAATATGTGGAGTATAATATACCCCAACCCAAATTTATAATGATAATGATGGCAATGATGTTATGTCACTCATCTTTTCATATTGAATTGAATCTAAGGACTGAATCTAGGACAGTCCTAGATAGTCCTAGACAGTCCTAGGACAGTCCTAAAATATTATAGACTGAAACAGTAATACTAAAGGCAAGGAAATGAATGGGTAAAAGGTAAGTTAATTCAAATCTCACAAGGAGAAAGTTTTACATTTATAATGATAGAAGGGAGGGTCTATGAGAATTATTACTTTGGCATTTAAAAAAAAATGCAGCTTTAACATCTTCAAGTACCCCTAACACTGCTACAGCTGGAAGAAATTCTGGGATCATCCCGAAATTGCCAATATATCATAGGTATACATTCTTCGAATTGTCGCCAGCCCAAATGATCAAATCAACAAAAGCTCACAAGCCCAGAGGTATGAGCAACTTTACTAAGATGAAGTAAGTGCAGTTTTAAATTTGGATGCTTGAATGTAAATGAATATTGCCATAACTTTCTGAGTGACCTACCTTTGATAAAAGGACCCATCACTGCACCTGCTTAGCTCCACAGAACAAAAGGCCTATCCACCTGCTCCTGGAGTAGGCCAGTTACTTGTGGCCCATGTAAACATTACTGTGACCCTGAGGAGGCAGCAAGAGGAAGCTGTAACTACTCTAACCTGACATATGGCCTCCTCCTGTATCTTATGCACACCTGAGTCAGCAGTGTGTCTTTGGTTGATCTAATTATCTGGCAGGTAGAGACTATGCTGCATTTCCTAATGAGTGGATTAGGATCCTTTGTGAACAGCACAGAAATTGCCCAAATATCATATCATTACAGATTTTTTAAAGGCTTGAAATAAATATCTTAAAAGCAACCTAAATAGGAAGCCCTTGTAATAGTAGTAGTTTCCCAAGTTTCTCCTTGTTAATCTTGCCACTCGGGCTGACTGCTTCTCTACAAAACTCTGTTACTCATTTATGAAACACAAGACAATTATAACCTCGGTGATGGCCGCTATTTTCAAAATTTCACATGCTCTTCTACAATGTCACTCTGCTACTCTCCCATCCAGTGGTAAAGACTATTTCTCCTCTTGAGTCAGGGAAGGCTTGTGACTGTTTCCACCAACAGTACAGGGCAGCAGTGATGCTATGAGAAGTGTGAGGCTGGGTCATAAAAGGGAATGCAGCTTTTGTTTGTTGGCTGGAACATGTGCATGTGCCCGAGGCCTGCTAAAAGTCTGCTGTGTTGAGATTTTTATGCTGTGAGGAAATCCAAACATATGGTTAAATCACGTACAGTCTACACCATCCCAGCCCAGATGACAGCCATGTTAGTGCATAAGCCTTGGAATGATTCTAGCCCCCAGCCAGAGTCACCCCCAAATTCAAAATCTTGCTGGAGGAGGTCCTAGATACCACAGAGCAAAGACAAGCCATCCCCACTCTGCCCCTCAGAATCCATGAGTATGGTAACATAGAGGCTTGAAGCTGCTAAGTTTGGGGGCAGCAGTAAATGGGAAAACCACCGAAGGGCTGTTTTAAACTTTCAGTAAGATGTGTGTATGCAAGTGCTCTGTATATTTTGCTTCTTACTGCCTCTCATAATTGAAAGCAAGAATGGAAGGCTGCTGTCGCACAGAACAGAACAAGAAAGGAGCTATGGGGACAGAGGGGCAAGGAGAGCCGGGAGATGAGGGAGGCATGAGGATGAAATGGAGCAGTGGAGTGGGAGGCAGGCTTGGGCTCCCATTTATCATCAAGGCCCTTCTTCGACTTGCTATGTGGAATCTGAGTATCTTTTGAAATTAGGGCCAAGAAGATCTCCTTTAAGACTAATGATGTACTGTGTGTTGGCTAATTGAATTTAAATTAAAAAAAAGAATGAATATGGGGTATGAGGCAATGAAGAATCAAAGATGACTCTAAGAAATTTGGCCTGAAAGTCTGAAAAGACAGTTACAGCAGGAATAATGGATCTGCCATCAGTTAAACATGGGACTACAGGTGGGACTAGTTTGGGAAGATAAATAGTTCAGTTTGGGATATCTGAAGTCTAGTAAGATGTCTGCTGGACATCCAAATGGAGCTGCTGAATTGGTGGTTACATATTTGAGTCTGGAGTTTAGTGAACAAAGTGTGGCTCTCCATAGTCCAGTTAGTTCAATGTTTACATTCCAAGGAGAACTAGGGGCCTGTCTGAATATCCAATTATTCTTGCTTTCAGTATCATTCATGATTGATAATGTATTGTTAAGTGAAACAAGAAAGTTATAGGACATTCCCACTTATTTCTATATACATAGATATGTGTGTGTATAAGTATATATACTATGCAGTTAATGTTTTGTATTCTAATTCATTTTTGGTTTTACAGTAAATCAGTACTTCACCTATAATGTTAAGAACATACACAGACACACAGTAAATATATCAACCACTTGCCTGTCATACAAATTATGAATGGTCCCTTTCAACCAAACATGAACCACTGTTTTCCTTCCACTAGAACCTTTAGCAACAGAAACTAATTTAAAAACACAAATAAAGACCTAAAACAACAACAAAAAACCATCTGAAGCTCGTTTATTATTGACTAGTGTAAAAAAATTATCCATAGTCTACCTACAAACACATAATGAAGTTAATACCATCTTTATTTGTTGAACTTGTTTTCAAAAAGTTCTTTGTGGTGGTCAACAGACTTACGTAAACAGCTCGAACTTACAGCGCAAGCTGGCTCTGTGACTGTCTGTATCCTCCCCTCAATCACCGCCACCACCGCCCCCCCACCCCGTCGCTGCACACACACCCTACACTATACTACACTGAAGAGACAAGACAACTGCACAAAGGAAAATGTAACAAAGGGAAAAATCTAGCTTGAAAGCCGGAACAAAGATTCTGAAAGAATTTGCTTCCCTTACTCTGCTGTATCACTCTCCCCTCTTTTCAGTTGTTACAGCATCCAGGGATCAAGTCAGTTAATTTATATACATCCAAAATTACTTCCGTAATTCCATTAGGAAATAAAATTCTGAAGCATTTTGAAAATCTTGTAGATTAGTTGAAAAATAAAAAGCAAGTGTTTGGTTTATTAGTATTTAAGTTTCTCTAGCTGATTGATTCATCTGTAGGTTTTACGCAAGTAACTGAAATACAATCATTAAAATATTACCATTGTGATAGATTGAAAATGGTCACAAATCTTCCGATCATCCTTCTGTCTACTTCCCTCCTCTTCAGTTTGGGAACTCTGTGACTGCTCTAGTGTGATGTGGTGGAAATAATGCAAGAAATGTGCCAGTTTCTGAGCCCCAGCCTTAAGACTAGCAGCTTCTACTTGTTATCTCTCGGAATACTCAATCTTGGAGCCCAGAGCTGCTATGTAAGAAGTCATATTATCCTGCTGAGAAATCGTGTGGAAAGGTCCCAAGACCATATGCTAATCTGGGCAGTGCAGATCATAGATAGCATCAACTACATGGTTACAGTGGTGAATAATATCAGTAAGGTTCCTAACGCTCCTGTGCTCATGTAGCTTTGCGTTTGTAATGCCTCTATCAAAGAGTAGCAGAGAAATGCTATGTGTTCACCAAACTGTTTCCATCTAGGCACACAGCAAGACTGCATTCCCCAGCCTTACTCTGCAGTTAGGTGGGCCAATTGAGTGACTTCTGGCTTATGGAACATGGGTGGACAAGCCACTTCAAATCCCGGTCCCCCCCACAAATCTACCTCTATAACCCTCCATGCTGTCTTGTCTTTTCTTGCAGACTGGATTTAGAATTGGGGGCGGGGGGGAGTAGGGAGTGGAAATAGGCCTATCCAATAGAGGATCCTACTCATAAAAAGAGCCTGAGTCCCTGAAGGACTACATGGGGCAGAGGTGACTCACATCCCAACCCACAGTGGATGGAGATATGTACAAGAAACAGAACGTTCACCGGGTTAAGATGCTGAGACTTTGGGGGATGTTATACTAAATGGCCTATCTTGTCTAATACAAAGAAAGATTCATAAAGAGTTATCTCCCAAAATTTCCCAATATTGGAAAGTTATTTCCCAATATTTTCATGTATATTTTAACGTAAATAACTACAGCAGTCCCCCTTTGTCTGTGGTTTCCCTTTCTGTAGTTTCACTTACCTGTGGTCAGCCCCAGACTGGAGGCAGATGACCCTCCTTCTGATGTATACTTGGTCAATAGTAGCCTAAAGCTGTGTCACAGTGCCCATATCATTCACCTTATTTTGTCTCATCACAGATGCATTTTATCATCCCACATCATCACAAGAAGGATGAGTACAGTACAGTAAAATATTTTGAGAGAGCACATTCACATAACTAATATTGTTAAAATTGTTGCATGTTATTAGTAGTTATAATTGTTAATCTTTCACTGTACCAAGTTTATAAATTAAACTTTATCTTAGGTGTGTATGTGGAGGAAAAAACATAGTATACACAGAGGCTGGCACTATCCATAGTTTTGAGCATCCACTCAGGGTCTTAGAACATATCCCCTGTGGAATTGGGGGGGGGCCCACTATATTGTATTACATTAGACTTGGTCTTAAATTTCTTTAACAGATTTATGTTTTAGAATATTTTCTCTAGAGAAGTGAGATTTCTACCAGTAAAGAAGAAAGTAACTAACCAATTCAGTTTTAGTTTTACCAAAACTAATATGGAAGAGCCAACCCAAACAATGTATTAGAAGATTTTTGTTTTTATATTCTGATATTGTTTATATCTGATTGTGAACTGCTATAAGAGTCTTTGTTAAAACTTTAGCCTAGAATTAAGGAATGTCATCATGCTCTTAATGTACACTGATTTATGATTTTTAAAAAGTGGAAGGCAGAATTTTTACAACTGAATAATTATTAACATTTCTTCTTTACATGAAAGTAACACATGACCACTAAAGATACTAGTTTTAAATCTAAAAGCAGTTACTGTAAGGTCTCTTTATAAAACATTTACATTTGTTTAGATTTGGCAGTTATGTCAGAAGAAAACACTTTTATTTGTGGCTTTTGAGAATAAACCTACTATCTTCTAATTTCAAAAACTGTTTAAATATTCTCTCAGTTATATAAATAACCAAATTGTTACAAAGTACCTCCCTAACTTCTAGGAGTTTTATAATCTATGAAAATAACAACAATGAAGATATACAAAAAGAAACACTAACACAAAAAATTATAAAATTAGCCAATAAAAGAGCAACACAAAAGCAGTATTCTGTCACACAATGTGTGTGGGGGGAGAAGGAACATATTTGGACAGAGTGAAGTATAAGTAGAGAAATCCACATCTCAGTTCAAAGTAGGAAAATATTATTAAAAAGTCACCCTGGTAGATTTGTGAGAGACAGGATTTAAAAAAATAAAACTGAGATTTCTTAATGATTCAAGAATTATGTTTTCTTCCACAGCTGCCTGGCTTACAAGGCACTCATGGAACCAAGGTAGGTGGGGTTGGGGTTTAGTGTCTATCACTTTCAAACATAATGGAATACTATGCAGCCATCAAAAGAAATGAAATCTTGCCATTTGCGACAACATGGATGGAACTAGAGCGTATCATGCTTAGTGAAATAAGTCAAGCAGAGAAAGACAACTATCATATGATCTCCCTGATATGAGGAAGTGGTGATGCAACATGGGGGCTTAAGTGGGTAGGAGAAGAATCAATGAAACAAGATGGGATTGGGAGGGAGACAAACCATAAGTGACTCTTAATCTCACAAAACAAACTGAGGGTTGCTGGGGGGAGGGGGTTTGGGAGAAGGGGGTGGGATTATGGACATTGGGGAGGGTATGTGCTTTGGTGAGTGCTGTGAAGTGTGTAAACCTGGTGATTCACAGACCTGTACCCCTGGGGATAAAAATATATGTTTATAAAAAATAAAAAATTAAAAAAAAAGGAGTTGTTCAACAAATGAGCAGGGACACATGGATATCCTCATGCAAAAGAATGGCATTGTCCCTAACACCTCACACCACATAAAAAGTTAACTCAAATGGATCAAAGACCCAAATGTAACAGATAAAATTATAACATTCTTGGAAGAAAACAGGTGTAAAAGTCAAGATATTGGTTTAGACAGTGATTCCTTAGACATGACACTGAAAGGACAAGCAGCCGAAGAAAAAAATAGACAAACTGGACTTCATCAAAACTAAGAACTTCCGTTCTTCAAAGGACACCACCAAGCAAGTGAAAAGGCAATTCACAAAAGGAGAAAATATTTGTAAATCATGTATCTGATAAGAGACTTGTATCCAGAATATGTAAGGAACTTTTAGAACTCAACAATAAAAAACAAATAGCCCAATTTTTAAAATGGAAGAAAGATCTGAATAATTTCTCCAAAGAAAACACATATATAGGGGGTATACATGGACGCACTACAAAAAAATGGGATATCCCAAAACTGGTCTGGGGACGTTGTTGCCTTGTTCACCAACAGGTCAGATTTGCAGCAGCTGAGGACATCTGTTCCAAAGTGAATGTGATGGAACATAAAGAAGTAAACTGAGATGATTCACTTTGGCTATTTGAACAGTAGTGTTTCATAGGAAGAGAAAGAAAGTCACATTACTCTTTGTATTAAAGTAGAAAAGCTCTGTTTCAAAAAGAGCTTACAAATGGCTTCTAAGCACATGAAAGATGCTCGACATTTCTGCAGATTCATCATTATTTGATGAAATACGAAATATTTCACCAAAATTTGATGAAATATTTGATGATTGATAAAAATCAATATTTATAGATGCTATCACTATGAAGCTGCTCTTACAGTGAAAAAATCATCAGGCAAATGATAATTAAACTTACAGTAGATATACTTCGGATTCACTAGGGTGGCTATAATAAAAAAGAGAGTAACAAGCATTGGTGAAGATAGGGAGGAAATGGAGCCCTCATACATTGCTGGTAGGAATGTAAAACGATACCGATACTCTGGGAAACAGTTTGACAGTTCCTCAAAATGTTAAAGATACAGCTACCATATGACTCAGTATATCTACACCTAGGTATATACCCAAGAGAAATGAAAACATAAATCCACTCAAAAACTTGTAAAAGAGGGGCACCTGGGTGGCTCAGTTGGTTAAGTAGCTGTCTTCAGCTCAGGCCATGATTCTGGAGTCCCGGGATCAAGCCCCGCATCAGGCTCCCTGCTCAGAAGGGAGTCTGTTTCTCTCCCTGTCCCTCACCCTACTTGTGCTTTCTCTCTTTCAAACAACAACAACAAAAAAAACTTTAAAAAACTTGTACAAGAATGTTTGTAGCAGCATTATTCATAATAGCTCAAACATGGAAACAACCCAAATTTCTATCAACTGATTAACAAAATGTGGTCTTATCCATACAATGGAATATTATTTGGCCATAAAAAGTTAATGAAGTACTGATACATACTACAGCATAGAAAAACCCTGAAAATACTATGCTGCATAAAAGAAGTTAGACTCAGTGCCCATACATTGTATGATTCAACTTACATAAAATGTCCAGAATAGGCAAATCCACAGAGAAAGAAAGTAGATTAGTGGTTGTTAGAGACTGAATTGTGTTCTCCCAAAACTTTTATGTTGAAGCCCTAACTCCTAGTGTGACTATATTTGAAGATGGGGCCTATACAGAGATAACACAGGTTAAGGCAGGTTATAGAGTGGGGACCTAATCTGATAGGATTGGTGACTTTATAAGAGGAGGAAGAGACACCAGATCTCCATCTCTCTGTCTCTTTCTCTCCCTATGTGCACAGAAGAAAGGACGTGAGAACACAGTGAGAAGGTAGCTGCCTACAAGCCTGAAAGAGAGGCTTCACTGAACCCTAACCCTGATGGCAACTTGACCCTGAAGTCTAGAAGTCTTCAGATTGTGAGAAAATAAATTTCAGTTTTTTAAGCCACCCAGTCTGTGGTATTTTGTTATGACAGCCTTAGCAGACTAATACAGTAACTGCCAGGAGCCAGGGGAAGGGGAAAATGAGGAATAACTGCTAACAGATGTGGGGTTTCTTTCTGGGGTAATGAAAATGTTCTGGATTTACACAGTGGTGATAGCTGAATAAGTGTGACTATACTAAAAACCACCATACAGTTTAAAAGGGTTAATTTTATGGTACGTGAATTCTATCTTGATAAAAAAAAATCGGTATCAATTATATCTCAATTTTTAAAATATTAAAAAAAAAGGGGGCACCTGGGTGGCTCAGTGGGTTGAGCCTCTGCCTTCAGCCAAGGTCATGATCCCAGGGTTCTGGGATCGAGCACCGCGTCGGGCTCTCTGTTCAGCAGGGAGCCTGCTTCCCCTCCTCTCTCTCTGCCTGCCTCTCTGCCTACTTGTGATCTCTGTCTGTTAAATAAATAAATAAAATCTTTAAAAAAAATTTTTAAAAAAAATATTAAAAAAAAAAAAAAAAGCAAGTTGCACATTGATAAAAGTCCACGCTGGTCATGGGACAAACCTGGAACATGATTTGACTGACGAACTTAGTGAAATCCCCCTAACCTTCCATTTTCCTGTTTTTTTCCTTTTTCTTTTTTTAAGATTTTATTTATTTATTTGACAGAGAGGTAGTGAGAGAAGGAACACACGCAGGGGGAGAGGGAGAGGAAGAAGCAGGCTCCCGCTGAGCAGAGAGCCTGATGTGGGGCTCGATCCCAGGACCCCTGGGATCATGACCTGAGCTAAAGGTAGAGGCTTAACCCACTGAGCCACCCAGGCGCCCCACCAAGCATTTTATTTCATGCCAGCCTTGGTGCAAAGCACCGGGAACACAAAGACCAGTAAAGAAAAATGGCTTCCAAACCAGTCATCACTCTTGAGGAGCTGAACTTACTACTTCCTCTGGCAGAAAAGTCCTCTCCCCTTTTCACAAACCCAAGTTCTCCCCTACTTAAGCTTTCTTCTCAAGTTTTTGTAAATGAAGGTTGTGTACTTACAATCAATCTGATATTCTAGTCATCCCCTCTCATTTGGGTTTTATGCGTTTTACAAACGAAATGTTTTGGCCCTCTATTTACAGATGCTATCACTATGAGACTGCTGTTACAATGAAGCAGCTTCTCGTGGGGTTATAATATTAACAGGATTATTACAAGGTTATGTAATCAATGCTGTTTCTCTTCAAAGACTAGTAAATGCTACTGATTGTTGAGTCAGACTTGGAAATCCTACTCTCCAAAACTTTACCACAGTTTCAGACTGGACTTCAAATAGTAAATGGGCACATATTCTATCCCTAAACAAATGAGCTTGACTTTAACTACTGACTTACTCTCGCTTGGTATCATCTACCATGTCTGAGTGAATTGGTGAACACGGTATGTGACTTTGTATTATAAATGTATAATTAGCCAAGCAGTCTCTCCCCACCCAGCACACAGATAACTGTTAAGAGCAATCATTCCCTAAGTCAAAGGTACAAGCATGCAAATACCTGAGGGAAGGCTGTGGAACAGTGTCTGGACTGGCTGGTACCTGGACTCCCTTTTCCCATTCTTCCTTCCATGTATCCGCAAAGAGGTAATAGCTGTCTGGATTAATGTGATGAGAATCTGGAAGTTTCATGGCACTGATGAGGTCCTTTCGGAATACCTGAGAAGACATTGGACACATCTTGAAAAGACCATCACTATGAAACTAACACCATTTAATGTTCTTTTAAAAAAGACTATCTTCACCTACTTTTCAACAAGAGAGATCTCTAACTTCCTAAATGGCCGGATCAACTTCGATTTGGAAAGGGTTTGAAGTACTGACAGGGAAGCCAGTTTGTTCTGGATTTAACAGAGTAAAGAAATCCTTCTTGAATTA
This sequence comes from Mustela erminea, assembly GCF_009829155.1. Classification (NCBI taxonomy): domain Eukaryota; kingdom Metazoa; phylum Chordata; class Mammalia; order Carnivora; family Mustelidae; genus Mustela; species Mustela erminea. The sequence goes on along the minus strand of NC_045635.1, from coordinate 41,213,944 downwards.
TTTTCTAGAGCTCCTTGAATTTAAATCAATAGTACAGGTTACTCTAAAAGTCTGATAAAACAAACCTTAACTTTCTCAAATTAAGCAGTTTTTAAGTATCCTCTGATAACTTCTAATTATTTATGTTGGCATCACCTTATTTTTTATTTACTTAAAAATTACTCTACTATCTAAATTTTTTTTCTTCCTGAAATTTTAATAGGAATTATGGGTTTTTTTTGGAGGAGGGAGAGGGAGAGAAAGAATCTTAAGCAGGGTCCATGCTAGGATGTGGGGCTGGATCTCATGACCCTGAGATCAATACCTGCACTGAAACCAAGAGTTGGATGCTTAACTGACTGAGCCACCCAGGTGTCCCTACTTAGAAATCAGACATATGGAAAAGTTACAAAAATAGTAGAGAGCTCCCATATACCCTTCATATAGTTTCTTCTAATGTTAACATCTCACATAACCAGAGTACAATGACCTAAACCAGAAAATCAGCATTGCTACAATACTATTAATTAATCTACAGACTTTATTAAAAATGTTACTAATTTTCTGGTTAATATCCTTCTGTTCCAGAATTCAGTCCAGGATCCCATATTGCAAATAACTGTCATGTTTCCTTAGTATTGTCCAATTTGTGACAGTTTCTTAGTTTTTGTCTTTCAAGACCTTGATACTTTTGAAGAGAACTGGTCATGTATTTTAGAGACTATCCCTACAATTTGGGTTTGTCTGATGTATTCTTACGACTCAAATTACTCATCTTTGGCAAGAATACCACAGAAATGATGCTGTGTCCTTCTCATTCCATTATATCAGGGACATATAATGCCAATGTCCTACCAGTGGTGATGTTAAACTTGATCATTTGGTTAAGGTAGTGTCTTGCTGGTTTTCTCCACTGTTAGTTTACTGTATCTCCCTTTGTAATTAATAAACATCTTAGAAGAGATCCTTTAAGATTATAACAACACCCTGCTTCTCCTCAAACTGTCATGAGCTTATTTGAGCATCCACTGGTGGATAGCTTGCCTGCAAGAATTATGACTGTGGTATCCTAATGGTGATTTTCTATTTCCCTCAGTTCTTCTACGTTAATTGGAATTCCTCTGTAAGAAAGATCTGTCCTTTCTTCCCCCTTATTTATTTATTCAATTATTTAGTTATATTATAGGCTTGTGGATATCTGTTTTACTCTTTGGGTTATAATCCAGTATTATTATTATTTTTGTTGCTTAAATTGTTCCACCTCTGATCACTGGGAACTCTTTTGGGTTGGCTACTGCCTGTGCTCTTTCAACACATCCCATCTTTTTTTGAGTATTTCTTTAATTTCCTGTATCACAACATACCCAGGCATGTTTATATCTTCTGTTTATAAAAGCTATTGATTTTATATGTTAACTTCATGCCCTGCTATCTTACTGAATTCTTTTATTGCCTGAATTAGTTTTTATCATTGATTTTCCTATGGTTTTCTAGATATATTATCATATCTGCAAAGAGTTTCACAACTTCTCTACCTAGTCTTGGTCTCTGTTTCTCTTGTTTAACTGCATTGGTAAATACTGTAGTAATATTTAGAGTAGTAATGGGGATAGTTGACAATATCTGCCTTCTTCCTGAAATTGGGGGAAATGATTTTAGTGTTCTTCATTAAGATACTAGATTGAAGACTATGGTGTTTATATATATAGTATCTATGTTAAAATTATCTTATAGTTCCTTATTCTTGAATGTTTCTGAATGCTTGGGTATTGAATTTTGTTAAAGGCTTCTTCAGGTATATGAGAATAATTATAGTTATTTTCCTTAGATATATTAATTTGCTGTATGATCATATTGTATTTCTTTTTTAAAAAATTTTATTTATTTGACAGAGAGAGCATAAGCAGGAGGAGCAGCTGGCAGAGGGAGAGGGAGAAGCAGGCTCTGCACTGAGCAGAGAGCCTGACGTGGGGCTCGATCCTAGGAGCCCAAGCCAAAGGCAGACACTCAACTGACTGAGCCACCCAGGCACCTGATTGATTATACTGTATTTCTTAATACCAAAACAAACTTGCATTTCTGGAATGAATGTCATTTGGTCATGACACACTTCTTTTTTTTTTTAAAGATTTTATTTATTTATCTGACAGACAGAGATCACAAGTAGGCAGAGAGGCAAGCAGAGGGAGAGGAGGAGGGAGCAGGTTCCCCACTGAGCAGAGAGCCCGATGCAGGACTCGATCCTAGGACCCTGGGATCACGACCTGAGCTGAAGGCAGAGGCTTTAACCCACTGAGCCACCCAGGCACCCCATGACACACTTCTTAAATATGGTATTGTATTCTGTCTTCTAATAGTCTATTTAGTATTTTTGTATCATATTCAACAATGATATTTATCTGAAGTTTCCTTTCTTTTTTAAAATTGTCTTTCTTTTCAGTTTACATATCCGTGTTATACATGCTTCATAAAAAGAATTAAAAAAACAAAAGGAATTAGAAAATTTTTGTTCTGTTACAATGCTCTGGAATAACCTGGGAATTACTGGGACTATCTGGTCCCTAGGAAACCATCCAGACTTGGTGCTTTCATTGTGGGGTAGTTGCTTAAGAATATTCTGTACATATTCTTTAGAAATTGATCCTTTAAGCTTTCTACCTCTAATGGATTCAATTTTGGTAATCTATATTTCCATAGGAAGATATCTTACCCAGTTTTCAGATTTATTTCTGCAGAGGCTTGCACAGTATAGGCAGTTCCACTTTGCACAGAAGTGGGACCTGAGAAATGACAGTGCATGTGGAAACTGAAAAGCAATCTTAATTATTAATGGGGAAAATTATGATTTTTCTATGACTTTTAAACATTTTGGTCAAAATATTAGAAACTCTCAGTGCTGGCTATAAGTATATAAAAAATGAAAAATATAATAATTTAGTATACTGTAATTAAACATCAGAAACATTGAGAACTAAAGTAATTTTTATAAGAAAATTTGTCAAGAGTAGGTAGAACAATGCCTCCTTTTTCTTATCGTATAATTTAAGATATGGAGCAAACTGAGACAGAATGTTTTAAACTATCATTTTTAAAAATCTATGACTTCAGTTTGTATTCCTCTTTCACTCAACAGTTGTTTAATAGAAGGGTTTAAAATTTCCACAGGAAAGGACCTTTCTGTTTTTGTAATTTCTGATTTTACCAAATCGTGACGGGAGTATTATTTATATCATGTCCATGTAATAATGGAAATCACTGTTTTCCTTGTGACTTAATATTTGCTATATTTTGTGTGTGTACCATAGACATTTGAAAAGGTATATTCACGAGTTAGGAGTCAAGATGGCGGAGAAGTAGCAGGCTGAGACTGCTTCAGCTAGCCGGAGATCAGCTAGATAGCTTATCTGAAGATTGCAAACACCTGAAAATCCATCGGCAGATCGAAGAGAAGAAGAACAGCAATTCTGGAAACAGAAAAACAACCACTTTCTGAAAGGTAGGACCGGCGGAGAAGTGAATCCAAAGCGACGGGAAGATAGACCCCGGGGGGAGAGGCCGGCTCCCGGGAAGCGGCGGAGCAACGGCGCACAAAATCAGGACTTTTAAAAGTCTGTTCCGCTGAGGGACATCGCTCCAGAGGCTAAACCGGGGCGAAGCCCACGCGGGGTCAGCGTGGCCTCAGGTCCCGCAGGGTCACAGAAGGATCAGGGGTGTCTGAGTGTCGCAGACCTTGCGGGTATTGGAACGGGAAAGCCGGCTACAGAGACAGAGCCGACAGTAAGCTCACAGCTCGCTGTTACCTTGAACTGGTCGCAGGCTTGGAGAGCTCGGAGCGCGGCCGGAGGTCAGGCAGATGGGAGTAACTGGGCGCTGTTCTCTGAGGGCGCACTGAGGAGTGCGGCCCTGGGCTCTCGGCTCCTCCGGGCCGGAGACCAGGAGGCCGCCATTTGTATTCCCGTCCTCTGGAACTCTACAGAAAGCGCTCAGGGAACAAAAGCTCCTGAAAGCAAACCCGAGCGGATTACTCACCCCGGCCCCGGGTAAGGGCGGTGTAATTCCGCCTGGGGCAAAGACACTTGAGAATCACTACAACAGGCCCCTTCCCCCAGAAGATCAACAAGAAATCCAGCCGAGACCAAGTTCACCTACCAAGGAGTGCGGTTTCAATACCAAGGAGAGCAGCAGAATTCCAGAGGAGGAGAAAGCCAAGCACGGAACTCATGACTTTTTCCCTGTGATTTTTTTTTAGTCTTGCAGTTAATTTAATTTTTTTCTTTTTCATTTTTTGTTTTTTTTTTTTCCTCGCCTTCGGGTAAAATTTTTTTTTTTTTTAACTGTTACCTTGTTCTTTTTTAACGATTTTTTACTAGTTTATCTAATATATATATTTTTTCTTTTTTACATTTTTCTTAGGTGTTTTCCTTTTTTTTTTTTTAATTCTTTTCTTTTCTTTTTTCTTTCTTTTTTTTTTTCTTTCTTCCTTTTTGAACCTCTTTTTATCCCCTTTCTCCCCCCTCACGATTTTGGATCTCTTCTAATTTGGTTAAAGCATTTTTTCCTGGGGTTGTTGCCACCCTTTTAGTATTTTACTTGCCCCTTCATATACTCTTATCTGGACAAAATGACAAGACGGAAAAATTCAACACAAAAAAAAGAACAAGAGGCAGTACCGAAGGCTAGGGACCTAATCAATACAGACATTGGTAATATGTCAGATCTAGAGTTCAGAATGACAATTCTCAAGGTTCTAGCCGGGCTCGAAAAAGGCATGGAAGATATTAGAGAAACCCTCTCGAGAGATATAAAAGCCCTTTCTGGAGAAATAAAAGAACTAAAATCTAACCAAGTTGAAATCAAAAAAGCTATTAATGAAGTGCAATCAAAAATGGAGGCTCTCACTGCTAGGATAAATGAGGCAGAAGAAAGAATTAGTGATATAGAAGACCAAATGACAGAGAATAAAGAAGCTGAGCAAAAGAGGGACAAACAGCTACTGGACCACGAGGGGAGAATTCGAGAGATAAGTGACACCATAAGACGAAACAACATTAGAATAATTGGGATTCCAGAAGAAGAAGAAAGAGAGAGGGGAGCAGAAGGTATACTGGAGAGAATTATTGGGGAGAATTTCCCCAATATGGCAAAGGGAACGAGCATCAAAATTCAGGAGGTTCAGAGAACGCCCCTCAAAATCAATAGGAATAGGCCCACACCCCGTCACCTAATAGTAAAATTTACAAGTCTCAGTGACAAAGAGAAAATCCTGAAAGCAGCCCGGGAAAAGAAGTCTGTAACATACAATGGTAAAAATATTAGATTGGCAGCTGACTTATCCACAGAGACCTGGCAGGCCAGAAAGAGCTGGCATGATATTTTCAGAGCACTAAACGAGAAAAACATGCAGCCAAGAATACTATATCCAGCTAGGCTATCATTGAAAATAGAAGGAGAGATTAAAAGCTTCCAGGACAAACAAAAACTGAAAGAATTTGCAAATACCAAACCAGCTCTACAGGAAATATTGAAAGGGGTCCTCTAAGCAAAGAGAGAGCCTACAAGTGGTAGATCAGAAAGGAACAGAGACCATATACAGTAACAGTCAACTTACAGGCAATACAATGGCACTAAATTCATATCTCTCAATAGTTACCCTGAATGTTAATGGGCTAAATGCCCCTGTCAAAAGACACAGGGTATCAGAATGGATAAAAAAACAAAACCCATCTATATGTTGCCTCCAAGAAACTCATTTTAAGCCCGAAGACACCTCCAGATTTAAAGTGAGGGGGTGGAAAAGAATTTACCATGCTAATGGACATCAGAAGAAAGCAGGAGTGGCAATCCTTATATCAGATCAATTAGATTTTAAGCCAAAGACTATAATAAGAGATGAGGAAGGACACTACATCATACTCAAAGGGTCTGTCCAACAAGAAGATTTAACAATTTTAAATATCTATGCCCCCAACGTGGGAGCAGCCAACTATATAAACCAATTAATAACAAAATCAAAGAAACACATCAACAATAATACAATAATAGTAGGGGACTTTAACACTCCCCTCACTGAAATGGACAGATCATCCAAGCAAAAGATCAGCAAGGAAATAAAGGCCTTAAACGACACACTGGACCAGATGGACATCACAGATATATTCAGAATATTTCATCCCAAAGCAACAGAATACACATTCTTCTCTAGTGCACATGGAACATTCTCCAGAATAGATCACATCCTCGGTCCTAAATCAGGACTCAACCGGTATCAAAAGATTGGGATCATTCCCTGCATATTTTCAGACCACAATGCTCTAAAGCTAGAACTCAACCACAAAAGGAAGTTTGGAAAGAACCCAAATACATGGAGACTAAACAGCATCCTTCTAAAGAATGAATGGGTCAACCGGGAAATTAAAGAAGAATTGAAAAAAATCATGGAAACAAATGATAATGAAAATACAACGGTTCAAAATCTGTGGGACACAACAAAGGCAGTCCTGAGAGGAAAATATATAGCGGTACAAGCCTTTCTCAAGAAACAAGAAAGGTCTCAGGTACACAACCTAACCCTACACCTAAAGGAGCTGGAGAAAGAACAAGAAAGAAACCCTAAGCCCAGCAGGAGAAGAGAAATCATAAAGATCAGAGCAGAAATCAATGAAATAGAAACCAAAAAAACAATAGAACAAATCAACGAAACTAGGAGCTGGTTCTTTGAAAGAATTAATAAAATTGATAACCCCCTGGCCCGACTTATCAAAAAGAAAAGAGAAAGGACCCAAATAAATAAAATCATGAATGAAAGAGGAGAGATCACAACTAACACCAAAGAAATACAAACTATTATAAGAACATACTATGAGCAACTCTACGCCAATAAATTTGACAATCTGGAAGAAATGGATGCATTCCTAGAAACATATAAACTACCACAACTGAACCAGGAAGAAATAGAAAGCCTGAACAGACCCATAACCAGTAAGGAGATTGAAACAGTCATTAAAAATCTCCAAACAAACAAAAGCCCAGGGCCAGACGGCTTCCCGGGGGAATTCTACCAAACATTTAAAGAAGAACTAATTCCTATTCTCCTGAAACTGTTCCAAAAAATAGAAATGGAAGGAAAACTTCCAAACTCATTTTATGAGGCCAGCATCACCTTGATCCTAAAACCAGACAAGGATCCCACCAAAAAAGAGAGCTATAGACCGATATCCTTGATGAACACAGATGCGAAAATACTCAACAAAATACTAGCCAATAGGATTCAACAGTACATTAAAAAGATTATTCACCACGACCAAGTGGGATTTATTCCAGGGCTGCAAGGTTGGTTCAACATCCGCAAATCAGTCAATGTGATACAACACATCAATAAAAGAAAGAACAAGAACCATATGATACTCTCAATAGATGCTGAAAAAGCATTTGACAAAGTACAGCATCCCTTCCTGATCAAAACTCTTCAAAGTGTAGGGATAGAGGGCACATACCTCAATATCATCAAAGCCATCTATGAATAACCCACCGCAAATATCATTCTCAATGGAGAAAAACTGAAAGCTTTTCCGCTAAGGTCAGGAACATGGCAGGGATGTCCATTATCACCACTGCTATTCAACATAGTACTAGAGGTCCTAGCCTCAGCAATCAGACAACAAAAGGAAATTAAAGGCATCCAAATTGGCAAAGAAGAAGTCAAATTATCACTCTTCGCAGATGATATGATACTATATGTGGAAAACCCAAAAGACTCCACTCCAAAACTGCTAGAACTTATACAGGAATTCAGTAAAGTGTCAGGATATAAAATCAATGCACAGAAATCAGTTGCATTTCTCTACACCAACAGCAAGACAGAAGAAAGAGAAATTAAGGAGTCAATCCCATTTACAATTGCACCCAAAACCATAAGATACCTAGGAATAAACCTAACCAAAGAGACACAGAATCTATACTCAGAAAACTATAAAGTACTCATGAAAGAAATTGAGGAAGACACAAAGAAATGGAAAAATGTTCCATGCTCCTGGATTGGAAGAATAAATATTGTGAAAATGTCTATGCTACCTAAAGCAATCTACACATTTAATGCAATTCCTATCAAAGTACCATCCATCTTTTTCAAAGAAATGGAACAAATAATGCTAAAATTTATATGGAACCAGAAAAGACCTCGAATAGCCAAAGGGATATTGAAAAAGAAAGCCAACGTTGGTGGCATCACAATTCCGGACTTCAAGCTCTATTACAAAGCTGTCGTTATCAAGACAGCATGGTACTGGCACAAAAACAGACACATAGATCAATGGAACAGAATAGAGAGCCCAGAAATAGACCCTCAACTCTATGGTCAACTAATCTTCGACAAAGCAGGAAAGAATGTCCATTGGCAAAAAGACAGCCTCTTCAATAAATGGTGCTGAGAAAATTGGACAGCCACATGCAGAAAAATGAAATTGGACCATTTCCTTACACCACACACAAAAACAGACTCAAAATGGATGAAGGACCTCAATGTGCGAAAGGAATCCATCAAAATCCTTGAGGAGAACACAGGCAGCAACCTCTTTGACCTCAACCGCAGCAACATCTTCCTAGGAACAACGCAAAAGGCAAGGGAAGCAAGGGCAAAAATGAACTATTGGGATTTCATCAAGATCAAAAGCTTTTGCACAGCAAAGGAAACAGTTAACAAAATCAAAAGACAACTGACAGAATGGGAGAAGATATTTGCAAATGACATATCAGATAAAGGACTAGTGTCCAGAATCTATAAAGAACTTAGCAAACTCAACACCCAAAGAACAAATAATCCAATCAAGAAATGGGCAGAGGACATGAACAGACATTTCTGCAAAGAAGACATCCAGATGGCCAACAGACACATGAAAAAGTGCTCCATATCACTCGGCATCAGGGAAATACAAATCAAAACCACAATGAGATATCACCTCACACCAGTCAGAATGGCTAAAATCAACAAGTCAGGAAATGACAGATGCTGGCGAGGATGCGGAGAAAGGGGAACCCTCCTACACTGTTGGTAGGAATGCAAGCTGGTGCAGCCACTCTGGAAAACAGCATGGAGGTTCCTCAAAATGTTGAAAATAGAACTGCCCTATGACCCAGCAATTGCACTATTGGGTATTTACCCTAAAGATACAAACGTAGTGATCCAAAGGGGCACGTGCACCCGAATGTTTATAGCAGCAATGTCCACAATAGCCAAACTATGGAAAGAACCTAGATGTCCATCAACAGATGAATGGATCAAGAAGATGTGGTATATATACACAATGGAATACTATGCAGCCATCAAAAGAAATGAAATCTTGCCATTTGCGACAACATGGATGGAACTAGAGCATATCATGCTTAGCAAAATAAGTCAAGCAGAGAAAGACAACTATCATATGATCTCCTTGATATGAGGAAGTGGTGATGCAACATGGGGGCTTAAGTGGGTAGGAGAAGAATAAATGAAACAAGATGGGATTGGGAGGGAGACAAACCATAAGTGACTTTTAATCTCACAAAACAAACTGAGGGTTGCTGGGGGGAGGGGGTTTGGGAGAAGGGGGTGGGATTATGGACATTGGGGAGGGTATGTGCTTTGGTGAGTGCTGTGAAGTGTGTAAACCTGGTGATTCACAGACCTGTACCCCTGGGGATAGAGTATTATGCCTCCATCAGAAAGGATGAATACCCAACTTCTGTAGCAACATGGACGGGACTGGAAGAGATTATGCTGAGTGAAATAAGTCAAGCAGAGAGAGTCAATTATCATATGGTTTCACTTATTTGTGGAGCATAAGAAATAGCATGGAGGACATGGGGACTTAGAGTGGAGAAGGGAGTTGGGGGAAATTGGAAGGGGAGGTGAACCATGAGAGACTATGGACTCTGAAAAACAATCTGAGGGTTTTGAAGGGACGGGGGCGGTGGGAGGTTGGGGTACCAGGTGGTGGGTATTATAGAGGGCACGGATTGCATGGAGCACGGGGTGTGGTGCAAAAATAATGAATACTGTTATGCTGGAAATAAATAAATAAATAAATAAATTAATTAATTAAAAAAAAAAAAAAGAAAAGGTATATTCACGATTTCCTCTAATATCAAGGTTTCAATTTTGATATATATTCATCATCTGTACCTTAATAAGCTGCTTAAGTTGTTTATATCTATCTCCTCTCTTATTTTTTTGTTCACTTCATCTGAGAGAGGTGTATGAAAGCCTCCTATGATCAGTGTGTTTCAACCTATATGTCCTTGACTCGTCCAAGGCTATTGCTCCACAAAGGTGGTTGCTGCATTAGTCAGTGTATAAATATTCCTAAGTATCAAATTTTCATGGCGAATTGTAGTGTTTAGCACTAAAAAGCCTTCTTTGTTTTGCGGGGCTTGATTTCTACTTTGAGATCAGGCTCACTCCTCCTCCTACCATTTTCCTGGTACACCTTTGTCCATCTCTATTTCTAGCCTTTCTGAGTAAGTGTTTTAGGTATATTCTTATATACAGCATATACTTGCATCTTGTTTTGTGAGCCATACATTTTTTTCTTTAATAAATGTTAAGCCCATTCATATTTACTGGCATGTCTCCGATATTTGGTCTCAACTCTGTTATATTGATAATTATGTGGTAATTTCCTTATGCATGTCTCTATCGGATGTGTATTGTTTGCTCTTTTAATCACTTTTTTTTGCATTTAAGAAGGTTTATAGTTGTATTCTATTTGTTATCTTTGTACTTAGATCTTTAAAAATGTTCTTAGTTTCATTTTCTTTTTTAACCTTTTACTATCTGGTTTATCAGTTTTATGGTTCTCAATGAGTTCCTTAGGGGGTGATGAGGATAGGAATGTAATGTCTATTGTGGTAGCCAAGAAGAGCCCAGAGTAAGCCTTAACCCTACCCCTGGCAAGGGAGCCCTAGCTGTTTGAAAAGTTCAAAGGCCAGAGGTAGAGGATGATGATATGAGTACAGATACAACTTGGACTTGGGGGAAACAAAGAGATTCCCCATAGTTCATTTTCTGTACTCAAAGCACTATCAGACATAGTACAGGAACCAGGATCCACCTGAAGTCTGATGTACTGTTATCCTCTGGTTGAAGGGGTCCCTGGATAACTAACGGGCACAGAAATATGCTCACCTGCTGGGACACATGACTTAAATGGCTGTGGAAGCCTAAGCTTTGTGATTCTGCCCTTTCCAACAACAGGAAAAAGTATACTATGAGGTCTTAAGCTAACTGGGAATGATGTCAGTGATGAAGGCCCAGCTGAAGTCTAAGGAATGAGGTAATACACTTTCACACAAAAGTATACATACACTGACACTACATATATATGCTCAGAAATTAGAAATACTCGTTTCTAATTCTGAAAAAATTCAACCATCCACTGGCAGGCTGAAAATAAACAAATCCACATTTCTGGAAGATCAAAGGAAAAAATGCTGTCAATCAAACATTTTAGTCCTTAATGTTAATAAACGTTCTCTGAGGAGAAGCACTGTTCAAATTATATGTAACATGAAAGTGCAGGCACAGAGCGTGATCCAATAAAACAGTTAATTCTCCACTGGTGCAGTTCTGTTTAAACCGACAACATTTCAGAGTACAAGACTGAACTATCACATAATCAAATGATGCCATTTAAATGGATAAAGACTCATTCCATTTGCTTCTTTGCAGGGAAAACTCTGCAAATGCCTGTTGCTTTCATTTAGGGAAGATTAAGAAATAATATGATCTGAGCAAAGTAGAGAAGGAAACCAACCTTAAACATGTTGGTGGCCAGGTGGCAACAAAATGACCTCCCTACCAAGAATCCTTGCCAATTAAAGTTAATTGGGTACTGTGCAGGGAGAAGGCTGTCTGTAGAAGAAAAAAACCTGGTGGTTTATTATGTAATGCTTTGTACAAGGGGGTAAAAGAGGATCACAGTCATATCCATTTAACATGTTTTGCATAGCGCTTGGTGTTCTGGGTGGTTGGGGGAGAAACTCAACCACCATTTTCCTGAACACTGATCCATTTCTATAAAAGACTAGAGTGCCTTTAATGAGCCAGTGGTTAAGTAGTGGTAGCAATTTGCAATTGTGCTAAATAAACTGTTCTCTTTGGGAAAGAGTGCTATGGGAAATCCTACTTTAGATCTGGAAAGAATACTAGGGCTAAGTATTTTCAACCTCCTAAAATATTTCATTGTTTTCCATGTGATACACTTTACAAAATAAATCAACTGATTGCAAACCATGCTTAGTTAATAATGTCACACCAACTCATCATATAGCTTAAGCCATGTCTTTATACTTGATGTAACTGCTTATGAAAATCTGTTCTGTATAGTTTCCTAAGTAGCCTGGAACATACTGTAGTGGTTTGAACAGTGGTTTGAACAGTGGCCCCCAAAAGATATGTCTACATTCTAATTTCTGGAATCTATGAATGTTACCTTATTTGGAAAAGGATCTTTGCAAATATAAATAATTTAAGGATTCTGAGATGAAGTGATCATCCTAGAACATCTTGGTGGGCCCTAAATCCAACTGACAAGTATCCTTACAAAAGAAAAGCAGAGAGAGATTTAAGACAGAAGAGGAGGAGGCAGCGTGATCATGGATACAGAGATTGGAGTGACTCATTGATCCACAAGTCAGTAAATGCTGACAGTCATCAGAACCTGGAAGAGGCAAAGGATGGAATCTCCCCCAAAGTCTCTGGAGGGAGTGCAGCCTGGCCAATTTTGGGCTTCTGGCCTCCAGAACTGTGAGAAAATCATTCCACTTATTCTAAGCCACCCAGTTTGTGGTAATTTGTTACAGCAGCCCTAGGAAACTAATACACATGTTTACCAAACAGAAGAGTAACTTGAAGACTCTAGACAAAGAGATAAAAAGGCAGAGGCCAGTGAAATCTGGCCCTTGTCCACAGCTTCAGAAATACCAAACCTCCGGGAACAGACATTCTGTGAAGTCTGAGAAACCTCAGACTACAGGAACACCAATCAATTCAGACCTATTTTTCTTAAAATGAAGAATGAAGGCTAGATCTAATGACTATTATAATTTTCCTTCCATCTTTAGAGAAAAGCAGCAGCCTTACATGATAAGCCTGATTTCAATTTTATAAGCTAGTTAGATTAAATAGCATCAGATCCAAGGTTTCTAGAGAAGCATTTTTACTCAAGGCAGAGTACAAGAGTCTGCTTTATCTCGTGGTAGGAACATCCCAAGCATGAGGCAGAACATAAAATGCCGAATAAAGGATAGGAATGTAGGCTCAGTACTCAGGCAGATATCTGCAAAGTGATAGGAAATATATTTACCAAACTGGTCTCATGAATCTGCTTTTGATAAGAAAAGGAATTTGGGGTTTTTTAAAAAAAATGAATACAGGCAAACAAAATAGCTTTAGTGTATCCTGGGTAGAGAGGTATGAGTTCTCTATACATATGGAGGCACACACATATGCACAAATTTGTATATATTGTCATAAAGAAACAATAAAAGGATAAACCAAAAGCTTTTTCAAAAAAATGGCTACCTCTGGGAGTGAGGGAGAAAACAAGGAAAGACAAAATCTAGATCTCTCTGTATGTGTTTTGTGTCATAGTTAGATGTATAAACCAAGCAAGTATCTTACACAGTCAAATATGAAATTAAAAATCTTTAAAGAAAGGAATATGGGTCCAGGGACAGACTACCCAAACTGGTCTACTGGTTTCACCAGCCAATTTGGGACAAATTATTTAAATTCTGTGTCTCAGTTTACTCATCTGTAAAATGGGGATAACAAAAACACCTCATAGGGGTTGTTATAAGAATTAAATGGCTCAATTTATGTAAAGGGCTTAGCGTGGTATTATGCTCATGGTAACTGCTGAATAAATTCTAGCTGCGTTTATTATTTTATCATCATCATCATAGTCTCGGCTTTACTTCTAAAAGCAGAAAGAAGTATGCAGCTAAGTTTTCCTATCTATCTAGTCCCTAAAAGTAATCATTGATGGGGTAAAGGAGATGTGAGTTCATGGCTCAACTAAAACATGCATGGTTTAGCTCCCAAAGATAGGATTTCCAAGAAAGAAGCCCACCAAAAACTCCAGCCAACACTCTATAGGGCACAAGGTAATGCAGAACCTTCACAAAATAAAACATGGCATTTGATGTTAAAGATTATGAATGAAGGATCTAGATGTTGACATTGACCTAGGTAATGAAGTTGAGAAGTTTTACAAGTTCTTAATCGTGTGCCTATTTTATATGCACTGGTAGTTTCCCCTAAAAGTTCTTGAAACAAAAAAGCTTTGTACTTACCAGATATCTGCTCATTTATGGTCAAAGAGGGGATTCACAGACAAACATACAGCCCAGAAGCTATGCCAAGTCCAACAGTGCATGTACATTTTGGCCCCTCAGATGTATGCAGAAACAAAGGAGGCCTCACTATGAATTCAATTAGAATATCAATGCTTATAACCTGCCAGAGCCACAAAATGAAAATGTCCTTCATGGACAGCTCTGGCTTTTACAGCTCTCATTAACATCTCTCAGTGGGCAGTTTCTTAAAGCATAGCTAGTCTGAACATTTCTGTGACATTTTTTAGAGGAAAAGTCAAAACATTTACTTCCTGTATGGGACAAAAGGGAAAATTGTCTGGTCCATGTGAATGAAGCAGAGAAATAGATTAGTTCTGATTCATAGTCACTGAAATATGAAACTATACACAAATGACCACAAACAGAGGTGTCACCCCCAAAGCACAAAAAAATCAGCTGCAAATGTGGTAACTATATTTAATCAAAAGGAACAAACTGTAAGTGATTTTCTTAGAATTATACAATCTTCAGATGGAAAAAAAAATGTGTTCAGGTAATCTAAAAGAAACAACCACTTAAAGCAGAGAAAATCTAGCGAAGAACACAAGTTTGTTCTTATGACACAAGGTACCCAGTATTACCAAGCTACTGTGTCCCACGTTAATTTTTCCAATGGAGCAAAGCTTATTCAATTTCTAAGTTTGAAACTTTAAAGATCATGTAAATATTTTTTCACAGAAATATTTTTCAAATAGCTTAAAATAATTCTCAGTTTTCTTACAGAGAAAAAACAGGGCCTTTTTGATGGCTTTGGGTTGATAGCAACTGAAACATCAATTACTATAAACAAATGTACTTTTGGGCAACTTAGGTAGGTTTGATTATTACCCTTACCCACTACCCAACAGAGGTGGAATGCATCCCAGTGATGGAGGAGAGGGAGTAATTGAGTCTGAGTTTGAGATCTGGGCAATTTTCATGTAAAAGATGACATCTGAGGTTTACTTTGCAAGTTTTTCTCCCATTCCTCACTATCCTTTCTTTGTACAGTAAGTGTGCATTTGCAAGCCTGGTAGTTTTTATCTACTGTAGGTCAGAAAACCAAATAATCAAGCATGTTAGAAATACAGGCTCTATTTGAGGGTGTGTTCTCTGCCGAGTTAAAATGTATGAGCTTTTCACTCTGCTGCTATGAAAGTCTTAGACATAATAAATGAGACTATGGAACTACAGATGATATGCCATCAATTCTTTAAGATAGGTTATGCCTTATAGACAAGTCAGATGATATACATGAAAATATCCTGGCTTCTTAGAAAGAATAGAAGACTTTTTAATACATTCAAATTAGTTGTCTAGTACTATGTGCTTTTTCTAGGGCAACTGGCTTTTAAAAAAACATCTTTAAAAAAAAGATTTTATTCGGGGCACCTGGGTGGCTCAGTGGGTTAAGCCGCTGCCTTCGGCTCAGGTCATGATCTCGGGGTCCTGGGATCGAGCCCCGCGTCGGGCTCTCTGCTCAGCAGGGAGCCTGCTTCCTCCTCTCTCTCTGCCTGCCTCTATGCCTACTTGTGATCTCTTTCTGTCAAATAAATAAAATCTTTAAAAAAAAAGATTTTATTTATTTGTCAGAGAAAGAAAGAACGAACAAGCAGAGGGAGTGGCAGGCAGAGTGAGAAGCAGTCTCCTGGCTGAACAGGGAGCCCAAAGCAGGACTGGATCCCAGGACCCTGGGATCATAACCTGAACTGAAGGCAGACGCTTAATGAAGTGAGCCACCCAGGCGCCCCTAAAAACATCTTTAAGAGTATGGACCCTTTTGAGAATCAGAAGAAGGCTACTAGCATATGTATACACAACAAAACACTTTAAAAACTTACCCAACAAAACACTTTAAAAACTTACCCTTGAAAGCCTGTATACAATTTGTAGAAGCTACCAAAGCCCCTGAATAATACGTGCAACTCACACACCCCAAGAACTCTTCTCTAGAGGATAAATTAGGGGTAGGCATAAACAGGAATCCCACTGAAGCACTAAACATCAAAGAAAATACGAATCTATTAATGTAGCTGATTAAGCCCCAGTGAAACAATCATTTATACTGCATTTCAGTGACAAACTCCCATTACAAACAAAAGGTTTCAGTCAGAGAAAAAGAAACTCCCATCCTTACAAGAAGAAAAAAGACAAGACAGGTATCAAATTAATGATTTTTTCATGAACCCTTTAGAGAAATGAGTCGTGGGAAATGGCCAGCACAAGGAAGGACAACTGTGCCTGCAGGGAGACACAGGACAGGAGCTTATGCTTACCTGGGGCAGAAGCCACAGCAGGAACGTTTAACCTAGAAATTTTGACCAATTCCTGGGGGCAAAGTGGGGCCAACCAAGACAGAATGGGGGGCTATAATAAGAGCGGGTTCCACCCCTCTTATAAGCTTTTTCTCTAGAAACCCAACTAGGCTCTCACAGGGAAGATGGTGGAAAATATGGAGAATGCTCTCCCAGTGGTGCTGTCTGGGTCTCTGTTGCTATGTGTCCTGGCTCCCTTACTGGAAAAAAAAAAAAAAAAAAAAAAAGCTTCATCTGCACAGGAAGGCTATCCGGTGAGGGCACTGGTGTAATTTCACAAGCTCTGGGAAGAAGGGCAAAGTATCCAACCCAGCCTTAATCAAGAGGTGGGAGAACGTTAAGGACAGAGACTGAGCATACTGTAAGATACTGGCTACAGGAAGATGGGGGGGGGGTGGACAGGAGGCTCGGACAAAAGAAAAGCTCTAGAGTCCACTTCCTCATCTCAACCCCAGAAAGAGGACCACTATACATTTCAAAGACTGAGAGTAATCAGAAGGTTAGTGAACAATGTCATTCTCCAGTGCTCTACCACTATGCTAAAGCCTCCAGTGATAGTAATAGTGGCTTATATTGGGAGAGGTGCAAAAGACAATCTCTCCTGAGGACAAGCACAAAGGGAAGATTCTAATCCAAGACAGCAGAGAAAAACAAGGTCACCAGAAGAATTAGAAGGAGGTCTCTGGTGCCTACAGCAGGAACACATTTCAAATACTCCTCTTACAAGGAGTTTAAAGCAGCCATCATAAAAGTGCTTCAATAAGAAATTAGAAACACTTTTCATAAACTGATGAAGCCCTTTTGGAAAACAGCCTGGCATTTCCTCACACGGTTAACTAGGGTTAGCATATGGCTCAGCAATTCCACACCTAGGTATATACTCAAGACAACTGAAAACATATGTCCACACAGAAACTTGTACATGAATATTCACAGTAGCATTATTCATATTACTCCAAAGACAAAGACAACCCCAATGTCCATTAATTAATGAATGGATAAATAAAATGTGATATACCCATACAATGGAATATCATTTAGTCATTAAAAGAAATAAACTACTGATACATGCTCTAACATGGATGAACCCTGAAAACATTGTGCTAAGTTTAAGAAGCCAGACACAAAAGGCTGTATATTAGATGATTCCATTTATATGAAATGTCCAGAACAGGCAAATCCGTAGAGACAGAAGTTAGATTAGGTTGCCAGGGGCTGGCAGTAGGGGAATTAGAGAGTAACTGCTAATGGGTAAGGGGTTTCTTTCTGGGGTGATGAAAATGTTCTATATTTAGACTGTGGTTATGGTTATACGGTTCTGTGACTAGACTAAAACCTACTGAATTACACATTTTTAAAAGATGAACTGCATGGTGTAAGTATTATACTTCATAAAAGATGTATAAAATGTTTTCTTTTTGAAAAGGGCAACTGTTGTGGCATCAGTGAACATCACCTTAGAGGCCCTGACATCCACTCCCACCCAACAATAACAAAGTACTCTTCCTCCTTAATGTGGGATCCACACAGACTGGGTAGGGAGCCCGGACTGTCACTACCACCCAGTAGTAATGTAGTACCCCTCACCACCTCCACTACCGCTGCTATCAGTAGAGGCAACAGGGTGGGGATTTCCACCCCCACCAAGTAATAGGGAGACACCCCTCTCCTGGTCCCAGAGAGATAACAGAACTATCTTCCTAGAGACTAACAGAAGTGAGATGGGAAGCCTACGAATTCTGCAACTGGTGGTACAGAGTCAGCACCCCACCTCCCCACTGGCCTGGTTACTACAGAGGCTTATTAGAACAGATTTAAATAAGACTTACTATCTGATAATATAATACCAAAAAAGTCCAGAATACAACAGAAAATCACTTATTGTACTAAGAACTGGGAATGAGAGGAGAAAATCAATAGATACCAACACTGAGATGACACAGATACTGGAATCATCCAACAAGGAGTTTAAAGCAGCCATCATAAAAGTGCTTCAATAAGAAATTAGAAACACTTTTGAAACAAATTGAAAGTTTCAGCAGAGAAATAGAGGGTATAAAGAATAACCAAATAAAAAAATTGAAATGGAATAATACAATAACTGAAATAACAAACTCAAGGGATAAGCTCAATAGAAGAATGGAATTAACAGAATAAAAAGAATCTGCCCAATCTGATCAAAAGAAAGAATATATAACTGAAAAAAAGAGAAGAGTCTGAGGGACCTCTGGGGAAGTAATGAAAGATCTAACATTCATGCGATTGAAAGCCCTAAAGAAGAGGAGAAAGAAGATGGAGCTGAAAAAATGGATGAAGAAATAATGGCTGAAAAATTCCCCAAATTGGCAGAAGATATACACATAGATTCAAGAAGCTGATCAGACTCCAAACAGGATAAACCAAAAGAAATCCATGCCCATGCACATTATAATCAAACTTTGGGAATAAAGACAAAGAAAAATCTTGAAAGCAACTGGAAAAGAAATGACTGATTACCTGCAGGGGAGCAACTACTTGAATGAGAGTAGATTTCTCACACGAAACCATGGGGGCCAGAAGAAAGTAGTACATTTTTCAAGTGCAGAAAGAAAAGTACTGTCAAGCCAGAATTCTGTATCAAGTGAAAATATCCTTCAGGAATGAAGGCAAAATTAAGACATTCTCAAATGAAGAAAAACAAAGAGAACTGATCGCCAGGAGACTTACCCTAAAAGAATGGCTAAAGGGAGTTCTTTAAACAGAAAGGAAATGAACAAAAGGAATGTTGGGGCATCAGGAATAAAGGAAGAATCAGAGTAAAAATATGGGTAAATATAGTAAACTATCCTTGAGTTTTATAAATAATGTTTGTTGTTTGAAGCAAAAATTATAACATTGTCTAGTACAGTTCTCAAGGTATGTAGAAAGAGTATTCAAGACAATTATATTATAAAGGTGGGGATGGATAAATGAACCTAGATGGTAGTAAGGTTGCTTTTCTTTTCTTTCTTCTTTTTTTCTTTTTAAGTAGATTCCATACCCAACATGAGGCTTGAACACATGACCCTGAGATGAAGAGTTGCAGGCTCTACTGACTGAGGCAGCCAGGTGCCTCCAGTGGTTAAGGTTTCTGTATTTCATTTGAAGTGATAAAATGTAGAGAACACATTAAAAAAGGTTCTCCTTTTTAAAGGTTGCATCCCACGAGCAACCACTAAAAATCTACACAAAGATATACACTCAAAACCATTACAGAAAAGTCAACATGGGAATTCAAAAAAATGTTCAAGTAATCCACAGAAAATAAAACAGAGAAACCAAAAAACAGAGAGAACAAATAGAAAACAAACAAGAAAATGGCAGACATAAACTAAATCATACCAAAAGTTACATTAACTATAAGTGGCTTAAATATTCCAATTAAAAGAGATTGAAAGAGTAGTTTTAAAAATGACCTAACTGGGGGCACCCAGGTGGCCACCCAGGTGGGTTGAGTATCTGACTCTTGATTAAGGCTCAGGTCATGATCCAGGGTTGTCGATCAAGCCCTGCATTATGCTCTGCACTCAGCAGGAAGTCTGCTTGAGATTCTCTCTCTCCTGCTTCCTCAGATCCTCCCCCAAATCATGCTCTCTCTTTCTCAAGTAACATACCTTTTTAAAAAAAGACCCAACGATATATCACCTATAAGAAATTCACTTCAAATATAATCATATATATGTTACAAGTAAAAGGATGGAAAAATATACGATGGAAAAATATACAATGTAAACATTAATCAAAAGAAAGCCACAAACTATATTAATATTAGACAGTGCAGACTCCAGAGCAAACAAAATTATCAAAGACAGAGAGGGACATTAAATGATGCTAAATTCACCCAGATATAGCAGTCCTAAATATGTATGCACCTAACAAAAGAGCTTCAAAATATATAAAGCAAAACTGACAGAATGGAGAGGAGAAAGACACAAGTCCATAATTACAGTTGGAGACTTCTACAGCCCTCTCTAAACAATTGATAAAATTACTAGGCAGAATATCCATGAGGATACAGAAGAACACTGTCAAGGACCCAACAACAGCATAATACACAGTCTGTAAGTACCCATAAAATGAAACATTTACAAAAGAAAAACCATATCCTTAAGCTATAAAACAAACCTTGACAAATGTAAAAATATGTGAAATTGTAGAGATTATGTTCTCCATAAAAACTGGATTCAGACTAGAATCAGTAACAGAAAGAAAGCAGGGAAGTCTTCAAATGCTTGGAAACTAAACAACATACTTCTAAAAAGCCATGGATCAAAGATAAAGTCTTAAGAAAAATAAAAAATACACTGAGTGGATAAAAATGAAAACAAACACATCAAAATTAATGGGATGCTGCTAAAGAAATGTTTAAAGGGAAATTTATAGGCATGCCTGGGTGGCTCAATTGGTTAAGCATCTACCTTCAGCTTGGGTCATGATCTCAGGGTTCTGAGACTGAGCCCCACATAAAGTTCCTTGCTCAGCAGGGAGCCTGTTCTCCCTCTCCCTCTGCCCTTCCCTCCTGCTGGTGATCTCTCTCTCTCTCTCTCTCTTTCTCAAATAAATAAAACCTTTACAAAATTAAAGGGAAATTTATAGAGCTAAAATTCTTACATTAGAAAAGAGGGGAAAAAAGGAAGAAAAGTCTCAAATAGGCAAAGCGCCCACCTTAAGAATCTAGAAAAAGAACTAAGTAAACCTAGAGCAAGAAGAAAGTAAGTAACAAAAATAAGAACAGAAATCAGTGGAAATGAAGAGAAAAAAATATGAGATGATTTCATGGATTTATGAAACAATTTGAGCAACACAATAAATTATGTAGTATTGGATTATAGGCCCAAGTATAAAATAAATGTGAGTCCATACTCACATTATTAAAAATTTTTTAAATGAAGGAAGCACCCAAAGAGATTATTATAATTGCTTCATTTTGGGAAACAATCAGATTGTCTACCATAAAGCTCTTGGCACATAAAATTTCAATAAATGGTAGCTATGAGAGGGAGTTATAATAATGTCCGTGTTATAATGACAAAATAAATTATTTCAGAGACATGAAATAAACTGGCAAGGAAAAACATGGAATCATTCTCTTCTAATGCCAAAGCTAGTTTTGTTCTACTATATCAGATTCTCTCTTTTATAACAGATTGTGAAACATAAAGTTAAAAATTTACTTCTGGTAGTCAGGTACCCTATCTCTTGCAACAAAAGACTGCTATTCTCACTGAACTGGAGGCATTAGGACTTAAGACCCAAAACTACTGAGTCATTTTATGCTCTGGGGCTGTCTGTCCTAAATGGAAAAGTAGCAAAGTTTCTTTCTCATCATGGTATAGTCAAAGCCTCCTCTGGATAGATGGGAAATTTGTTTTGTTCCTGTTTACATGTCTTTTATTCCCTAAGATTTTCTGCATGAAACAGACACAAACACACTCTGATATTTTACTGTGCCCAAAAAGATTTTAAGCAAAAGATGGAAATGAAAAGTGACCTCTGAGAGAGAGACAAATGCTCTCTCTGGATGACACCCTAAAGCATGGTACCCCTGACCTACCTTGTGTGAGGGTAGGTGGAACCTATGACTTGCTTCTAGCCAATAGAATATGTCAAATGTGATGGAATGTCACTTCCTTCACATGGGAGGTCATTCCCATGATTATGTTATACTATATAAGACTCAGTCTTAGCAACTGGAGCAAAAGATTCTCCCCTTGGGCGCCTGGGTGGCTCCGTGGGTTAAGCCGCTGCCTTTGGCTCAGGTCATGATCTCAGGGTCCTGGGATCGAGGCCCGCATCGGGCTCTCTGCTCAGCAGGGAGCCTGCTTCCCTCTCTCTCTCTGCCTGCCTCTCTGCCTACTTGTGATTTCTCTCTGTCAAATAAATAAATAAAATCTTAAAAAAAAAAAAGATTCTCCCCTTGTTGACTTTGAAAAAGTAAGCTGCCATGTTTTGAGAGGATGTATGGAGAAGGCCACGTGGCAAAAAGCTATGAGCAGTCTCTACTCTTATACTCTCATATGAGCAGGGGGTAGTCTTCCACCAAAAGCCAGCAAAAACCCAGGATCTCAATCCTCTAGCTGCAAGGAGATGAATTCTGCCAACAATATGAATGAGGGTGTAAGTGAATTATTCCCTGGTAGAACCTCCAGAACATAGCCCAGTCAGCACACTGATTGTAGCCTTGAAAGACCTGGAACAGAGAACCTAGGGATGCTGTGCCCAGACTTCTGACTCACAGAAACTGAGATAATAAACATTTGCTGTTTTAAGCCACTAACTTTGTGATCATTTGTAACGTAGCAATAGTTAACTAATATATTCCCTTTCCTCTGCAGCTAAAGAAGTCTACTCATAGAAGTGAAGACACACAATGTCAGGTTTTCATCATTTAATTATCATAGAGGAAAGTCTGCAGGATCCGTCAAGCCATTCCCAAGTCCAAGTATAGCTCTGGCACTTTGTTGTCCTTGAGGTAGAAGATAACCAGCCTCAGGGCACCTGGGTAGCTTAGTTAAGTGTCTGCCTTTAGCTCAGGTCATGATCCCAGGGTCCTGGGATTGAGTCCTGAGTTGGACTCTCTGCTTAGCAGGGAGTCTGCTTCTTCTTCTTCCTTTGCCCTTTCCCACTCTCATGCTCTCTCTCAAATAAATAAATAAAATCTTAAAAAAAAAAAAACCCAGGATGACCAGCCTCAAGAGAAGTGATTCAATTTCTTTGGGCTGGCAGTGCTTTGAAGTCTATAAAGCCCATCAAAGCCTATAGCTCAGAATTTTAACATATCCTTCCCCTCTCCAACCATAACCTTCTCATCAATCACTACTTGCACTGCCTCCCACCTGCCAACTTAGCTCTTTCCAATCAAGGCCAGATCTTTGGGTCCTTTGCAATTCCCCAAGTCTGGCTCCTTTTGACTTCTTGGCTAGGGGAGGCCTTATATTCTAAAGCCAGGCACTTAAGTGTCATCACCAAAATGAAATCGGTGTGATGATTACTGTTTTTCCAAAGGGAAAAGAAAATGGAATCTTTCTTAAAAACCAGAAACATTCAATTTTAGTATATGTGCTGCTGAAGCGAGCACAAAAACCAGAAACATTCATAAGAAAACAAGTCTATCCCTTGGCACATAGTTTAATCCTCACATCTCTAAGATCTGGCCATTGTAGATGTGTAGGCAGAAGGCAGCTGTCTATTTTTTAAGTCTAAAAATTAAATATCTGATCTCACCTCCGCAGGCTTCTTGTGTTCATTTGGAATTCTGGATTTGCTCCTATACATTGAGCCAGAAGTAAAGGAAGTGGAAGGACCTGAAAAAGATAATTAGGCAAAAAATACTGAGACTTGCTAATATTAATAAATGTCACATAACTAAATGTCATCCAAGAGAATATGAAAGGTATGATGGAGAAGAGCACGGTGATCTCATACCACTGAGGAAAACAGTTAAATTGCAATCAAGAAAGACTCATAATGGAGCTTAACGACATTTATAGGTGACCTCCCAGCATATAAAAGCTTCCACAGTGCTAATGCTGAGGAGGTTTGATTTGGCGTAATCATACTTCACAACATTTTGGAACAACATGATTCATGTTCCACCTAGAGAAAATGTATCTGTAAAAGCAACCGGAAAAACTAAAAAATGTGAGGCAAGTAATCTGTGGATCCTTTGGCCCTCCCCCAAATGCTACAAATGATGATTCATCCAGTCAAACATTTAATACCTAGTTACAGTTGGAATTGTAGGGCCTATAATTTATGCTCTTGTACTTTTTGTTCTTTCTATAGAGAAAAGCACTGCTAAATCATTATTAGATTTGGCTTTTGTTGTTTTGGCAAATGAAAAGTGAAGAACAAATTGCTATATGCCACAAAAAACCAATTTTCCCACCTATTTTTAATGAAATTTAAATGAATAAGAACAATAGTACCCTAAACTTTCCTTCCTAGCAACATTATTTTTTAACCATTGAAAGAAACATGAAATAGCTTGTTCTCAAGTCAAAGAATAAACCCTCAAAGAGTACAGATACAGAGTTACCAACTCTTGGCCGGTTCCACTCACTTTCGTCTGAGCTGTCACTGCTGCTGAGTGTTCTATGGCGTTTCATCCTGGAGCATACTGGGAAAGAGAACAACACTGAATAGAACAGTCAAAACACACACACACACACACACACACACACAAACACACACACACACAGACACACACACACTCCCATTTCAAGGGCAGTCAACACTGCCCTACAGATCCCAAGAAGCAGCAGCAGGCAAATCATGCGGATCAAATGATTTCTGTCAAAAATATCCTCATATGACCTACAGTGATGGGAGAAGGGTACTATCAAATTCTCCAACACAGAGGGTAACAAAGACTGAAGAGGAGGATGCCCAAGCAGCCCTGGACCAATGGTCCAGAACTGGCTGCCTCAGATGTGGCCACATGACCACAGTCCATCCAAACAAAAGCAGGTAGCCATGCGGCCATCACCAGCCAGGGAACCCCAGTAGGTCAGGAGCAGGAAAGGTAAAAATCATTTGCAAGGCAGAGCTCTCACGGGTCAAGGTCAAAAGGCACAAGATACACTTGGCTGAAGAAAGAACAAGTGAGGCATGTCCCACCTTTAAGGACATAACCATACTGCTTTTCTGTCTGTCCTTTCCCCCTTTCTTTTTCCCCACCCCATCCCTCAAACAACTAGCCTAATTTAAAATTATATCTATATATATACCACAAGGAATGTTATAAGAAAGCTCCTATAGGGGTGCCTGGGTGGCTTGGTCAGTTAAGCGTCTGACTCTTGGTTTCAGCTCAAATCATGACTTCAGGGTCCTGAGATTGAGCCCTGTGTGGGGCTCTGCACTCAGGCCACAGTCTGCTTAGGATTCTTTCCCTCTTCTTCTCCCTCCACCGCTGCCCCTTCCCTTGCTCACGTGTGCTCTCTCTCTCTCTCTGTCAAATAAATAAATAAATAAATAAATAAATAAATAAAATCTTTAAAAAAGAGTGATCATCAGCACTTAAAAAAGAAAGCTCCTAATACTGTGATAAATATATAATGGGTTTGACTAAAACTTAAAACTTAAGTGGCCTTCCTTGTGTACATGTGGCCAACAGCAGATAAAAAAAGAGGCACAACTTTTTTGGGAACACACCAGCACTAGGGTTTAAGAAAAATGGAAGGCATTGTAAGGTGCAAAGCAAGTACTGAAGAAATGAACTAGAAAAGACAGTGATACAATCAGTAATTGACATTCTTCTATGTGCCACAGTATACAAAATGCTATTAGAGGCAATCATGATTCCACAATGAATAAAGGTCAGAGCTACTGCCTTCGAGCCACTCACAATCTACCAAGGAGATAGAAACCCTAGTACAAAGCCATTGTGAGCAATTATGAGTAACATAAACAAAACTATGTTAAAAAGTTAATAGAGAAAGTTCCCCTTCTGGAATGACAATGTGAAGGGCTTCACCAACCCACACCCCAGTGAAGCTGGTGAAAATTACTTTAAAAAAAACAAAAAGCTATTCATTTAAAGTCTCTAGAAATGGCTCTAAGGACCCACAGCAAATGAAGAAGAATTTATTAAATAAAAATCTACTAAAATTCAGAAAGAATTTGTGGTATTTGGATCTAGAATTACTTCCTTTACCCTCTCCCAGCACAGATTTCATATGAGACTGGTGCAGCCAAGAACACAGATCCCCCTTTCCCCCAGCTCCCAGGTGTAAGGCTTTCTTCCTGGGAGGAACAAGATGTCAGCATTTTTCATCCTGCCCCAGTCACCTGTTGTTGAGGTTAAGTTCCAGACAAGAGCAGCTGAGAGGTTGGGCCTTCCTTCTTCCAGATGGCCCCGACTCCTGGGATGGAGGCTATACCCTGGGTGTGGTGCCACCAAGAATACTGAGGTTCCAATGGCCCTGACTCCAGCTCATTAAGTGGGGGTTCTATAGAGAGGCAAACCTAGGAGACTAGGGGGCTGCCACTCACAGGGAAGTACATCATTGTCCCCACACTCTACCCTAGAGCTATGGCTCAGAGACTCTGCCCAGGTGGAGAAGCAGACCATAGAACAGAGGGCTTGAAATCTCTCCCCATTTGCAACTAAGTGTGGAGAAGTTCGAGCCTAGACTGGCTAGTATGCTGGAGAACCAGGGAAAGAGACAGCTGGGAGGAACAATCCTGGGGTCACAAAAAAAAAATATATCAAATACTGATCTCAGGAACTATCCCTTCTCAAAGGAGTTCTAGTTTGATTGGGTCAGTTTGTAGAACAATATATGTCCCAGGGTACTATTAAAAATAACAGAGCAATTAGCCATTTCAGCTTAACAATGTGGTGTGGTGAGGGGAAGTCAAAAAGAACCCTGCCAACCAATGTCATCCCAGGGTGACTGGGGCATACCAAAGGATGCACCCTTAAGAGACAACATTAAGACTTACACTGCAGGGCAAAGGTGGGGAGTGATTAGGGTCACCTGGGAGGCTCAGGAGGTTAAGTGTCCAACTCTTGATTTCGGCTCAGTTCATGATCTCAGGGTAGTGAGATTGAGCCCTGTGTCTGGGCTTTCTGCTGGGCATGGAGCCTGCTTAAGATTTTCTTTCTCTTCCTCTGCCCCCACCTCCTCCCTCCCTCAAAAAAAAGGTGGGGAGTAAACAGACTTTAGGAAAATAATCCAGCCAGCATTAAAGAAATAAATAAGAATTTAACAATGAAATGCCCTGAGCAGGGGGTGTGTGTGTGTGCCAGTACCCAGGGTTGTTACATTATATTATCTATAATGTCCAATTTCAAACAAAAATATGAGATATGCAATGAAACAGGAAAGTATAACCTACACACCAGAAAAAAACTGTGAGAGCAACCAGATAACAGATTTAACAGGTAAAGACTTCAAGTTAGCCATACAAATATGTTCAAAGAGCTTTAAAAAACCCCCAAAAACCATGATTAAAAAAATAAAGGAAGGGGGTGCCTGGATGGCTCCATCGGTTAGCGTCTGCCTTTGGCTCAGGTCATGATCTAGGGTCCTGGGATCAAGCCCCGCATTGGGCTCTCTTTTCAGCACTGCCTCTCCCTCTCCCTCTGCCAGCCACTCGCCTTGCTTGTGCTCTCCCTGCCCCCTGTCAAATAAATAAATAAATAAATAAAATCTTAAAAAAAAAAGGGGGGGGGACGTAAAAAAAGAAAGAACGTAAGAATATCAATAAAGAGGTAGAAAGTATAAAGAAGAACCAACTGGTAATTCTGGCATTGAAAAGTACAATAACTGAAATGAAAAAATTCACTAAAGGGGCCCAACAGTAAACTTGAATTGGAAAAATAATTAGTGAACTTGAAATAGATCAAAACAGACTATCCAAGCCAAAGAACAGAGGAGAAAAAAAGATGAAGAAAAATGAACAAGACCTCAGAGAAATATGCGGCACCATTAAGTGCACTAACATATATGGGAGTACCAGAAGGAAAGGAGAAAGGAGCAGAAAAAAATATTCAAAAAAATTATGGCTGGGGCACCTGGGTGGCTCAGTCCGTTAAATGTCCAACTCGTGATTTTGGCTCAGGTCATGATCTCAGGGTTGTGAGACCAAGCCTGGCATCAGGCTCGGAGCTCAACACAGTATCTGCTTGAGATTCCGTCCCTCTGCACTCCCCACCTCTCCAAAATAAATAAATCGTGGGGTGCCTGGGTGGCTTAGTTGGTTAAGCATCTTCCTTCAGCTCAGGTAATGATCCAAGGGTCCTGAGATAGAGGATGTCAGGCTCTCTGCTCAGGGGGTGACTGTTTCTCCCTCTCCCTCTGCTGCTCCCCCTGCTTGTGCGCTCTCTCGCTCCCTCTTTCGCTGTCAAATAAATAAATAAATAAATACTTAAGAAAAATAATTATACAATATAAGTAAATCTTTAAAAAATGATGGCTGAAAACTCCTCAAATTTACTGAAAAAAAATTAATTTGCACATTCAGGAAGCTCAACAAACTCTAAGTAATTTATACTACCATGACTACCACTACTGTCTGCAAAGAGATCCACAAACAGGTAGATCATAGCAAAATTGCTGAAAGCCAGACAAGGAGAAAATCCTAAAAGTAGCAAGGGAAAATTGACTCATCACTTATAAGGTAACTCCAATAAGATTAACAGTTGACTTTTCACCAGAAACAGTGAAGTCAGAAGGTAGTAAGATAAGATATTCTAAGTGCTCTACAGTGCTCGTTGCACGTATCAGCTAATATATTAAGAACCATGATGTACATTTTAAATGATTGGATTGTATGGTATGTAAATCATATCTCAATAGGAGCTGTTCTTAGAAAAACTAAAAGGATTAGCACAAGTATCAAAATCATTGATCAAAATTCTATTTGACCTATTGTTAAAGTCAACTGAATATTTTTTAAAAATTGAGATATAACTGATATATAACACTAAATTTGTTTCAGGTGCACAACATAATGAGTCAATATAATGTTTGTATATACTGTGAAAGTTAAATACTATTTTTTTTTTAAAGATTTTATTTATTTTTCAGAGACAGAGGGAGAGAGCGCGAGCGAGCACAGGCAGACAGAGAGGCAGGCAGAGGCAGAGAGAGAAGCAGGCTCCCTGCCGAGCAAGGAGCCCGATGTGGGACTCGATCCTAGGACACTGGGATCATGACCTGAGCCGAAGGCAGCTGCTCAACCAACTGAGCCACCCAGGCATCCCTAAATACTATTTTTTATAAGTTTGTTTTATTTCTTTTTAGAGGGAGAGAGGAGAAATGGACAGAAGGAGAGAGAGAATCTTAAGTAGGCTCCATGCCCATGCAGAGCCTGACATAGGGCTTGATTTCCCAACCCTGGGATCATGACCTGAGCTGAAATCAAGAATTGAACATTTAACCAATTGAGTTACCCAGGCATTCTGAAGGCTATTTCTTTAAATAGAATGTTATCCTTCTATCATATAAATTTTGGGGGCTACATCTGACTCCTTAGTGCAAAACTTAAGACATTCAAAGGCTCTTCTAAAGTGCAAACAAAACCAACAGTAACAAAATATAAAAAAAGTATTGTATACAAAATCCATCAAAAAGTAATGTGTAATTTAAAGTCACAATGAATACAGAAATTAAAACAAAATAAAAGTAATATTTTTCTAATTGTTTCCTATTGAATGCACTTATTCCCTATTGAGTAGCACCTCATTTATCCAATATTATTGGGATGTTCTATGTATGTAAACTTTAGAAAGAAATGCTATGCCCAAGCATTTAAAATTCTGATATCAATGGGAGCTTTTCTAAAATACATATTTATTAGTATTTTATTGTTGCAGTAACAAGTTACCACAAACTCAGTGGCTTAGAACAACACAAATTTATTATTGTCTGATATATCACTGGGCTAAAATCAAGATATCAGCAGGATTGCATTCCTTTCTGGAGGCTAGAGTACAGAATCCATTTCCTTGCCTTTTCTATCTTCTAGAAGCCACTCACATTCCTTAGATCTTGGCCATCTTCCTCAATCTTTAAAGCCAGCAATATTGCATGTCTCTGACCCTGCTTCTGTCATCACACCTCACTCTCTGACCCTCTCTTCGGCCTCCTTCTTCCACTTTTAACTACCCTTGTGATTACTTCAGGTTCACCCAGAAAATCCAGGATAATGTCCCTATTTTATTAAAGTCATCTGATTAGCAGCCCTAATTCTCCTTTGCCATGTAACCTATCATATTCATAGGTTCCAGGGATTAGGGCGCAGACATTCTGCCAACCACAACTTAATATATTTTTGCATTATTAAAAGTAAATATAGTCCACAAATATGCCTGACAGATTTCTGATGAAGGTAGAAAAGTAATTCAACAGAGGAAAGATAGCCTTTTCAACAAATGGTCCTGGCACGATAGTAAAAAAAGACAGACAGACAGACAGACAGAAAGGAAAAGAAAAGGAAAAAAAAGAACCTCAACTCAAGTCTCATACCTTATACAAAAGTTAACTCAAAATGGCTCATGGACTTAAATGTAAAACTATAAAACTTTTAGAAAAGCATAGGAGAAAATCTTCAGGATCAAGGGCTAAGCAAAGAGTTCTTTTACTTGACACCAAAAGCATGATCTGTCAAAGAAAACTTCATCTGCATCAAAATGAAAAAAAAAAACAAAAATAAAAACAAAAAACAACTAGTTCTGCAAAAGACTGTTGAGAAGATACAAAAACAAGCCACAGAACAGGACAAAATCTTTATAAACCACACATCTGACAATGGACTTGTATCTAGAATATATAAAGAACTCTCAAAACTCAACGGTCAGGGAACAAATGATTCTACTAAAAATGGGTGCCTGGGAGGCTCAGTTGGTTAAGCATTTGATTCTTGATACCAGCTCAGGTCATGATCTCAGGGTCATGAGGCTGAGCCCCACATTGGGCTCCGGGCTCAGTGGGGAGTCTACTTGAGATTCTTTCCCTCTGGTCCTTCTCCTACTCTCTCTCTCTCCCTCAAATAAATAATAAATCTTTTAAGAAAATGGTTGGAGAATATCTAAATGTCTAAAAGACTTGAACAGATATTTCATCAAAAAGCAGTATGAATGGTAAATAAGCACATGAAAAGATACTCGGTATCATGAGCCATTAGGGAAATGCAAATTCAAACCACAATTGCTGCACTAAAAAAATAGTGATAATTCAAATGCTGAAGATGTGAAGAAACTATATCACTCATACATTGGTGGTGGGAATGTAAAATAGTACAGCTAATCTAAAAAACAATTTGGCTATTTCTTTAAATATTAAACATGCCACTACCATAGGACCTAGGAATTACATTCGTGGGCATGTAGCCCAGAGCAATGAAAACTTACGTTCACACAAAATCCTGTACACAAATGTTTATAGCAGCTTTATTCATAATGGTCCCAAACTGAAAACAACTCAGATGTCTTCTAACAGGTGAATGGTTAAACAATCTCTGGTACATCCATGCCATAGAATACTACTCAGCAGTAAAAAGGAATAAACTATTAATACGTGCTATAACATGAAAAACATACATAAAACATGTAAAAAACTCAGCAAAACATGCTCAGTGAAAGAAGTCATAAACACAAGATCACTTATTGTGTAATTCCATTTATACAAAATGTCTAGAGCAGTGGTTGCCTAGGATTGGGAGTAGGAATGCGGACTGACTACAAACGAACACGAAGCTTTTTTGGGGGGGAGGGTGACAGAAATATTCTAAAATTGGACAGTAGTGATGGTAAATACAATGATGTAAATACACTAAAACTCAGTGAATTGTATACTTAAATGAATTTTATAGTATGTAAATTATACCTTAATAAAGCTTAAAAAGACCTTTAAAAGTTACTGTTACGACCCATGAGAATTTGGGGGCAGAGTCAAGAAGAGTTAGCAATAGAAAAATTCTGTGTCTTCTGAACATTACTTCATACTGGGATTGAAGACAGCATTAAAGATATAGTTATATCCTCCAAAAAACTCTCAGTGAGGAAAGCCAGCTGAGCATGGACCTTACCCTCTCTTCTCACTTCCCTGAGTTTCAGGAGCCCCACGACTTCTTATGAGATCGATATTCCTCTCATCTGAAGTTCTGGTCTTAGGAACTTTGGTTAAAACAGTATCCCCATTTTCTTTACATTAATTAATCAGTTGATTGATTAATGTTCTTATTTATGTTTTTATTTTAATTCCAGTTAACATACAGTGATATATTAGTCTTGGGTGTACAATACAGTAATTTCCATTGTCTATAATATTCTGTTCTTTAGAAGTTGGTTATCAAACTGTTCATGATCAAGGGAGGCACACATTTTAAAGAAGCTGCAAAATTTTGTTTTTTAAAAACTATTACAGTAACAATCACTTTTTATGAATGATGTAAACAAAAAACTCTTGCATTATCAGTAAAGAGTCTCAGAAACAGATTAACACCAGTAACACCAGTCCTGGGAAATAAGAATGAATTGTTAATGATTTCGAAAAGGAAAACAAAGCAAGCAAAATTTTTGGGTTTGGGCTGTTACAGTGCATTGATCTGTCTGCCCATTTCTGTAATAGCACTACTGTTTTAATCACTGAACGAAAATTACAAAGAACAGTAAATGCAGCACAATAAGAGTACATCTTTAGATCTGTCTTCATTATTTCTAATTACAAAAGTCCTATAAATATCACCATCATCCATCAGCCATTTTACAGATGAGAAAATTGGGGTTCAGAAATATTTAAGGGACCTGCTTGGAGCCACATGGCCACTAGAGGGCAGAGCTGGCAGGTATATCTGGAATGGGTACTCCAAGTCGACCCTGAGAACTTAGGCAGACTGGGTGAATGACAGCAGGAATGCTGCCCCTTCTAAGGCCAGACTTTTCAGCGTGACCTTGGAGGCCCACAGTATTCTGGTTCCAATCTGTCAGGCCACATCATCTGCTGTTCCCCTACCTCCAGCACATACTAGGCCCAGTGAGATTCCATGAACACCTCTTATCTCATACTTGGTGGACTTCGTCAGGAGCTCTTCCCTCTGTCTACAGTTCCTTCCTTGTGAAACCTGATCAGCCCGTTTTCTCCTAACCAGGTCCTACCTATTTGTTAGAGCCCCTCAGTGAAGCTCTCCAGGTATCCTTCTCTCACAATTATTCACTCCTTTGCTTTCTGAGTCTCTGTGCATGCTTTCCTCAGTGTAGAAAGCCCCACTGTAAATATTCTTCACATGGTCAGCCCTGCCTCTATACCACAAACATCTTAAAAGCTGGGACAATGTCACATTCATCTTTTTTTTTAAAGATTTTATTTATTTGACAGACAGAGATCCCAAGTAGGCAGAGAGGCAGGCAGAGAGAGGGGGAAGCAGGCTCCCCACTGAGCAGAAACCCCGATGTGGGACTCGATCCCAGGACCCTGGGATCACGACCTGAGCCGAAGGCAGAAGTGTAACCCACTGAGCCACCCAGGCGCCCCTGTTACATTCATCTTTTACTCCCAAGTCTTAGCAGTGTCCTGCACAAAGTAAACATACTAAAGAGTAATAGACGCTACGGTTGTACCTAGCTTTACCTAGCTAACACGCCCACCTCCCAGCTACTGCTGGTTTGCTGCTAATGGTTCACAGCTGTCCCTCTCACTAAGCACAGGGGTCCTGTCAGGGAGCTTATACTCCCCCAGTCTCCCTCCCGGTGGGGGCCAGCAACTAGTTCTACATTCTCCCCCTATTCTCCTCAAAACATGATAACGCTAGACTTTTTAAAATTAATTAATTAATTAATGTTTTTATTGTGTTATGTTAAATAAAATAAACCATTACTTTTTGATGCAGTGTTCCAAGATTACTCAGCCATTAGAAAGGATGAATACACAACTTTTGCATCAACATGGATGGGACGTGAGGCTAGACTTTTCTAAGACCACATCCTTACTTTAGCTCCTTCTTCCCTACACTCTTGTCCTCACTCCCTTATCAGTTTCTCCTGAGAGCATTCCTTCAATATATCACATACGTTCAAATACTGTCTCAGGTTCTGCTTCTAGGCACCCATACTACTCAAGTCAATACGTAAATCTTCACTAAGTGGTATACTTTTCAAAGTACTTCAGAATAAAATTTTTTGTTAAGCAAAACCATAAGTAAGTACAGTGTAATCTTGGAGTAACTTCATGATGTACCTTATATTTGGACATATTATTCAGCTGTTTATTTTCTAATCCTCTGTTCAGGGTAGAGACTTTATAAAGGCATCCTTTTCTTCCTTACCTCCCACAATGAGTATTCCTTTGTTTTGGCAGAAATGAAATGTGCACCAGCCCTTGCACCCTTGGGAACAGTAATTTGAGGGCAGTTTTCAGATCTTATTCCTGCCATAATCTCAACCAAAATGATTAACAGCATGCTGATTTATTTTAACTGTGACTGTAAGCCAGGCAAAATACAAATGTATAAAGTAAATGCCTTCCTTGGGTGAAACTTCCTGTTAAAGGAGCACTGTCTGGAAGTTAACCCAACTGGGATTATTTGGGACTGGAATCTAAGTCTGTGGTTTGGTGGCTACTTGACTCCCCATTAATATTCCCACAGAAGAGCAGGGAGGCAAGGAAAAGTGATTAACTTAAACACAGCCCTTTCCTTCTATATGCCCAAGAGACAGACTTTTGAAATGTATGGTCAGTGCAAGGAGCTCCTTTTCAATGCCCTCTGTGGGTCCACACAGCAGTTTAAAACATAATCTAAGGCTCTGCTTTAAACATAGTCACACCCTGTGAGCCAGGAATTCTCCTTCCAACATTCATCTTTGAAAAATAATCCAAAACACAGAAAATAATTATGGACAAAAATGCCCACTAAAACTCCATAATAAAAATAATAACTGAAACCTGGCTATGAAACAAAAGAGGAATAATTAAAGCACATTAATGTCATATTTCATTTAATCACTTAAACGTGGTATAAGGGGAAAATTTTATGTTAACATGTTAAGTGGAAAAAACAGCCTAAAATTGGTTTTACAGCGAGATTACATGAAATAAAATATATAGAAAACAGATGAAGCCCATAAGCCAATTTACTAATATTAGTTACATTAGTAACATTAAAGTGATGGATTTTGGGGTGATAAAAACCATTCTTTCCAAATTTTTCCATTGTCCACATTTCTCCAGTATACAAATAGGGCACTTATAATTAGAAAAAAATACTTCTAAGTTTTCAAGGTATTTGTCCCTCATGCCACCCACAAATGATGCAGCTGACCTGAAACACTAAAGTTATAAAAATAGCTGTCACTGCCATTCAACATGGGCATTAACCAGAGCTGGGGAAAAAATCCAGAAAAGCATGATACAATCAACTGGATAGAGAAGACTCCATATCATAAAGGTAGTCAAAAAGCACAAAACTGTGCAGTTTGGGAAAGACAAATATCTACAGCAGTGGTTCTCAACTGAAGGCAATTTCACCCTCCAAGAGACACGTGGTGATATCGAGACACATTTTTGGTTGTCACAACTGGGAAGGAGAGTGTTACTGGTATCTACAGGGTTAGAGGTTAGAAAGGCTGCTAACCATTTCTACAGCCCACAGCATAGTCTCTTACAATGCACTGACGTATCTGGTCCAAACTGTCAATATTGCCAAGGTTGAGAAATCTTGCTCTACAAGGATGAAGCTGAAATAAGAGTCAAGAAGAGTATAGAAATGATTGACGAGTTTATTCACCTACTCACAGAGTAAAAGTAACAAAGGGGCACTCCCTGAAACCTAAAGGCAATTTTATCAAAAAGAAAGCAGGACTTTGAGCAATGCTTAGGGAACTTAGAGAACTCATCAGCTCAAGAAGTAGAACAGAATGAAAATGTAAACAGGTTCAAGAAGGACTGAGATAAAATCAGGGTGGATAAATTCATGATGGTATTTGGAAGTAATCCTTAAGTAAAGAAACATCTGTAAGTCCAGCTCCCTTAGGCTTTCAGGAAAATATCCTCCAGAACCCTGAACAGAGACAGACATTTGAGTTAGGTCACTAGTCAGACCAGAGCAGAATTCTTCTTATATCCTTAAGGGTCAAGTCCTGCCCATGGGGGCAAAGAACCTCCTAAAGTCTTCCTTCAACAGAAATCATGAATGCTATAAATATGTTTCTTGAGCTGATTAGCTCTGCTTTGGGGAAAACAATATTAAACTCCACGTTGGAGCCATTTGAGTCTACAGCCTATGGTTTATTTTTCTACAAAATTTATCCATCACACTGCTTTGATGCAACGTTGTGGAAACAAAACTTCCCTTCAAGTCTGTTCACCTTGCATATCTTTCTTCTCTACCACATTTCAGTAGTCCAGTGAAGCCATAAATATCTATCTAGGAACTGAGTTGACAAAAAAATAAGAAAAAGAACATAGCCTACATATTTTACTGCTTCTCCTCATCCCCAACAAATCTTTGTCTTGAAAAAAGAGATACCAGAGGCGCCTGGGTGGCTCAGTTGTTAAGCATCTGCCTTCAGCTCAGGTCATGATCCCAGGGTGCTGGGATGGAGTTTGCTTTGGGTTCCCTGCTCAGCTTCTTCTTCTCCCACTCCCCCTGCTTGTGTTCCCTCTCTCGATGTCTCTCTCTCTCTGTCAAATAAATAAAATTCTTAAAAAAAAGAGAGAGAGAGAGATACCAGAAGTTGGAGCAGATGAACTTTTATGTACTTTCTAAAAGACAAATACCTCCATCTCAGTGACTGTGTGTGTATGTATGTGTCATTTCAAAGCTTGTTTTTAAAAAGAAAGACATGTCATGTGACTCATGAGATCCCTGTGACCAGATGAGGAATCTGGAGGTCAACTCTTTTCCAAAGCCCTCAAAATGCATTAAAGAAAAAAGAAGAAAGTACAGATTTATCTGGGTAGGCTCCTGCCACTCAGAGAAGTATTTCCATGTCAACCACAGTTACCTCTATTGTCAGGAAGCAGGCTTACCCTCTTCAATATATAGACTTGTTAACAAATTATTTGGGGATATCAAACCTCCTGAGTAGGAATCATCTTGCATAGAAAGGCCAGGCTGGGAAGGAAGTTTAAATCAGGGTTCAGTAAAGTCTTTCTGGAAAGGACCAGCTAGCAAATATTTTTGGCTTTATGAACCATATGGTCTCTGTTGCAACTACTCAAATCTGCCATTGTAGCATGAAAGCAGTCACAGACAGTACATAAACAAATGAGGATGGCTCCGCTCCAATAAAACTTTATTATACTGAAATTTGAATTTTGTATAATTTTTATGTCATGAAATATTATTCTTCATTTTTAACCACTTAAAAATGTAAAAACCATTCCTAGCTCACAGGCCACACACAAACAGGTGGCAGGCTAGATCTGACTTGCAGGCCATAGCTTGTCAACCTCTGGTCTAAACTACAGGAAATATTTATTATTTATAATATTTATAAATATTGTAATATAAAACACATATATACATATTTATAAATATTTATTTATTTTAATTTTAGTTCTTTTAAAGTAGGCTCCACGCTCAGCAGGAAGCCCAATGCAGGTCTTGAACTCATGACCCTGAGATCAAGACCTGAGCTGAGATCAAGAGTCAGATGCTCACAGACTGAGCCACCCAGGCACCCCAAGAAAGAATATTGAAAATCAGAAGTCTACAATTGAATTATCACTCTCCTAACATCACCCCCACCTTAATCTCTCAGCCCACTGTTTGTCTGATACAGACCTCACTGGAAGGTTTCAGCCTGGGTGGCCTATTCTGTGATATTATCTTGACAGATTTTAATGGTCGTAGTCCTTCTTAAATTAAAATGTTTTATGCCTTTTAAGGGAAAAAAGCCCCAGTTCCAGTAAGTTTTTTTTTTTTAAAAATTAGCAGTGCATGTTCTTTTTAATTTATGTACATATATTCAACAATTTCAACTACCCAAATAAGCAGGCTTGGCATTTTAAAAATAAAAAGAGATATATGTACAAAACATGAATCTTTTTAAGATAAAATACCATTTGCAAATAAGACTTCTTAAGAATAAAGTAAATCAATAAGAATAGCTTTTACTATGAAATACACAATTCTCCAGATAGAAACACAAACAATTTTTAAAAATAGCAGTTTCCAACATGTCTCATCTGCTGCTGTGAGTTGCTTCCACATTGAGATTTTTGCTCACATGTACCCCTAGTACATTTATAACATCTACCCAATTTAAAGTGATCGTCAGAGTTTATTAGGAGGAAAAATAACCTTTATCCCAGGTTTTTGTTATAATAAAAAGCATGTAAGCCTTACATATAAGGTCAGAAAAACAGAAACAATCTCAAACTTACTGAGCAAGTTCAAATCCACTGCACACCAACAGTTAATACTGTGCTACTAGAGGGATGGCACTGCAGTGGCCACCAGAACTGAGAAACCAAGTCCTTTCGCTCTCTCAGGACCAGGGTCACAGGACCAGGTGCACTAGACACACTGTCACAATAGCTTGGGTGATCACAGCCCGTAACTGGTAACCAATGATGTGTGACAAACCAATCAGGGAGGGTTTTCAGTGTTAATCCCAAAATCAATCAAATTGGTTGGGGGTGAAGTAGAAGGGGCTTGAGGTTAAACCCTCACCTCCGGTTAGAGCAATGCCTATGGCAAAGGAGCAGTCAGACATGCAAATTGACATCTAAGTCAGTACTGACTTTGAGGGCAACAAAGAGTGAGGGAAAATGAAATAGCTACAAATCTTCCTCAGAAGAAAAGGACTCAGCCACAGATGCCAACACAAGTTAAGCCCCAAGAAAACATATCTAGCCTCCTCAGCAGAGGTTCTCAATCTCCATTTCCCACTGGAAACATCTGGGGAGCTTATAAAAACCCCAATGCCCAAACTGCACCCATTATCAATTAAGTCAGAATCTCTCTTTTCAAAGAACCAGCTTTTGGATTCACTGTTTCTCTCTACTGTTTTTGTTTTCAACTACATGAACTTCTCTTTTCTTTATTGTTTCCTTTCTCCACCGCTGGTTCTGAGTTTATTTTCCTCTCCCCCTCCCCATTATCTTGAGGTTGATGCCTTGATTATTTGAGATCTTTCACCCATTCCTCATATAAGTATTTAGTGTCATAAATTTCCCACTTAGTACTTATTTAGCTACATCCTACATATTGTTTTTTAAAGATTTTATTTATTTATTTGAGAGAGAGAGTGAGAGGGAGATGAGAGAGCACAAAGAGGGAGAAGCAGGCTTTCCACTGAGCATCAGGCTCTCTAGCCTGATGAGGACTCGATTCCAGGACCCTGAGATCATGACCTGAGCTGAAGACAGAGGCTCAATCCACTGAACCACCCAGGCGCCCCCATCCTACAGATTTTGATATGCTGTGTTTTCATTTTCATTCAGGGAAATGTATCCTTTTTTTTTTTTTTTTTCAATTTCCCTAGAGACTTCCTCCTTTACCCATAGATTAATGAGAAGTATGTTATTCAGTTTCTAAGTGTTGGAAAACTTTCAATAGCCTTCTTCTTTCTGATTTCTTGTTTGATTGCATTATGGTCAGTGAATATACTCTGCATGATTTCAACTCTTATATTTGTTGAGGTTGATTTTATGACTTGAGCTACAGTCTACTTTGGTGAATGTTCATTACACATATACTTGAAAAACAAGTATATTATGCCGTTGTGGAGCATTCTATGTCAATTAGATCTGGCGGACTGGTAGTGTATTTCTTTCATAACCTTGCTGATTTTCTTCTGTCTGGTGGTTCTATTGGTTACTGAAAGGGGCACTTTCAACTTTCAGTTGAAAGTTCCCAGCTCTATGAATTTGTGTTTCTCAAATCAGTTATGCTGTTTTGCCTCATGTACTTTGAAGCTCTGTTATTTGGTGGATACACATTTAAGACTACTGTGTATTCTGGATGGATTCACCCTTTCAATCATTATGTAGCACTCCTCTTGTCCCTGGTGATTTTCTTTGCTCTGATGTCTATCTATCCACAATTAGTATAGCCACCCCAGCTTTCTTTTGAAGGTGTTTGCATGGTGTACCTTTTTTGTATTCACTTACTTGTAAACTATCTGTATATTATATTTAAATGGAATAGAATAAAATGTGTCTATTCCATCTTGTCTGGAACAGCAAGGTTGCTCGTTCTACTATTTTTGCAACTCCTCTCTAAATTTAGACATATTATCTCAAAATCTCTTATTTTAAAAAAATTATCTCAAAATAAAAAATTAACTATTAAAAAGGAAATACATGATAAAAAGGCCATCTTACTCATGTTCCTACTATATCTGGAGAATATTAAGTTAATACTTAATATTTAATAAAGGAAAAGAATCAACTTGAGGACTTGTGAGATTTTCACTTACTGCACTCTCCCAGAAGGAAAGAAAGGGCTAAGAAATAGGTAAATTTCATAGGCCTGAGCGTCACTGGAGAGTGAATCCCTCTCTGCCCCCCAGCTGGTAACAAAGAAAATCAGTTGGTAACAATGATGTAATTATTTTTCCTTAAAAGATAAATATTCACCATACCTGGTGCTCCTGGTTTTTCTTAGGCATAGGAACTCTTCTTCCAGTGTTTGCATTTTCTAGTTTCCCTGTCTGGATTTTAATTATTTTCACTACTTACTGGCATTTTCAAAAGGTTAACAGAGAGAATTTAAAATGTATAACTTGAGAAGGAATAAAATTCTAATTAATTAGTTCTACCACTTGTTAGTTCTGTAAAAGAAATGATGAGTGAGAAAGCTGGAAAGTACTGACTAAAATGTGGCTTTCTGAGAATTAGTTGTGTTCAGTCATTTATGCTGTTCATGCTTCAGTGCCCCAGGAAGCCAGATTTGGATACAGGTAAGTAGTCATTTGAGACAAAACTGCAAAAGGTTACCCCTGAACTGTTTTAAATGCTAACCAAAGGGATCACTAAACGATCTAAGATAAGGACTAGAGAGCATGGATGGAAACTAATTATCTGCTCTTGGTCCTAGGAAACCAAACTTCATGTAAATTAAAAGCATTCATATAGGAATATGAATCACAGAAAAACAAGAAATAGGTTTTTCCTCTCTAGCCATTTCTCCTATCATCTCAGTGCTATTTTGATCATTCCGAGTAACAGTGTTTGAAAAAAAATGGACAGATAAAATATTAAACTTTCAAAAACTTGAAATAAAACTCATCGTTGCTGCATATGGAAAGGGACTACCCTTGTCAAAATTATCTATTATGTCCAGACCATGGTTGATTGTCATAGTGATGAAACTTTCCTGGACGCTAAGCCTCAATATTTTGTTATCTGAGAATCTGCAGTCTAATTTCATCCTTCAAGATCAAAGGCATAAAAATTAACTTGGCACATTGATCTGACGAGTCTATGGAAAGCTGCCAGGCAAGACAAGTCCACAGATTAACTCATTAGTTTATAATGCTTAAAACAACTTTGGGTAAACTGTTGAGAATTGAACAGAGTCTAAAAAACCCAAAGGCATTCATCAATATATCTTTCAATACAGTTTGCCAAAAACCATCTCACCTCTACTTGACCACTCAGTGAGGGAGCACACTATTTAACAAGGCAATCCATTTCAATTTTTAGACTGCTCTAAATGAAGAAATAACTTTCTATGAACAGAAAAAAAATCTGCCTTTTAGCTTCTTAATTCTGCCTTTATACTAGATTTATACCAGGTTCAGATATCTCCCTACCTTTATCCCCAAACTCTCTCTTGACCCTACATCATTTTTCTCTATGTAATACCCAATTTCTTTCTTTCCCTTCTCTTGCAAACTCCTCAAAAAGTAGTCTATGGTTCCTCTTCTCCTCTTCACTTTTAGTCACTTCTAGCAGAGTTCTTGAAAAAGTCACCAGTTTGGGCATTTTTCCGAACCCTCATCTCTAAGTACCTTTTACATTTGACATGCTGATTTCTCCCTCATTCCTTCCCACCACTGCTCTTGAAACAACTGCCTTGGTTTCCAAAGGTTTTTTTTTTTTTCTGCGTTCCCTGTGTTGCTCCCCAATATCCTTTTCTTCCTCTAACCATCTCTTAAGGGATGGTGTTTCCCCAAAATGTCCTATACTACACACATGGTTATGGCTCTAAGGAAGAAAACAAAAGAAAGAAAGAGGGAGGGGAAAAAAAAGAACAAATCCCAAAGCCCTGCCAACCATACATATGGACCTAGAAGGTGATTAACACCAAGGCCACTGGCTATTCCTCCCTTCCAGTGGTCTCCATTGGCACCTTCCTTTGTGCCTTCACAAAACCCAGAAAAATCTCTAAATTCTTTCTCTTCTCTCACCCTGGATCAGTCATCAAATCCTACTAAGTTAACCTCTGAAATTCTATATCAATATCCCCATTTTAACCTTCATTTTCTTAGTTTGGGACCTAACCATGTCCTAAACCAGGACTACAATTGCAGTTTCCTAACCAACTGGTCTTAGGACTCCTGATCTTGTTGCCCTCAAATTTACCTTCCACCCAACTGCCAGAGACTTATCTGAAACACAAACTGGACTGTGTCCCTTCACTTCTGAGAGACTTCAATGGCTTCCCTTTGTCCTTAGACCTTTATTAAGGTCCTCACAAAAGCCAACAAGGTCCTTCACAATCAAGCTGCACCTCATTCTGCAGCTTTCTCTCTCACCACACTGCCCTGCTTTTATGCTCTAGCAACACAACCTCTAGAGTTCCCATCCCCATGCGGCTTCTCACCCATATGCTTTCTATGATCATACCATCTCTTCTGCCTGGAAGGTCCTCTTCTTACTTCCTCACTTAGGTACTTATAAACTCATCCTTACAAGGCTTAGAAACCATGTCACCTCTCTAAAAAGCCTCCCCTGTCTGATTCAGCCATACCTTGACGATCCCAACAGCAGTATGCCCTAGGAATGGCCTGGGTAAAGGACCATCACTAACTTAGACTGTTCTGTAACCAACTATATATATAGATAACTATATATATAACATATATATAATATCTATATAGATAACTATATATATATAACATCTATATAGATAACTCTCTCTCTCTATCT
This sequence comes from Mustela erminea, assembly GCF_009829155.1. Taxonomy (NCBI): domain Eukaryota; kingdom Metazoa; phylum Chordata; class Mammalia; order Carnivora; family Mustelidae; genus Mustela; species Mustela erminea. Next base: position 41,170,713 of record NC_045635.1, on the reverse strand, counting down.
ATATATATATATATTTTTTTTAATCTCCAACTAGAATATGAGTTTGTACCAGGCATGGGCTAGATTTTTTGTTGTAATGGATGTTATTTTTCCTTCATCTCTTTGAAAATCCTAAACTTTAAAGTCATTCTAAAATGAATCTCATTGGGAGTAGGAGTAAAATGACTCTCATTTTGCTGGCTGCTAATTTGAACAACTGTCCTTACTCTGAAATTTTAGTTTGCAAGCTAACCTTAGAGACAGTTCATTTCCCTCCTTCATTCACCCTCTCCATTGAGAGGGGCTTCCTCCTAGGATTCTCAGTCCCACCCTATCAAGAGGGAGAAAGGTTCAGATTTAGACAGTAAGCCGATAATACATTTGTCTCTGGCCCTGAGTCTCTCTCTGTTCTCTTGCTTGTCACTCTGAATAGAAGTAACATCTTTTTCTCTCTGTTCATGGGCAATCCTTGACTTCACAGCCAGGGATCATTTCCTCCATTCACTGAAAGTTTTGATCCCCATTACCTACAGAAATACCATCTCCAGACATCTCTCTGCCTTTTCTGGGATCTAGAGTCCAGCACATCAGAAATTAGACGCCCATGACTAACAGTCTCCACTGACTGTTTGATCTGTTTCTGGTCCAGAGATTTACTTTTCTTGATCACAGATACATCTTTCTAATTTTCATTTTATTTATTATCACTTTGTTTAGAAAGGAGATAGGAGTTTGGAGTATAAAAATCAGAGCCAACTAGACCAGAAGCCCTTAGGTTTAAATTTTACAAGTGCTACATAATCTTTTAGATCAGTGTTCAGCAATCTACAGCCCCTAGGCCAAATCTAGTTCACTGCTTGTTTTCGCTATAGCCCATAAGCTAAGAATGGCATTTGTATTTTTAAATGGTTGGAAAAAAATCAAAAGAAGAATAATATTTCATGACATGTAAAAATTATGTAAAATTCTTATTTCAGTGTCCATAAATAAAGTTTTATTGGAATACAGTCATACCCATTCATTTATGCTATTCTAGTTATCAGCTGCTGTGCCACAAACCACTGCAAAACAGAGTGGCATAAAGCAACTCCCATTTTATCATCTCACTAATTCTGTGGGTCAGGAATTCAGATAAGGCATGGCAGGAATGGCTTTTTTTCTACTCTAAGATGTCTGGAATCTCAGTTGGGAAGACAAACAGCTGGAATCATCTGGAGGCTTCTTCACTTATCTGGCACCTTTGAGAGGAATGACTTGGCTTAGCAGACACCATCTCCAGCACGCCCACATAAGACCTCTCCCCTAGACGTGGCTTCAGGGTAGTCAGACTATTTACGAGACAGTTCAGGAGTCCCAGCATGAATATTCTAGTGAACAAGGCAGAAGTTGCATTGCATTTTATGACTAAGCCTCAGAAGTCCTATACTCTACTAGATTGGATAAAACAGTCACAACTCAACCCAGATCTCACTGGAAGGGCACACAGGCCCTGTTTCCAGATGAAAGGACTGTCAAAAAATCTGCAGCTGTGTTTTAAACCTGCATTTATGGTCTTCACATCATTTAGTACCAAGGATCCAGAATTAATGACTCTGACTTAAAATGTAAGGCACATTCAGGTATGAGAGTATCCAAGTTTCAAAAAAATATCAGTTTTACAAAAGGACTATAATCAAGGCCCTGACTTGTGAGCAATTTTAATACTTTCCTATTTGTTTCTGAGCAGCCTTTAAATCTGAACATACAGAACATGTGAGTTTTTAAATGTTACAGAATTAACTGAAGCCTTTAAGAAGAATAATCTATATTTGTGTGATAAATAGCAAAAATGGCTCCGATTCTCTACCTTTTTCTTTATTTATGCCCTTTCAAGGTGACTTTGAAGCTTCTTCCCACTCCTTGAATCTAGACTGGCTTTGTGACTTCCTTAGGGCAACAGAGTACAACAGAGGTGAAGGTGTGCCAATTCCGAGCCTGGCCTCAAGAGGTTTTGCTGCTTCTACTAAGTTTTAGAAATCTGCCCAGCTACCACGAAAACAAGCCTGGGCTAACCTGCTGCAGGAGAAGAGAGGGAAAGCCCAGTGCTCCTACCCCTACCATTGCCCCAGCTGACCAGCCAACCTCAAAAGCAGAAGCTCCCTGCTGACCTGTAGTTGACACAGGCATAAGGGAGACCAACTAAGAACAGCAGAGCCACGCAACCTGAACCCAGTCCAAATAGCTAACTCTTAGAATAATGAACTGAAGAATTACTATTTTGAGCCACTAACTTTTGAAAAGGTTAGATATACAGCAATACTTAACTGACAGAATTTAGAAGGCAGTTTTTAATGATAAACTGTAGAATGGAAATTTCATCACATACTTCAGACCTACTACACTGAATCACTTCAGACACTGAATGATTCTCCAAAGCAGGAACTATTGCTAGGCTTTATTGAGAATGGCACTCAAGCTAATGCCATGATCACAGAGGGGTCAAATACCTGACCCAAAAGAAGAAATCTGCAATAGCACCCATACAAATAACAAGCATCACTCCATGTGCAAGTCTCTCATCTTACCTGATGCCAAAATAGCCATAAAGTACATCCTCAGGCTAGAGGTAAGTGGCACTTACAATCAGCAGTGAACCAGTTAACTAGAAAGAGCAACACAACCCACATCCCTAATGTGAGAATTTACTGCTACTAGAACGCCTATTCTTTTTAGCTATAATCCCCACATTCTTTTTAAAAAATATTTACTTATTTGAGAGACAGAGAAAGCACAAGCATGGGGAGGGGCAGAGGGAGAGAAGACAAGCAGACTCCCTGCTGACCAGGACCCTAAGATCATGACCTGGGCCAAAATCAAGAGCTAAACACTTTAAATGACTGAGCCACTCACATGCTCCTATCCCCAACCTCTTTATTTGCCTTTGGTGCACTTCAGTAAAGGCATGGCAGATACCAATTCAAAAAATTACACACATGTAACTACATACAGATCCCCCCCACCCAAATTCACACATCCAATTATAGGCTGACTTCCAGGCTGACTTCCAGGAGACCCCCTGAGACAGCAAATGTTTGTTCCAACAGCGCAATTTCTCAAAATACTTAGGACATTTTTTGCTTGGATTTGCTTTCTGTTCCTTTGGCATCCTACTCCTTTGAATAAGGTCAACAGAAGCAAAATTTTTCCTTTGAGAATGAATTTAATTTTTGGAAACAATCAAATGTCATTCAAAGTCCATTCAAGTGAATATGCAATTGAGGTGTGTAAAACCAGTTTTAGTCAGTCACAAGCTGGGAAAAGAAATTGCAAGGCTGATTTATAATTCCAATTCTACAGCTATTAGCTGGCAGGTTAAACCTTTAAAAGCACAAAACCTTCAACGGCTCCCTACTGCTCACAGCGCAGATTTCAAACTCCTAGGCCTAGTATTCAAGGCACTCCATAATGTGGCCAGAGCTCACCTTTCCAGTCTTATTTTCCTTGCATGGTTTCTCCTCTAGGGAAGCTAAGTCCCTCTCTTCTCCCTACTCACATGTCCTGGTGCTTTCTTGCATCCCTGCATCTGTTCATACTCCTCCCCTTTATATGTGACTCAAATAAATATTCACTGAATGAATCAATTCCTTGGGTGACTTACAAAATGGCTCTGAAGATAATTCCAAAAAGGAGAGCTCCAAAAACATTCTAAGCAAGGGAAGAAATAGCTAGCCTTCAGCATGCATTTTTGAGGATAAAGTCAGGAAACACTGGAATAGCAACTGATTTGTAGTCACGCTTACTGACTGCCTATGAAGTCCCAGTCAATCAGGTACTGAGCCAGAACCAAACTAAAATTGCAGGCTACTCTAGTCTAACTAGACATACTCTAGTCTACCTAGACACTGTGTCACCGAAGTTAAGACAGCAGGCCTTGGGAATTCTGGACTTCTCTGGGTTTCTCTCTCAAAATATCCAAGTTACAAATGAGTAATACTTATATATAGATATATACTTAGAAGTGACACTGCAGGATCATTTAGTAGTTCTAATTATTTTTTTTTATGATCTCCACACTGTTTTCCATAGTGGCTGCAACGTTTTACATTCCTACCAACAGTGTACAAGGTTCTAATTTCTCCACACTCTCACCAACACTTATCTTTTAAATATATATATAATAGCTATCCCAACAGGTGTGAGGTGATAGCCCGTTACGGTTTTGATTTTCATTTCCCTGAGGATTAGTGATGTTGAGCACCTTTTCATATACCTGCTGGTCATAAATACCCAAGAGAACTGAAGTTTGGATCTTGAATAGATATCTGCACACCCAAGCAGCATTATGTGTAAGAGTCAAGATATGGGAACAACCCAAATGTCCATCGACAGATGAATGGATACAGAAAATGTGGCATATACATACAATAGAATATTATTTAACCTTTAAAAAGAAGGGAATCCTACCATTCACAACAACAAGGATGACCCTTGAGGACATCATGCTAAGTGAAATAAGCCAGTCACAGAAGGACAAATACTGCACAATTCCACTTACACGGGGTAGTCCAACTCATGGAGAAAGAAAATACAGGGGCTGTGGGGAAGAGGAAATGGGGAATTACCGTTCAATGAATATAAAGTCTGTTATATAAGATGAATAAATTCTAGAGATCTGCTGTACGACATAGTGCCTATGAACAATACTATATTGTACATGTAAAAAGTTAACAGGATAGATCTCATTTTAAGTGTTGTAACACAAAAGAAGAGAACAAGGAAACTTTTGGAGGTGATGGATAGGTCTATTACCTTGATTGTGGTGATGGTTTCACCACTATATATATATATATATATATATATATATATATATCCACACACATATATTATATATATCCAAACTCATCAAGTTGTATACACTGAATATATGCAGTTTTTGTGTATCAATTATATCTTCATAGAACTGCTAAAAGAAAAGCTAGTCTGATCAGTGATGGATATGTCACAAATTATTATATACTATAAAGACTAAGAATTTATGAGATCCTTGCCCCTCTGATGAAGTTAAGACTACTACAGTAGTAAACTAGAAATATTTTCAAAGCATTTGTGTGGTGAAATTAGTTAATATTTGGTCAAACTGCATGCAACTGCCATTGTTGTATGTCATATAGCAATTCAGCAATGTGGCAGAATACAAGGTCAAAAGGTTTTGAGTATCAGCAATTTTATATCATTCAACCTAATACTTCAGAATTTTGCTCATGAACAAAAAGAAATTAAAAAAAAGAGAGAAGAAACCTTCCTTTGGCCTCAAAGCCCTCACACACTCTGGACAATCTCAATTCTTACAAACTTTTGAGGACTTATAATAAACAAAGAAAATAAATACACAACGCCTTGCCTGTACATATACATAACTTCTTAGTTCAAAACACCTAGTTTCCTTTAGGAGTTGTATTCCACTTACAAGACTCAAGGTAATTGGCCTGTGAGTCCCCAGTGGGGTATTAAGTCTCTCCAGCTACATCTCAAATTTCTAGGTCAGATCTGAGCACCCTCTTCCCATGTTCCATTTGCACACTGCAAATAGGCCATCACACCCAGGATTCCTGAAAGTTGTTTAATGTAAGGGAAGGCGGCTGATGAAAAGGGCATCTAATCATTATTATTACATGTGGGTTGTGGGGGCTTGATTTTATCCTCATTTCTTCTGCTTTTCCTGTCCCAGAGTTGCAGACAGCTGGCTACTCTCTGGTCTCCTTTTGGTCAGATGAGGAGAAACCTCATAAGCAGGATGCCTAACCCTGCGTGTGTGGCTGGAGTGGTGAGGCAATTACCCTCCATCTTCCTGGGCAGCCGCAACAGGACCCTATGAGGAGGCGCAGGTGCTGCGACTAACTGGCACACTCCCAGGCTACAGTCAACACCACGTGCTCAGAACAGAGGCTCAATTTTAATCCTTCTGAGACACCATTTCAGGAATCAGCCAATACACAGACATGTAATCAATGTAATGCTTTTGTGTGCTTGTGTGGGTCTTGAGCTGGTGAATTTTCCACATTAAAATTTTTAGAATTTTCGCACAGAAATTTTTAGAATTACCCAAGACAAGTATAAATGCAATCTTCTTTCAATGGTAAATGTTATTTCATGAGAAACACCGAATACATAATTTCAGCTCCAATGGTCAGAAGATCCTGTGCTTTCAAGTTTACTGTTAGAAATGCAAAACAGGGACAGCAAAACTCCATCATCCCACCTCTGTTCCCTCAGTACAGGATGTTTTCCTCTTTCAAAAGTCTTTTTTTTAAATAAGATCTTTCATCCAGTGTGTTTTAAATAACTGATTTTCTCTAGTTCCCCAAGCAGATTATTGCATGGTCTAATTAAGTCGTCCCTTAGGAAACATCATCCCTGACATGCAAAGAGAGACAAAACAATGGTGGCAGATTGTGGAAACAGGAATATTTCATTTCCACCAACTGAAAAACTATAACAATCAAAAGTGCCAAAATTGCTCCTAAGATACTCACATGCAGTGATCTGAAATATCAGTAATTCACAGGAGACTGGTAAAATGTTCTTAATTTACTGTTTTGCCCAGGTTCTGAATTCAGAACCCCACATTCTTACTTTGACAGTTGACAGCATTACAATCACCTAAAAACAGGTTCAGAAGGTTCTGTTGCCGACAGTGAAGTGATGTTCATTTTTGCCTGGACCTGTCTCAGAAGTAAAGATGAGAGGGAACAGAGTCTCACATGTTCACTCTTACAGGATTTATCAAATAACTCAATAAAGATCTGATGAAAGACCTTGGGCTGGAATTTGGGAAACCTGGGTGTTAGCTCAAATTTCTAGTTCACTACCACACTGTTTTTATCATAGTGGCTTTGTAGTAAATTTTGATCTGGTAGAACAAACTCTCCTCATAACATTTCCTGATGATTCTTGGGCATTTATTTCCAAAATGCAAATCTGATTGTGATAGTCCTTAGTGTAAAACCCTTCCACTGCTCCAATTTTGTAAGTGGAAGTACAAGTTTAGGGCCAAAGCCGACTGCTCAAAAGGAGTCTGTGATACCACCAGAGAGTGCCTTTCTCTGCCCTGGTTCTTCACCAGGCTCACTCTCTCCTTTTAATAAGTATTGAACAAATATTTAACAATGGTTTGCAAGGGTGCTATGTTGGGGTCCCCAAGACCACCTCCAACTTCTATGATTCACTAAGAAGACCCACAGAACTCAGCATATAATCATATTCTTGGCTACAACTTACTATAGTGAAGGATACAAAGCAAAATCAGCAAAGGGAAAATGCACACTACATAAAATACAAGGGAGATCAGGCACAAGCTTCCCAGAGTCCTCTCCCAGTGGAGTTACCCAAGGATGCACTTAATCTCCCTAGCAACGAGTTGTGACAACACATGTGAAACGCTGTCTACTAGGGGAAGCTCATTAGGGACTCAGTGCCCAGGTTTTGATTGGAGGCTGGTTACACAGGCACCCTCTGACTGGCAAATACCCAAATTCCAGACTCCCAAGAAGGAAAGCAGGTGTTCAGCAGAAACCACGTTGTTTGTATAAACAGTCCAGGCACAATGAGCCACCTTTATCAATCAGTTCTGGGAATGGTGGGAACCCTCTTGAAAATCAAGTTCCCAGATGCCCACCAAGGGACAACCTTGTAAGTAGGCCTTTCAAAGTCAGGTCCACTATGATACTTTTTTGCACAGATGCCAATCATTAGCCTGGCACCAACAAATCCTGTCCAGACGTGGATGGGGGAAACAAAATCATTAGCATTCTCTGAGCAAGATACTAAGGGGAACAGGAATGGAGAAACACCTTCCACCTCCCAGTGGCAAAAAGGAAGGGGCAATGAGGACTACTTCTTGGGAGAGACAATGCCTGAGCCAGGTCTGGACACATGACAGATGTTGTGGTATGTCTAGATTTAAATCCCAATCAGGTGGGTGATCTTGGCTAGTTAATTAACTAGACTAAGCTGTATCTCAGTAAATGGGTTACCAACATGGACCAGGGTTATTAATCACTTTGATTCCCTGCTTAAACTTTGCATGGCTTCCAAACATCTTGCAAGCCATGTGGCCTTGCTAGAAGAGGTGCCAACCTAATTCTCTGGCCCACCTATGCCTCTCTGCCCCCTCACTCTCTGTGACCCAGCTCATTCCTCCTTCTATTTCCAAGGCTCTGTACACACTATTCATCCCTTTACCCACCCATTGTTTATCCTCATCCTACCTACTTCAGCATCTAACTCCTACTCAGGCAGATTTCAACCCAAACAACACCTCCGCAGGGCAACCTTTGCTCACCTGCCCCAGAGTATATCAGAACCCCTGTCATTTGCTTTCCAGGACCAGTAACTTCTCCTCTATTGCTGTTAGCACATTAAAGTCCACTTTTTTACACTTACACACTTCAAGAAGGCAGAGACTATGCCTGTGTTACTCACAGTGTTAACTGCTGAGTCTAACATGGTACCTATCACACAGTGGGCACTCAGTAAATGTATGAAAGAGGAATGAGTGAGGGTTCACTCTCAGTCCATGTGGTCTGGGTGAGGGCAACTCTGTCCCTCCCTCCCTAACAAATATACACCTTCTGGGTCTAAGGCACAGGACCCAGGCTCTATCAACGGGTCATCCCAGGGTTTTGACAGAAGTACTGGGAAAGAAGCACTGCATATGCTGCAGACAGCCTGCCTGGGAGTGAAACTACCTCAGAGGAAAGCAAAGCTGAGAGAAGGAGATCCAGGACTGTGGTGAGGATACAGCCATACCTATAAGCAGCATTCTAGGGACTAGTCATTTACCAGTAGACTTTCTTTTTGTTTCTTGCTGAGTTGGGATTCTGACACATGTAACTAAGAATTCTAATACAAAAATAATAACTGGAATTAGACATGTAGTTAGTCCCAAAGAACAAGAGAAAGGCCATCAGCAAGCCTAACTTGTAATGGCCAGAGGTACAGGCCTAGGGAATCCTCATTGTTCCTCATACTATGAACAGGTTTGGTTCTGGTGGTGCAGGGAGAAGACGACACCTAGCTGGAGAATAGAACACAGGCATCCTGGCTAGTAATAACCCTAAAAACCACCTTGTTCCTCTCCATAGGGCTAACAAACTATTTGCAGTTATGACAGCAGAATCACTTCCTCTCATTTATGAAAATTCACAGAAACCAGACCTCCCAACAGACTGGAGAGAGACAAAAATCCCCCTTATTTTCCAAGGCATGGAATATAATCGTTACAAATAAAAAGTGTGAATCGCACTCCAAACTCAATTCTAGACCAGATTAACAAAGCATTGGCTTTTTCACTTGAAAAAGAAAAAGAAATAGTCGCTAGCAGCTAGCATGGGTTTTTCAAAATCATGACACACTCAAATTACCCTAGACTCCTTTCCAGCCACTTAATTTATTGAGATAAATCTTTGTAAGTATAGTATATGTGGAGGTAGCTGACAAAAGCCATCAGGCTTTTCCCCTTGATAAGATGAAAAATTGAGGCTGCAGACAGGTAAGCCTCAAAGGTGTCTTATTGGGGGGGGGGACACAGAGCTACACCTTGGCCCTGTGCTGATCCTGATCATAACTCTGATCAGTAACATAGATGAACCTATTAGGTTACTGACCATGGAGGGGTCTGACCTCTGATGAATGTTACTCCTCCTAAGTTAGTTATCAGTGGTAAGGAGAGAATTCAAAAGCTAATATGATAAGAAAAAAAAACAGGATGAAATTTAACTAGAATATATGTAGAGTCACTGCAATTTTAAAACCTCTTATTTCCTGAATGCAGGGTGACAGCAGTTCAGGTTTTGATGCCAGCAAATACCACCCAAGGTGACGCAGCTACTCAACTTGGTCTGAATTCAGAACATACCATCTACCTCAGTTGGAACAACCAAGTTCTAGTCTGGATATTACAGAGAAACAAAGTCGAAAAAAAGTGAATCCAGAGACAGGAACCAAGATTACAAAGGTTTGGGGATCAAGTCATACAAATGACAGCTGGAAGAGTGAGAATGTAAACTGGTATGGCCATTTTGGGTAACAAAATGATATAAAACTGAAAACATCCATACCTTGTGACCCAGCAATCTTATTTCTAGATAAATCTCTTGGAGAAACTCTCACAAACTTACATAATTACCAATACAGAATTTTTTATAAAAGCAAAATTCAGGAAGTACTTAGGCTTTTGTCAATAAGAGAGTGGCTAGATAGAATAAGGTCAATTCACACACTGGGATACTTTACAGCCACTAAAAACACTCATGTAGGTCTACTTACCAATCAGGATGGGTAAATTTGCCAAAGCAACAAAAGGAACCTAAAAATCTGAGCTTAACACAATCAAAGTCTATTTATTCCTTATGCTACATGTTTAAAGTGAGCTGGCAAAAAGCTAAATGTAGTTATTCTCAGACCCAGGCTGACAGAGGACCCATCTCTATTTGCCAGGGACATGAAAGGAAGTAAATTTCATATTGGCTCTTAAAATTTCCATCTGGAAGTGTATCCATTATATTGTTGACATTTCATTGACCAAAGCAAGTCACATGGCCATACCTAACTTCCGAAGGGGGATGAACTACCATCCTATCATATGCCTAGAAGGCAGAGAGCCAAAAATATTATATTATATATAATGACTAATACAATATACAGTATGGAAAGATTAATACAAAATATATGAAAAGGTCTAAGACATTTTGCTGTCTGGACAAAACACATAGACACATTCATAATACTACCATTTATGTAAGTTAAAAGGAAGATCTGAAACAAATTTGTATGTTGTTTATATATACCTATATATGCATGAAACTGAGGAGGGAGGAGGATGACACTGGAAGAAGTGCTCAAAGGGAAATAATCATTTCTGTAATGTTTCAATTTCTTTAAGAAAAAAATGACAAAATCTTAATTGATAATTCTGGCCGGTAGAGAATTGAGTGGTCATTATATTAATGTATGAATTTTTGCATTGTGTTAAAATCCCTATAATAAGCAGCTGTTGAAAGAACCAGGAATTTTTTAGCCTGAGAAGACCAGAGGCGGGAGAAAGGGGAATGGCAAGTAGGAAAATAGATGACTTTAACTGTTTTGGACAAAGGAGTTCTGCTCTGTGTGGTAATGAAGGAGAGAGCTGGGCACAATGGTGAGAGTTTCCGGAAGGCAGATCTTGGCTTGGGAATAAAGAACAAACTATCATGGAAAGATGAGTGAGTAGCTTCAAGAATGTGTGGAGGAAAAATATGTATTATTTGGCGGGGGGGAAAGTGATCAAGAGTCAGACAATTGCCTGTCTGACAGAATATTGTTAAGAGGACTGCTGCACTGGGAAGATATCTGGATTTGGTGATCTCCAAGGTCCTTCCAGTTCTCAGATTCCATCAGCCTTAGACCAGAACCTCTCAATTTAGAGCTCAGAGGCTGTAAGAAGTGTAGCACAATTATCCCAAGACAAGCTTTAAAAAATAATGCAATAATCTGAATTCAGTAAAGCCTTTAATGGTGCTACCCGGGAATATTTCACAATCAGTAAGGAATAATTCATTTAATTGGGCCTGAAAATTAATATAGGCAGGGGGTTACAAAAATTATTCTGGCCTTGAATAAAGTTAGCTTTAAATCTCATGCCTGGTCAACCTTATGCACATAATTAAATCAGTACTATTTGTAGAACTGTAGCCTATTTAATCACTGCTTCTGTGGCTTATCAGTTGTTCTCCCAGTACCAAAGTCAAACTGCTCCCACAGCTAAAGAGATCTCCACAGAAATATCCCACTGAAATGAGTATTACTTGGTAAAATCAAAGTGTAAGAATAATGAGTGTGTTTTCTTTTCAACTAGTTGCTTTGGCTACTGCCAAAAGAAAAAAAAAAAGGCTTAGCAGTAGAAAATGAGTATCCTTGACCTGTCCTTGTGTGAGCTGGGTCAGTCTGGCATAGAAACAGTGGGGTCAGAACTCAGTCAGCTCCCTGTGGCTGCCCTGCTCCAAGGCCAAGAAGATAAGAAATTTCAGTGGTAGTAAATGAAACATGCTGTACCTGAGGATTTTCTGTCCACAAGGTACTGTATCTTTTGTACCAGCAAGTTTTTATCTGTACGTAGTAAATGTATACCCAGAAGGTTATGAGTTGAGCAGGATTTACATGCCTGGAAACTGATAGATCTGAATAGACACCTGAGAAGCCCACTGTGGTTTTTAAGGAACATGTTTCCACCATAAAAATATTAAAAGCATGCTGTAACTTAAAAACATGTGTTTTTTGCCCATGTATTTTTGCCTATTTAGGATTTCCTACCTGCAGTTATTCTGTACCACATAACAAAGGGAAATATGCATAAATGTAACTGTTATTTAGTAGTTTCTCCCTATTGAATTTCAAGATTAACAACAAATTAAACAAAACCAAAACACAGTTCAAAAGGCTCTGATATATTGCCAGATTCCTGAGGTTAGTGACGTTTGAATACTACCTTCTTTCTAGACCCATTTTCCTGGCTGTGCTGGAGCTTCATGTAGCCTAGCCCCACAACCCCTGGAAATACTGTATAAAGAAAAATCTCTAATATGCTGGAAAAGCAACTGGCTAGACCACCACAGTGTCTTGCAGAGACTCAGGTCTGGCCCTAATCTATGAGCAAAAAGCTGACTACTCACCTCCCCCCACAACTCCCCAGCCTAGCTTCTCCATCCGTCAAGTGCAAGCACTTACATCCTAAGATGTCACAGGGAAGTGTATCTATCCTTAGAAGACAGTGTCTAGTGATAAAATACAAGACTGCAGCGTTGGGAAGTAGTGTGGGGGACACCAGAGACTAGCAGGGGAGGAAGGGGGAGAAAGGGCTTGATGAATGAAGTTCTGGGGGCAAAGGTTACTGGAAAACAGCAGGACAGAAGTAAGAGAATGTGACAGAGAGGCAGGGCCAAGGAAAACAAGGGGGTCAATGATATGCTGCATGAGGACAAAGAACTGTGCTTCCGGGTGAGATTACCACATATGCCTTTAGAAAAGTGGCTTTGTTTTTCAGGAGGTCCTTATGTATTCTGCTCAATGATGCAGCTCTTCTGCTTACCCTTAGAAACTTGCCACTTAACTACACCAAAAGCTGCATCTCTAAAACTATTATTTCAGAGATATATAAATATTTGGGGAAGAAGGGAACTAATCCCAAACATCATTTAAAATATCAGTTAAGACTTCTGGTTTCAGGTAAGATGGAATAAACATACCCAATCTTCTGTCTACTGAATGCAACTATAAAATTTGTACAGAATGTGGCAGCTATTAGAGAACTCTTTCAAGTACCTATCAGCAGGTAGATCACAGAAGAATACCAGAATGCCAAGTACAACTGAACTGGTGATGACTTTACTACTTTTTTTTTTTTTACCTCCAGTATTCTCTGGCCTGAACCCAGCACAACAAAACCTGAAAGTGAGTGAACACTGTGGTTAGAGAGCACATGTTCTGGCTCAGGTGCTTTTTTTGGAAACAGGAACTACTATAACTCAGAAAAACTAGAGGGAAATCCCCTGGGTTTTTCTCTCCTTTTCCTCCCTTCTCCATGCCCAGAAAATCCCATGGTGGAAGCTGTAGCAATGAAATTAACTAGCAAAAGACAACTGTAGGACTTAAAACTCTCCAGGGAAAGGAAACTTACATGCCATTTGGTGGAGTTATAGCTCCAAAAGGGCAAAAACAAATCGCATTGTTTTTTCTTACTTTCTTTCTTTCTCTGTCTCTCTGCCCCTTGTGCTCCAGAGATAGTGCATCATGAAAGTAGGTGGTTTCTGCTGGAGGACCACAAAAACTCTAGGAAGCCAGAAAGCACCATGAAAATAACAAAAAGAGAAGAACTCAGGAAAAAAAAAAACCCATCAGGCTGCTTATGAACAACTCAGATCACCCCCCCACCCACACATATGTGGGCTTGATCCTAATTATCATTTCAAAGATTTTGAGAACTGAGCTAGGACACTCAGGCCCCACATTGACCAGTGGGTGTCATGCATGGGACAGATCTGAATAGCACTGCAAAGAACCTGAATACTAACATTGGAGCTATGGAGTTGGAACTTGCACTCTGAACCTAACCATGTCAACTGACGGCTAAAACAAATATATTAACATTCTCCATGGACTGGAATAATATCCATAATCTATTAACATAATATGCAAAATGTCCAGGATAAAACCCCAAATTACTGGCTATAGGAAGAACCACAAAAATGCCAATTCACACACGAAGACAATCAACAGATGCCAACAATGAGATGACACAAATGTTGAAATTATCTAACAAGTATGTTAAGGCAGCTATTATAAAAGAAAATGCTTAAATAACAAATCGCCACACTTGAACACTCTTCAAAGAAAATTAAAATACAAAACACCAACTAAGTAAAGAGAAGATATAAAGGATAACTGAAAAGAAACTTTAGAATTGAAACATAAAATAACCAAAATAAAAAATTCACTGGGAGAACACAACAGAATGGAGGAGGCAGAGAACTTGAAATAGGTAAACAAACTAGTCAATCTAAATAATAGAAAAAAAAGATGGTCGTGGGGAGAAACAAAGCCTCAGGGAATTGTAGAATAACAATAAAGGATCTAACATTTGTATAATTGAATCCAATATAGAGGAGAAAAGAGTGTAATGCTAAAAAAAATTTGAAGAAAAAATAGCTGAGCATTGCCAAGAAACGGAGAGCACTAAACATAACAAATACAAAGAAATCCACGTGCAGACACATCCTAATCAAACTGCTGAAAACTAAAGACAAAGTATTGAGGAAACAGATAATTCAAGCCTAACAGAGTTCAACACGCACTCTGGAAAACAGAACTAGAAAGTTAATCAGTAAGAATATAGGATACTTACAAAATACTATGAAAATATTGAGCTAAGTTAGCATTTACAAAACACTCCTATCAAGCCGAATAACATACACATCCTTTTTCAGTGTATATGGAATATTCTCTGGGAACTGCTGCTGGTGGGACTATAAAATGTTTCGGCTAGCTACCTTGGAAAATCGTCAGTTTCTTCAAAAAGTTAAGCAGAAATTTACCATATAACCCAGCAATTCTACTCCTAGGAATCTACCCAAGATAAATGAAAATATGTCTAACAAAAGGACACATACATGAATGTTCACAGCAGCATTATTCGTGAGAACCCCAAACTAGAAACACCCCAGATGTTCATCCACAGTGAACAGATAATCATAACATGGTATATATATATAATGTAATACCCAGCAATAAGAAGGAATGGATTACTGATACATGGCGCAACATGGATGAACCTCAAAAACATGTTACCTGAACACCAGACACAAAAGACCATAGAGCGTATGATTTTACTTATACGAAGTATGAACGAAAGCAAATCTATAGAGACAAAAAGTGCATTAGTGGTTGCCTAAGGCTAGGGGGCAGAGGGTGGAGTGATGGCAAAGAGGCACAAAGAATTTTACTGGAGTGACAGAAACTCTAAAACTGGATTATGGAGATGGTTACAGAACTTGGTAAATTTACTACAAAGCACTGAATTATATATTTAAACATGCGATTTCTGTGGTATGTGAATTATACATTAATAAGGTTGTCATTCTAAGAATGTTATATAAATGAAATCATACAGTATATATACTTTTGAGATTGGCTTTTTTAAATTCAGCATGATGCTCCTGAGATCCATCCAAGTTGTTCCATGTATCAATATTTCATTCTTTTTATTCCATTATATGCATGTACCACAGTATGTTTAACCATTCACCCACTGAAAGACATCTGGGTTGTTTTCAGCTTGGGGTTATTACAAATAAAGCTGCTATGAATATTCCTGTACAGGTTTTTATGTCTAAAGGATACTCTGAAGAGAGTGAAAAGACTCTCTCAGACTAGAATAAATTCATACCTTGCATAAAGAACTCTGATAAATTATTCAGAAGACAGACAACAGGAAAATGGCAGAAGTCTTGAACAGGCTCTTTACAAGAGGATATTCAAATAGAAATAAACATGAAAAGATGTTCAACAGTATTAGTTATCGGGGGAAATGCAAATTAAAACCAAAATAAGACTTTCAAAAAACCCTGAAATGTCCATCAACAGAACAGATAAATTCTTATAATGAAATACTCACCAATAAAACAGGATGGACTACTGATAGATAAGACATCATGGCTGAATCTCAAAAACATTATGTTGAACAAAAGATAGCCAAAAACAATCCAGACACAAGATCCTAGATCTTCACTGGGGTATAGGTTACATGGGTCTATACATTAGTCAAAACTTGGGGCGCCTGGGTGGCTCAGTGGGTTAAGCCGCTGCCTTCGGCTCGGGTCATGATCTCAGGGTCCTGGGATCGAGTCCCGCATCGGGCTCTCTGCTCGGCAGGGAGCCTGCTT
The DNA here is from genome assembly GCF_009829155.1 of Mustela erminea. Lineage (NCBI taxonomy): Eukaryota > Metazoa > Chordata > Mammalia > Carnivora > Mustelidae > Mustela > Mustela erminea. The sequence goes on along the minus strand of NC_045635.1, from coordinate 41,154,283 downwards.
CCTCCTCTCTCTCTCTGCCTGCCTCTCTGCCTACTTGTGATCTCTCTCTCTGTCAAATAAATAAATAAAATCTTTAAAAAAAAAAAAATTAAAAAAAAAAAAACTCAAACAGTACTCAAAATCTTTTCATTTTGCTATATGTAAATTATACTTCAATAAACAAGAAATAAGAAAGTCACAATAAGGTATCACAATAAAATATCACTAGTATCCATTAGAATGGCTAAAATTCAAAACCTCAACAATGCAAGTGTTGACAAAGATGTGGCCAAATAGCACCTCCCGTATACTGCTGGTGAGACTGTAAATTAGTTTAAATGCTTTGGAAAACTGTTTGACAACATCTACTGAGGTTCAACATATGCATACTTTATGACTCAGTTCTTAGTTATATATATAACAGAAATGTAAACATTCGTTCCTCAAAAGATGTGCAAGAACATTCAGATGAGTACTATACATAGTAGCCCCAAACTGGAAAAAACCCTGATATGTTCATTACAGTATAATAGAATTTTTTAAACTGTGAGATATGTGTGTGTGTGTGTATAAATGCATATATGTATATATATACACACACATGCATGTGTATATATATACATGTATGTATATATATACACATGCATGTGTGTGTATATATACACACACACATATATATTTACACACACATGTGTGTGTATATATATATATACACATATATATTCTTCACCTATGCAAAATATCAAAATAGATTAATCTATAGAGATGGAATTAAGGATAATGATAAATTGGTAACCTCTAGGGTATAAGGAAGGGGTAGTCATTGCCAGGAAGCAGGAAATGGACCTCTGCGGTGGTTATGTTCTTTTGCTTGACCTGGACACTGGTTAAATGGGTATGTTCCCTTTGAAATTATCAATAGAGTGGTACACTCGTGACTTGTTCACTTTTTCTTCAGGTACATTATACCTCCACATATATTTTAGATTCTGTCCCTTATGCTATATGCATGCATACTTAAGTTTTCCTCTCTCTGTTCACTACCACCTCCACTACTCCCTTTATCCTTCCTTAGCATGTGCACTTCCCTTACTCGATGCGTTCCTGTATGCTGAACTATCAATAAATAATACTTGGTACTTAACCAGAATCTTCAGTGCCAGTGATGGGCTCACCTAAAGTCAAAAGTGCAATGAAAAAAGGGAGCCCACAAAATAGCTACAGGGAGAACACAGGCATCCTTTCTTTACACAGGCTGGACTTCATGAGACAGCATCAAAGAAGTTGGACCTTGTCTATCCACAGAGGGGAAACCATCCTTTAAATAGGAGGATAAGTTCATTTGCCCACATAATTCCAGGACAAAGCTACAGACCCAGAGTGACATTCCTTTATGTGCTCCTTCCTATATAGGAAATCTTTCCAAAGGCATTTTGAGATACTTTAGCAATTATCAGAGCAGCAAAATATTACAAAGGGGGCAAAAAGGCTGTCCAGGAATTGATTCTTAACCCACAGTATAAAACGTGGACTTGGATGTTAATCTTAAAAACTCCCACAGGCTAACTGAACTTTTACCATTAATCTCACAGAATGTTACTAGTTAATTTTTAAAAATTTATTTCTTTGACAGATAGAGATCACAAGTAGGCAGAGAGGCAGGCAGAGAGAGAGGAGGAAGCAGGCTCTCCACAGAGCAGACAGCCCGATGCGGGGCTCGATCCCAGGACCCGGGATCATGGCCTGAGCCGAAAGCAGAGGCTTTAACCCACTGAGCCACCCAGGTGCCCCTGCTAGTTAATTTTTATGCACTGCAAATTTATATACAGGATACTACATACTGATAACACACCGGGAACTGTAGATACAGGGAAAGGGAACTGCAAGGTCTGTAATTCTGAGATATCTGGGGGCCCAGGTGGATGTAGAAGGAGGAGAGGAAAACAAATCAGCACAACCCAGGGTGACAAGTTTTATAAGAGAAGAAGGGAAGGCTCCACATTTCCTAAGGGCATGGAAGGATCGTGACTAAATCTGTCCAGAGAAGGCATGGCGGCTTCATGTCACAAGTGATACATTGTCAGAATGTGTACCAATCAAACAGCATGGTACTTCCTAAAATCTTAGAGATGGGCAAAATGTATGTGTTTGCTCTGAGAAAAAAAAAAAAAACTAAGTAGCTAAAACCCACATTTGGAAGTGACTGGACACCCACAGTACAAACTCTGATACTGCCTGTACAGAAGACCAAAAAAGCTCATCAACACCCAAAACTCCAAACACTCTAATCTGGGAGTTGCATGCATGCAAAGAAGTGGCTTTGACTTTATTTTGGGGAACCAGGGCTGGAATATGATTATAATTGAGTAAAAACAATTTTATTTGATATTCTACTTAGGATGGACTATGAGAATAAAAGGTGGATCAGTCTGAAGGATGGAAAAAAGGAGAGTCCCACAATCAAGAAGTTCCTATCCAAGCATGGCCCAGAGGGAGATGGAGCTCATGTCCAGGTACCCACCTCTCCTGGGTGAGGGGAGGAATACCAGAGTTTTCAGAAAAGGACCAAAAGGGGCTCTCATGCTGATGACATCAAACATGAGAATCACATCACTAAAGTCCCTGGTCCAAGTCCACACTTGAGAAGATGACTTGGCCTCCCACACAACTCATTCAAAGAGACAAAGACAGCATCAGTGGTGTAGTGATAAATGTTCAATGTCAGGCTGGGGGGTAGGTGCTGTGACTTGTAGTTTACTGATTTCTGTGATGTAGATATTCCCACCATAGTTAACTTCGAGCTTTTAAGGTGATGTCACTCACCACGGAGTTTAAGAGTGATATAAACAACCAGCTCTTGCAATCTGGTGTAAGGCGGCTACATCACCCGAAAATGCAATCAGTTGAATTTTCACTTTATACCAATAAGTTGCTATCTTGGCCTATATAGATCAGATCTCAAGAGCTAGGTGATCAAGTCCCCCCTTAAGGAGAGGTCCAATCTCAGTATAAACAAGATTGGGTTTTGGAGTACACCAAGTGGAAGGTCAACCCTGGACTAAGGTAAATTCTTCAAGATGAAAGGCCCAACACACATGATGGCATGGAAAAGCACAACATACCTAAAACAAAATAGAACGAACCAACAGACAAAAATTCCTGTGAGCAATTCTGTATATTAAATTACAGAGTGGTATGAAAGACTGGTAAGCAGTGAGTTTGGGGAGCCAAGCTAGGAAAAGAATAAAAAGAGAAGCATGGGGAACTATACTCACGGGTACACCCTTTGCTGTGGTAGGTGCTTCACATACTTTAATTCATTTAGTCATACCTATTCACTTATTATCCATTTATACAAAAAAAGCCTCAGTGAGAGATCAGGGAGTTGATACTTGAACCCATGGACTGATTCCCATAGCATATTGCCCCACTACATCATGCTACTTCTATGGGAGGGCTGGATAATGATATAAGAACACCCCCTCCCCAATCCTACCCACTACCCCTTGAGTCCTCTCCATTTACCTGAACCCCCCAAAGGGAGACTATGGAATTTTTCTTTCAGCCCAGCTAGAAAATTCTACTATATTCTTTTGGGATCCATTTCAACAACTGTAGAAACACTTCCTTCTTTTCCTAAACCCATCACACAAATAGTTCTTATATTATTTTTACCACTCATAACTGCCACCACCAAATTTTGTTTAAAATGTCCTAAGTACTGAAGGGGTGCCCTCTTCATCTTCTCTTTTGCAGGGCTAGGTATCATAACCATTTACCTGCCATTTTAAAGTCTTTGCTTCCCAACTCCATCATTCTTCATGTTTTCCCAAGCCAGGCACTTTCTAAAAGGCAGGGCCACTGGTGAATACCATGAGGTTACCTAGTAGCTCTTGTATTCCATACATCCATGTATCTATCCAATTATTAGAAGAACTATAGACAATGGGAAAAAAAGTTCTCAAAAAGAGAGTACGAATTATTAAGATGATTAAAAAACTTTTAAAAATTTATTTAATCCTTACTAATAAATACAAACATGGTTTGAGGAAGAAAGAAACAAATATAAAACCTACTGCCATGTAAAAGACACCATTAAAGTGAATACAGGAACTAGAAATGTAACAGAAATCAAGTGTAAATTTCATTGCTTTTTTTTTTTAAGATTTTATTTGTCAGGGAGGGAGAGAGAGTGAGAACACACAAGCAGGGGGAGCAGCAGGCAGAGGGAGAAGCAGGCTCCCCACTGAGGAGGGAGCCCGATGCAGGACTCAATCCCAGGACCCTGGGATCATGACCTGAACCAAAGGCAGATGCTTAACCGACTGAGCCACCCAGGCATCCCTTAGTAGTCTTTTTTTAAAAAAAGATTTTATATATTTATTTGACAGACAGAGATCACAAGCCGGCAAGAGAGGCAGGCGGGGGTGGGCGGGGGGGGGGGGCGGAGAAGCAGGCTCACGGCCAAGCAGAGCGCCCAATGTGTGGCTCCATCCCAGGACCCTGGGATCATGACCTGAGCTGAAGGTAGAGGCTTTAACCCACTGAGCCACCCAGGCGCCCCTCTGTAATAGTCTTTTGAAGCCTATGACTGATTCTGTCCCCTTCACTACAGCCTACCCTAAGCATCTGCTATATAAATGATTTGCACAGGAGAAAGGGGACTATAACTGATACTGACTTATGAAGACATGTGAGATACCCCATGATGACTTACGGACTTAACTATGAACAATTTGCTGCAGGCTGAAAAGTCAAGCAGGAGCCAGTGAAACCAAGAACCATGCAATTTCGATATCAATAAGCCCATAGGATACCAAGGCCTGAGGACATCTAAATTACACAATTTTAAATAAGTGTGTCTGGAGTGGCAGCTGGATTTTTGTCTTGATTGGACTGCCAATCTCCCCTTAAACACAGGGAAACCAAAATGCAGAAATGTTCAAAATTTTCTTCCTCTGCTCCCTTTTACCTGGTTAATCTCTACTGGTCACTTAGAAGTCAGCATACCCATCACCTCTTACTTATCAGAAGCCTTACTTACCATTTTCTCCTACTCCCAAGCTGTTTAAAATGCCCCTACTAATCTCTACCATAATATTTACCCCTTGTAATTACCTGATTATTTGTACATGTCTCTCATGGAAGGAAAGGAGTGTTTCAGGTCTTCTCTTTGTATATCCTGTACCTAATCCAGTATTTGATGCCCAACAGCTCAGTGAACATTTTTTAATGGAACTGGGTAGTATCGTTTGCCCAAAGTCACAGAACTGCTATACAGCAAAGGAAGGTTAGGCCTTAGGTCATCTTATTCTTCACCTAGTAAGCTTTACATTATATAATGTACTTGAAGAATCACTCATGAATGAGGCAGACACAATTCCAGAAAATATATTCTATAGACAGCCATTTTATTGATCTCTGAAGGACCAGCAAAGGTAAATGGTTTAAATAAACCAATCAAAGGACAGAGATTGGCAGAGTGGATTAAAGAAAATGATCCATTTATATGCTATCTACCACAACTCACTTCAAATATAGGGAATTTAGCAGTTTGGAAGTAAAAAAAAAAATGGGAGAAAAAAAATAAGATGCAAACAGTACTCAAAAGAAAGCAGGAGTGGTTATATTAGTATCAATAAAAAGGAAATTTCCACAGATGGAGAACATTAAATAATGACAGGCCAATCTACTAAGAAATAGCAATCATAAATGTGTATGCACCAAAAAACAAAGAAGCAAAACAAAACATCAGCTGCAAAAGATGTGAAGCAAAAATTGATTGAACTGAAAGGAAAAACAGACAAATCCACAGTTGTAGTTGGGGACTTCAACGTTCTTTTCTTAACAACTGATAGAACCATTAGACAAAATCAGCAAGGATAAGGAACTCAATAAATACAACCAACCAACAGGGTTTAATTCACACTTGTAGAACATCACATCCAACAGCAGACTACATTATTTTCCAGCACCCACAGAAAATACACAAAAACAGACTACAGCTTGGGCCACAAAACCAACTTAAGTTTAATAGGACTGATATTGTATGGAGTGCATCCTCTGACCACAATGGAATCAAAGCAGAAATCAATAGAAGATAATAGGAAAATTCCACACATTTGGAAACTAAATTATGTATTTCTGAATAAGCCATGGGTCAAAGAGGAGGCCTCAAGGAAAATTTTAAAACTACACTGAACTGAACGAAAATGAAGATATCACGGCATACCCAAATTTGTGAGGCAGAGCTAAAGCAGTACTGAGAGGGAAATTTATAGCACTAAATGCTTATGTTAGAAGAGTATCAAATCAATAATCTAACCTTGCACCACCTCAAGAAACTAGAAAAAGGAGGATAACAATCCTTGGTATAGGATACAAAAGTAGATAACAGTTTGGGAAGAATGAAAATCAACTTGTATGAAGTAGTAACATTGGGTAGGTAGGTCAACCACTTGGGTCCGAAATGGGCAGAGTATAGGGGCAGGAAGACAACCAAACTAATGGCTTTGTTTAGGTAAAGGTAAAAATTAAGCTCTGGGCTTCCTACAGTAGCTGACCAGCTTAAAAAATCTCAATGAGACAGCAACAGAAAATGTACGTACCATAGGACACATATTATCAACACATAATCCCACAGAGGGCCCCATTTGAGCAGGTGATTCATTGAGCAGTGGGATTCTTACCTGTCAGGGCATGCCTAGGAGCAGCCTATCTTACCAGGAATCTAGGTTCCTTTTTTTTTTTTTTTTAAAGATTTTATTTATTTATTTGAGAGAGAGAAAGAGAGAGAGAGAGTAAGAGAGAACGTGAGGGGGTGAAGGTCAGAGGGAGAAGAAGACTCCCTGCGGAGCTGGGAGCCCAAAGCTGGACTCAATCCCAGGACTCCTGGACCCAGAGCCAAAGGCAGTGGCTTAACCAACTCAGCCACCCAGGTGCCCCATGAATTATGTTCTTGAGCGAACATGGCATCTTCTGGTAAAGAGGGTGGTGCTAAGAGAAAACAAAAGCTCACCAACACGATCTAGTGGTCCTCTAAGGTCTGAGGGAATAAAGATTCAGAAAATGGGTGTGAAGCACGTTATTCAGGTTTATCTAAAAGCTGAACTTTTAAGGACTTGATTCAGAATTCCAGTCAGAGAGGGGCCTTCCACAGAAATGTAAACAAGCTGACATACAGTTCCTACAGCCCCAGGAGCTCCACTTACAACAGGAGGGTGAAAGAATCAAGAGCCTCAGCACAGACATCAGTGCCCTTGACTCATCCAGTGGGTACTGGGTAAGTGGGTCACCCATATGGGCAGAGTCAGGCATGTCAGTGGTATTAGCAACACTGCGGGCTGTGCAAACACAGAACAGCCTCAATGGGCTGAAAGCACTAGCAGCCTAGCAAGGATTCTGCCCGAGAGACCACCAAAAGTGCTAGAAGGAAAGAGAAGAGGAGGTAGACAACATTTGGAGCTCTTGAATACCTAGTCAGGAAAACAGAGCAGATACCTCCAGAATAAACCGGCTGTATCTGAAGAGCGCCCTAGAAGCTAAAAAACCGTAACAGAGCTAGCAGAAGTCTCTGGAGTGACTTATCCAGACTCTAGTTTCACCTCCAGGATGATACAGCCCACAGTATTTAGGATAGCTAAATTTCATGGTAGTAACAGATGCAAGCATGAATACAGTTATAGAACACACACACACACGGAAAATACATAGTAAAAAGATAATTATTTTACTGTCACCTAAAAAATAAATTTTCCAAATCAAGAGAATAATATTTTTACCCTAAAAATTAATGTGTAGGGGCACCCAGGTGGCTCAGTGAGTTAAGCATCTGCCTTTGGCTCAGGACATGATCAGGGTCCTGGGATCCAGCCCCTCAACAGTATCCCTGCTCAGTGGGAGTCTGCTTCTCCCTCTCCCTCTGCCATTATCTCTGCATGCGCGCGTGCACGCTCGTGCTTTCTCTCTTTCTCTTCTCGTGCATGTGCATGCTCACATGTTCTCTGCCAAATAAATAAAATCTTTAAAAATAATGTGTAATATACATTTAAAATTGGCTGTTTCTAGGAACTTTACGATAGGCGACTCACTTGAGAAGCTTAAATTTCAATGGGTAACAGAAATTAACTTGGGCCTAAAAATATCCTTTAAGTACATACATAGTACAGATGTGGCTCATTTGGTCCTTGAGATGGAGGGAAGCAGTTGGAAGAAACAGCCTATGGACATCTCAATAGATTTTTGATGCCAGCTGGCAAGGCAGGTCTGGAGGCAGGAGGAAAGGCAACTACAGGGGCAGGGGTGAGGGGCAATGTCAGGGTTCCTGGTTAGAGTTGGGATTTTCTCTTCATTTAAAAGTGACCAGCCTAAATAAAATCTTTAAAAAAAAAAAAAAAAAGGGACACCTGGGTGGCTCAGTTGGTTAAGCAGCTGCCTTCGGCTCAGGTCATGATCCCGGCGTCCTGGGATCGAGTCCCACATCGGGCTCCTTGCTCCGCAGGGAGCCTGCTTCTCCCTCTGACTCTGCCTGCCACTCTGCCTGTGCTCGCTCTTGCTCTCTCTCTCTGACAAATAAATAAATAAAATCTTTAAAAAAAAAATAAAAAATAAAAAATAAATAAAAGTGACCAGCCATTTCCTCTCACTAGTCTCAGAGAAACAGCCTTACAAAAGAAGTCTGCAGAAAGTCAACTAGGTAATTAGACTTGTAAAAAGCCCAACTCAGAAGCAGGAAAACAGAATTTAAATAGTGGCCTTTATTTCTTCTAGCCAAGAAAACCTCCCTAAGCGCCCACCGCCCCCCACAATTGCCTGTCAAGTGACTCCAAATAAAAATCTTCTTCAAATGACTAGATAGAAATAGTTCTGGCATTTCTTCCAATCAATTTCTCCTGATTTAAAGGGCTAATTTGATTGATTGATTGATTGTCCTTTGTTTTTTCCCTCAGCTTTGCTGAGGTACAATTGACAAATAACATTGTAATAAAAATATACAATGTGATTTTAGATACATATACATTGTGAAAAGATTCCCACCAAATTAACACATCAATTATCTTACACAGATTTTTTTTCTTTTTTGTAGTAAAAACACCTAAGTTCTACTCTCTTAGCAGCTTTAAGTATGTAATGCAGTATTGTATTGTTTTTTATGATTTTATTTATTTATTTGATGGAGAGAGAGACACCAAGAGAGGGAACACAAGCAGAGGGAGTGGGAGAGGGAGAAGCAGGCTTCCCACTGAGCAGGGAGCCTGATGTGGGGCTTGATCCCAGGACCCCGGGGATCACAACCAGAGATGAAGGCAGATGCTTAACCACTGAGTTATAATCATCATACTCTATATTAGATCCCCAGAGCTTCTTCATCTTGTAACTAAAAGTTTATACCTTTTTACCACCTCTGCCCATTTCCCCTACTCCTCAGTCCCTGGCAACCACTATTCTACTCCATTTCTGTAAGTTCAACTTTAAAAAAACCCACATATATTATAAGTGATATACCATGCAGTATTTGTCTTTTTCTGTTTGGTTTATTTCAGTTAGCATAATACCCTCCAGGTTCATCTATGTTGTTGCAAATGGCAGCATTTCCAGAAGAGCTAACTTTAGAAGTACAATAACAATGTGAAATATTGTTCTAGAACTGAAAATATTTAATATATGCTAATAGACTTCTACTGTAATCAAGTAATAACCTATACCTAAGACACTCAAAGGACATTCAAAGAGCAAAGTTTGATTTCTAACTAATCTTTTCACATAACTCATATTGCGGAACACTCCAACTCAACTCACTAAACATTATCCTAAACCAGGAATTAACAAACTTTTTCTGTAAAGTGCCAGAGAGTAAACATGTTTTTGCTTTGCAGGCCATTTGGTCTCTGTCTTAACTATTCAACCCTGTCACCGAAGCATGAAAGAAACCATAAACAGTATGTTAAAAAATGGACAGGCTGTGTTCTGATTAAACTTCACTTATGGATACTGAAATTTGAACTTCATATAATTTCACATATCATGAAATATTCTTCTTTCAATTTTTTCCAACCATTTAAAAACAGTAAAATCCATTTTTAGCTTGTGGGCTGTATGAAGATAGGTAGCAGGCCAGATCTGGCTGGCAGGCTATAGTATACCAATCCCTACTCAAACCAATACTTGATGCCTCTCAGAAGGGATTTAAAATTTCAGACTTTACCTGATTAAAAAAAAAAAAAAAGAAAAAAGAAATGGGCCTGGGTGGCTCAGTCAGTTAAGTGTCTGCCTTCAGCTTGGGTCATGATCCCAGGGCTCTAACTATAATTTACTAAACTCGTGTTAATTTCTGTCCGGAATATATAGCAAATATTTCTATTGTGTGCACATCCCTATAAAGCAAAGAAACTTTCAAAACAAGTCTTTTATAATAATTATTCTAGTCTATTCTGGAATCTAGAGCCTACTTATGATACCCTGAATAGTCTGAGCCATGAAAAAACCCAAACAGGATAAACCTGAAAAAATGTCCAGACATATCCAAATCAAACTGCTAAACAAAAATACAAAGAAATAATCTTGAAAGCAGCCAGACAAAAACTTTACATTATAGGAGTATCTATTACCTTTTATAGGGGTATATTATTTGACATTACAGTGGATTTTTAAAAATCAGAAACCATGAAGGTCAGAAGAAAATGGCACAACATGTTTGAAGTGTGGGGAAAAAAAGAACTGTCAACACATAATTCTATATCCAGCAAAAATATCCTTCAGAAATGAGAATTTATAGCCAGCAAACTGCTCTAAAAGAACTGTTAGAGGAAGTTCTTCAGACAGTTGGAAAATTAGAGCAGACAGAAATTTAGAACATTAGGGACAAACGAACAGCAACATAAGTGGAAAATATTTGGGTAAATATAATAAACTATTCTTCTCTTCAGTTCTTTAAAATACTTTTGACAACTGACAGCAAAAATGATAATGTGTGAAGGGATTTTCAATATGTATAGATGTAACATAAGAACATTCTAACATAAAGGGTGGGAGGTAAAGGGTAAGGTTTCTGCATTCCTCTTGAAGTGATAAAGTATTCGTACTAAGCAGACTGTACAAAGTTAAATACGTGTCTTATAATTCCTAGTGTAACCACAAAAATATGCAGAGATAAACTCAAATATCAGAGTAGATAAGTTAAAATGGAGCACTAAAAATGCTGATATAACCCAAAAGAAGGCAGGGAAGTGGAAAAAAGGGAAATATAAAGAAGTTAACACAAAGAAGTAATTAAATGGTAGTCCTGAACCAAGCACATCAATAGTTACATTAAGTGTAATGGGCTAAACATACAATTAAAAGATAAAGAATGTCAGAAGAGATTTTTAAAATATGATTGAACTATACATTGTCTGTAAGAAAATCACTTTAAATATAATGATACAGGTAGGTGAAAAGGGAAAGGATGAAAAAAGATACATAATGCAAACAATGATCAAAAGAAAGAATTCAGAGCAAAGAAAACAACTAGGATAAAGTGGGATATAGAGAGATATGACATAATGCTAAAAGGTTATTAACTCACTCAAAAGACTTAACAATCCTAAATGTGTACACACTTAACAACAGTGCTTCAAAATATGTGAAGCAAAAACTGTCAGACCTAAAATTAAAAGTAGAAAAATCCACAGCTATAGTTGGAGGCTTCAATACTCCTCTCTAAAACATAGAATGAGTAGACAGAAAATCAGCAAGAATTTATAAGAACTGAACATCATTATCAACCAAGTGGCATTAGCTGACATAATAAAGAACACTCTACCTGACAATAGCAGAATATATATTATTTCAATATATATTGTATTTATATATTGTATTATGACCATATCCTAGGTCATAATACAAACCTCACATATAAAAGAATTGAAATGATAAAGAATATGCTGCTCCATGACCATAAGGAAATTAAAATAGAAATCAACAACACAGAGATAGGAGGAAAAGTTCCAAACACTTAGATATTAGATAGCATACATCTAAATAATCCATGAATCAAAGAAAAACTTTCAAGAGAAATTAGAAAAATATTCTGAATTTTTAAAAAATGAAAATACAACATAACCCAATTTGTGGGTTACAGCTGAAGCAGTGTTTATAGGGAAACTAATAGGATTAAATTCTCTTTTAGGGAAAAAAAGTTCTCAAATAAACAATCTACACTTCTACCTTAGGGAACTAGAAAAAGAAGAGCAAAATAAATCCAGAGTAAGCTGAACAAGGAAATAATCTAGATAAAGCAGAAATCAATGAACTTGAAAACAACAGAGAAACAGAAAAACAACAGACAAAAGTCAATGAAAGCAAAAGATGGTTCTTTGAAAAGATCAATGAAATTGATAAACCTCTAGCAAGATTGACAAAGAAAAGAAAAGAGAACACTCAAAATAGTCGTATCAAGAATGAAAGAGGGGATTATCACAATAAACCCTGCAAACACTGAAAGGATAATAAGGGGATATGATGAATAACTCTATGCACATAAATTAGAGAACAAAAATGGGACAGACTGCTCAAAAACCACAAACTCCCAAAATTCATTGACGATGAAATAGACAACCCAAATAATGCCCTATCTATTAGGGAAATTAAATTCACAGCTAAGGGGTGCCTGGGTGGCTCAGTCAGTTAAGCATCTGCCTACGGCTCAAGTCATGATCTCAGGGTCCTAAGACTGAGCCCCATGTTGGGCTCCCTGCTCAGCAGGGAGTCTGCTTTTCCCTTTGCTTCTCTCCCTTCCCCCAGTCATGCTCTCTCTCAAATAAACAAAAATCTTTAAAAAATAATAATAAAAAATAAAAGCATCGGGCAATATGTTTTTTAATTCATAGCTAAAAATCTTTAAAAAAAAAATACCCAGGCCCAGATGGTTTCACTGGCAAATTTCAAAATACATTTAAAGAGAAAACAACACCAATTCTGCAAGATCTCTTCCAGGAAACAGGAGAGGAGGCAATCCTTCCCAACTCATTTTATTAAGCCCTGATACCAAATCCAGACAAATGCAGTAAACTCTAGACCAATACCCCTCATGAAAATAGAACTAAACACCTCCAACAAAATATTAGCAAATCTAAGAGCAATATATAAAACACTACAAACAAGTGGGGTTTACTCCAGGAATGCAAGGCAGGTTCAATGTCCAAAAACTAAGCAATGTAATCAACCATATTAAGTCTAAAATTCATCATGCACTCATGATAGAAACTCTCAGCAAACTACGAATATAGGGGAACTTCTTCAACCAGATAAATGAACTTCAAGATGAAAGACTTGAAGATGGGGGCGTGTGGGTGGCTCAGTTGGTTAAGTATCTACCTTCAGCTCAGGTCATGATCCCAGGGTCTTGGGATGGAGCCTTGAATGGGGGTCCCTACTTAGTGGGGAACCTGCTTCTCCCTCTCCTTCTGCCTGCAGCTCCCCTTGCTTGTGCTCTCTGTCAAATAAATAAATAAAATATTTTTTTTAAAAAAGACTTGAAGATGAAACAGGAAAATGATGTCCTTTTTCACTACTAATTCTTTAAAAAAATTTTTTGAGTATAGTTGACACACAGTGTTATCCCACAACTCATATTAACCATCATACTGGAAGCCCTGGTCTGTGCAGTAAGGGATGGGTGGATGCATGGCTAGATGGACAGATGGACAAGCAGAAAAATAAATGGCATATGGGAGCATCTGGCCAGTTCACTGAGTGGAGCATGTGACTCTTGATCTTGGGATCAAGATCAAGTGGGGTGTTGTAAATCGAGCCCCACTTTGGGTGTAGAGATTATTAAAAATAAAACCTTAAAAAAATGGCAGGGCAATTGAGTGGCTCAGTTGGTTAAGCGTCTGCCTTTGCCTCAGGCCATGATCCCAGGGTCCTGGGATAGTGACCTGCATCAGGCTCCCTGCTCAGCGGGGAGCCTGCTTCTCTCTCTCCCTCTGCCACTCCTCTTGCTTACGTTCTCTTGCTCACTCTCTGTCAAATAAATAAATACATAAAATCTTAAAAAAAATAAATCAATGGCACTATCCCTACTCCTAAACATGACTCTTTGGTTAGAATATATCAAGGAATCTAATTTCTTAAAGTCCTATAACAACCAGTTAGCTTAACAAGGGAGCAGGATATAAGGTCAATACAAAAATAAATCATATTTCTATATGGTGGCAATAAACAATTAGAAAATGATTATTTTTATCTGGGTGGTTCAGTTGTTAAGTGACTGCCTTTGGTTCAGGTCATGATCCCAGGATCCTGGGATCAAGCCCTACATTGGGCTCCTTGCTCAGCATGAATCCTGCTTCTTCCTCTCCCACATCCTCTGCCTGTGTTCCCTCTCTCGCTGTCTCTCTCTGTCAAATAAATAAATAAAATCTTAAAAAAAGATAACTATTATTTAAAAAATATATTATTTACAATAGCTCCAAAGAAATAAAATATTTACGTTTAAATCTAACAAAATATGGACAGGATCTATATGCTGAAAACTGCAAAACACTGACAGAAGAAAAAAAGAAAATCTAAATAAATGGTAAAATATACTATATTCATGTCATGGAATGTTCAGCATATTAAAGATGTCAATTATCTACATTCATCAGATTCATCATTGGCTTTAATCTAATTCCAGTAATAATCCTAGCAGCATTTTGTAAATATAGACAAGTTGATTCTAAAATTTATAGAGAACAGCAAAAGATCCAGAATAGCTTAAACAAATTTCACAAAGAATAGTTACAGAAACCACACTGACTTTAAGGCTTACAGTAAAGCTACAGTAATCAAGATAGTGGTATTGGTGGAGGGATAAAAACTGATCAATGGAACAACAGTTCAGATAGCAACCCACATAAATATAGCCAACTGATGTTTGACAAAAGTACAAAAACAATCTAAAGGAAGAAGGAGAGTCTTTTGGACAAATGGTTCTCTAACAATAAGATATCCACATGTAAAAACCAGACCTTTACCTAAACTTTACATGATATACAAAGATTAACTGGAAATGGGCATAAACCTAAATGTAAAACATATAACTTTAGAAGTTTTAGAAGAAAATACAGGAGAAAATCTTCATGACCTACAGTTAATGAGTCATTTAAAAAAATGATAAATCAGACTTCATAAAAATTAAAATCTTGATTGGTGATGTACACTGTTAAGAATATGAAAAGCCAATCCACAGATTAAGAGAAAATATTTGTTGATAAATTATGTAACCAACAGGAATTTTTAACCAGAATATTTTTTTTAAAAAAGCCTCTCAAAATTTAATAGTAAGAGGGGTGCCTGGTTGGCTCAGTAAGAGGAGCATGTGACTCGATCTCCAGGTGGGGAGTCCAAGGCTCATGCTGGCTGAAGAGATTACTTAAAATAAATACATATGGGGCCTGGCTGGCTCAGTTGGTAGAGAGTGTGACTCTTGATCTCAAGGGTTGTAAGTTCAAGGCCCATGTCGGGTGGTAGAGATTACTTAAAAATAAATAAACTTAATTTAAAAAAAAAAGCCTCAACAGCAAGAAAACAAACTACCAAAGTTAAAAATGACCCAATTTTTGAACAAAGACTCCTCTCAAAAAATACTTAAGCAAACTACTTCTTTCTGATGGGTTCAATAAAAGTCATGAATCTGAAGTCAGTCAGGCATTTTACAGCTTTAAGGGTGGGAGCAATGCTCCTTCCAGCTCTCTACATTCTAGGGCAGAACTGGGCCCAACTGATTACTTTTTCAAAAACACTTTATGGTGAAATATTAAAGAACGCTGTTTTAATAATCACCAGGAAAAAATGGGTTGAAAAATTTCCCCCTACTTATGTCCCATATCCTTAACCCACTCCACCCTCTCCTCCCCAGTGTTTTAGAATTTTGGTTCAGAATTTCTCTGCAGAGGGTTCCTTACACTGCATGGGAAGTTGACACTTCGGTCTCTGTATAAAGGGGCACCACATCTCGATTATTTCTGAATCTGAGTTTTTACTGCAAGATATTTGTTTTATGCCTCTTTCAATAAAGTCATCAAGCTGATTCAGAATATTTATAAATACCAGTTGTTAGTGAACCAAGTTTTAATCTGCCCTTCATGTTTCATAGGCTGTTTCAAATTTGTATGTATTTAATACTCAGTGGTCTTGTAGATAACTAAGCTTTTATTAATGCGAAAAAGATGCACCCTTTTGCTTGATTCTGTGGGTGCTGACAGCACAGACTGCAACCCTCCATTTGGGCTCACTCTGTTCTCCACTATCATCCTAGACAACTGCAAATCAATGACTGCAGTGGAGCCTGCCTGAGGCAGAGGGCAGGTGAGGGTGGTCAGGGCTGAGAAGTGCCTAGTGCCTGGAACACACTGGGCATTTCCTGAATTGTTGATTTGATTATGCTGTTCAGTAGTGTGAAAAGGAAAGTGTTAAAATAAAACCTGTTAGGGAAAAGGAGGCTCTATCACAATGAGCAGCAGTATATTTTGCCAAAGCTATTAGATTTTTGAGGCAGCTGGTAGTTTATCAATTTTTATTGCTCCAATATAGTTATTTTATGGCCATTACTAGCAAAAGTGGATTATAAGGAATAGTGTTTGACAGGAAAGAAGGGCCCAGTGTGAGTCTGTTTGCTCTGGATCTCCTAAAACAAAGGTTCTTAATGTCATCCTCTTGGCTTATAAATAGAAAAATAACATGATAGGAAGGAACATCAGTTTCTCATTTTGTGAGAGCAGTTCCAGAAAGTCTTTCTGCAGCATTCTGCTGAGGTATCCAGTGTTTTTCCTGTATGGTATCAGCATGATCACAAACATATTTCAGGGTGCTGGTATAGCATTAAAACTAGCAATCAGTAGTAGATTTCAGGGACTTTTACAGGATAGGGCATGATCCACAGGCAATGCTGTAGGACATTTCTGGTGTCAAAAACATAATTTTCAAAATGAAAAACATGACTCATACAAATACAGAGTGAACACATGTCAAAGACTACTGTATTAGTGAGGGAAACAGGCTGATTCAAAGAATATTGGAGAGATTTGGTATGCATCGGTACTAAAATTAAAAATGCTACAATAAGATATCTAAAGTGGATAGAAAAGTAGTTACTGTCCTATAGGACAGTTAATCTGTACTCTCTGGGATTATTTCTTCTACCAAACAGAATTTTTACATCTCTACCTGACAAAAATCTTTAAGTTAATGTCCCTCCCAATAGTGCAATTCCCCCAGAAAACTAAATAATCCTTGGGTGGACCTGTTAGTCAATGTTCCAGTATAACAGTGAAAGAATATTTGGCCATCTTTTTTGTATTACTTTTAATTTCTAAGTAATTTCTATTAACGGAGGGCTAATAGTTTATTTTATACCTGAGTAAGTCTTTGTAAGTAAAATTAAGGTTCTAAGGGGCCAGCTTTAGAATAGTGCGGTGGTGCTTATATATTTTACTTTACGCAAGCATTCCAAAATAGTCATTTATTTACCTTTCAAACCAGTCATAGGATCTTAGAAGTCATCTGAGATCCAGCCATCTCCTAGGGCATGTATGCTTTCTTTAACAGTCTTGACAGTAGATCCTGAAGCATTTGTGTGCAAGGAGGAAGGAAACTAACATGAGTACTTAGGTGAAATTTATTTTCAAAGGGCCAAATTCCTTTTCTCACGGTAACATGTAACCTATATATTTGCCACACTTATCAAATAAATGGATTTCTTCATCATAATTGCCTTGAATTACAACTTAATTCTAAAAATTTACACACAGTATAATCTATCCTCCTTAATGTATAATTCAAGTTTTAAAAAATGCATATAGTTTTAATTACCACCACAAATAAGATACAGAACAGTTCCCTACAGTGAGACACCACCTCACATTGGTCAGAATGGCTAGTAACAAAAAGGCAAGAAATAACAAGTGTTGGCAAGGTTGTGGGGGAAAAGGAACCCTTGTGCACTACTGGTGGGAATGTACATTGGTGCAGCCACTATGGAAAACATTGAGGTTCCTCAAAAAACTAAAGATAGAAATACTGTATGACCCAGTAATTCCACTACTGGGTATTTATGCAAAGAAAACAAAAACACTACTTTGAAGAGATAAATGCATGCCTATGTCTACAGCAGCATTATTTACAATGGCCAAGAAATGGAAGCAACTCAAGTGTTCACCCATAGAAGAAAGGATGTGATACACACACACACAGGAATATTACAAAGCCAGAAAAAGAAGGAAATCCTGCTCCAATCCAATAACATGGATGACCTAGAGTGTGTAATGTTACATGAAATAAGTCAGGGAAAGACAAATAGCATATGATTTACTCTTATGTAGAGTTTAAGAAACAAAGCAAATGAGCAAACAGGAAAAAAAAAGAGACAAAAAAATCAGACTCTTAAGTACAGAGAACCAACCAGTAATTGACAGAGGGGAGGTGGGTGGGGGTATGAGTGAAATAGATAAAGGGGATTACAAGGTAAAAATTTGCAGTTATACAATAAATAAGTCACAGAAGTGGTTAAGTACAACTTAGGGAATGTAGTCAATAAAACTATAACAACAATGTCTGGTGACAGACAGTGACTACACTTACTGTGGTTAGCACTGAATACAGAATTGTTGAACCACTATGCTGTACACCTGAAACTAACACTGTGTGCCAATTATACTTCAGTAATTTCTTCAAAAACTTGGCAACCTTAAAAAAAGATATAGAACAGTTCAAGCATAACTGCTTTTCAAATGTCAATTAATCAACAAGTATTTATTGACTATCTATATGTCCAGTGGTCATTGGTTTGTCTTTGGGGATAGCCGGAAAGTATGAAAAGGGAGAAGTAAAATTATTCCTGCCTCCAAAGAACTTCTCCAGTCTGATCAATGAAGCAGTTTTACACACACAAACCAAGCACAAATAGGCAACCTACTAAGTAACGATCTGCACGAAATGTGGGCTCTGGTATTGATACTGCCAACATATGACCTGAATAAACCATTTTTATGGCTTTTTCCTATCTGGGCATTCCTTTCCTCATTCATAACTAAAAGGGGTTGTCTGAGACAATCTCTAAGTGCCCCCCTAATCATAAGTGCATGTGAATCATCAAGAACAAAAAAACTGCAAGGTGTTCCTGAATACAGTGTTGAGCCCAAGCTTTGAACTATTGAGAGCTAGGGAGAGACATGAAGGTTTGTAAGCTTATTTGTCTATTAAATAAGGAGAGGACTGACACCACAATGACAGCGATCCACAATAATCTCTTAAAGAAAACTGCCATGAGCATGTCTTCTAGGCCCTGGGAATACAGCAGTATAAACCATGCCCTTTCAGTGATTTATTACTGCATAGCAAAACACCCCCAAATTTAGTGGCTTAAAATAACAACCATTTTATGTGCTCACAGTTCTGTGGGTCAGCAGTCTGGGGTAAAATCAGCTAGGTGGTTCTTCTGTTAATTTTTCTTAGGGTCCCTCATATGGTTAGTCATCTGGCAATGTGACAGGGGCTCAATGTTCTAATATTGAACATTGAGTGAGTGGCCTCACTCACATTGTCTGATGGTTGGCTGTTGATTGACCTCTCTTGCCACATCGTCTCTTCCTCCACCATGCTAGCTGGACTTCTTGACAAGGTTGTTTCAGGGTTCCTAGGGAGCAAGGGGAAAGCTACAAGACTTCCTAAAACCTGGGATCAGAAGGCACACAGAGCTACGCACACTGCATTTTATTGGCCAAAGCAAGTTATAAGAACAGCCCAGATTCAGGGAGTAGAGAAACAGACTCTACCTTAATGCAAAGTCACATACATACAGAAGTGAAAGATCTTTGTGGCTAATAACCATTCTATCACACCATCCCATTTGGGGAAATGAGTGCTGAGCACATTAAGTGCTACGGGTCCTCAAAGATGAAAAGAACCATTGAAGTAAAAAAGATAAGCTTTTGAGTGGGTCCTGAGGAATGTACAGGATACAAAAATCCCAGAGGAATGTGGAGAACTTCAGGAAAAGGCAGTACACACAGAAGTTGCAGGATGACTCATAGTATGTTAGATTCTAGTGAATGCACACTTAGGTGAAACGAGTAGAAAAGAGGACTTGAAAAGGTAAGATGGTGGGAAAGGTTATGATTGGATGTGGGAGACTTTAACCGCCTGGCTCTCAGGAATACAGACACTACCCACCTAGGCAGTGAGCAGCAAGGGGTCAGGGTGGCCTTGGGGTGGGAATAGAAATGGTAGGATAGGGAAGAGGCCTTTAGAACCTGCGTCTTTGTGGAGAGCAGTCTAGAAGGAAGTTGAATTGGGCCTCAAGTACAGTGATCACAGCAAGAAAACAGCCTAGAGATGGTCTCCCTAAAGGCAAGTGCCTACATGGATTCTCTTCAAGGGGTTAAAGGGCATAACCAGAACTTTTAAAGCCAGTTTATTTAGAAGTATATAAAAAAAATGTTTGTTTGGGTTTTTTTTTGGAAGATTTTGTTTATTTGACAGAGAGAGCGAATGAGAGAGCACAAACAGGGGGAGCAGCAGACGGAGAGGGAGAAGCAGGCTTCCTGCTGAGGAGGGAGCCCTATGCGGGGCTCAATCCCAGAACTCCGGGATCATGACCTGAGCCAAAAGCAGATGCTTAACTGACTGAGCCACCACCCAGGCGCCCCAAAGCATAAAAAATGTTTATCCTGGATTTAAACTGGTTATCCCAAGGAAAGCTAAACTTAGGTTCAACACACACACACACACAGACATACACAGACACACACACACACACACACCTCTCCTGGACAAGATGCAGGTTTCACACAAGACAAGAGGGTTACAACTGTTTGCAAAGTTTTGTCTATATTTAAAAGAAAATTCCTAGTGCTCTTTAACATTTGAAGTGGGCAAAGAATTACGGGGAAGGCTAGAAACAATGATGGAGCCAGAAAAAGGCTGCTGCAGTTTTGACTGTAATCTATACTGTGTAGCCAGACTCTACCCAGGCAGACTGCACAGCCCTACTTTTCACAGCAGCAACATGGCAAAGCATTAGCTTTCTTTTGACAGTCTGAAAAATACATATTTATTTCCCAAACTATCACTTTCCACAGGACTTATGTGGCCATTAGAACCTGTTACATGTAACTTTTAAACACAAAATGAGAACTGATGTTTGGTCTGTGAATTAAATAGCAGGCGGTGATTCTCTTTCAGGTATTTGTGGGAGATGGGATGTAGAGAATTTGAGGGTTTCCCACCACTCTGGGAATGGCAGTCTCGTTGTAAACCTTCAGGTCATATATATATGAAACAGATCACAGAGTAAGGAAGTATGGCATTAGGTGACAAAGTGAATAGAAAAGACATGATTGGGGTACCTGGGTGGCTCAGTTGGTTAAGCGCCAACTCTTAATCTCAGCCCAGCTCTTCATCTCAGGGTTGCAAGTTCAAGGCCCATATTGGGCTCCACATGGGTGTGGAGCCCACTTAAAAGAAAAAAACACAATTTAATAAGAAAACATGGAGTAGAGATTGGCATCCAAATGAGCGGATTTTGAGGCATGGGGGAGTGTCTTGCTGGGCTAGAATTTGCAAGAAATGGCTCAGGCAGGATTGGCAGAGCAAAGCAGGAAGGATGTTCTAATAGTGAGGAAAGGCTCCAGGTAACCTGAGTGTTGAACTGTTGGTGGTACTTGGGGAGGGGAGGCAGTGAGTACAGTTTAGAGATGACATCCCAGACTGTATGCTCTAGATTTCTTGTTCGACCCACTTCCACTGAAATCCCAGGTAAAGAACACAGCTGCCAGACTGTGGCATGTGAATACATTACAAAACAACTGAACAGCCAGGAGAAGAAAGGACACTTAGGTTCTTCTTTGCACATACTGGTTTTCATTCACTATCTAGTAGGTGACTGGGCAGCCCTTTGTATGTACCTCATAGGACAGGAAAAGTTCTCCAGGGAAAAACACATCCCCTTTGCCCTTGGTGCTTTCTCAGGCTGAGCCAGACCATAGTACGTGACAGTCATGCAAGAAAGGGGCCTCTGTTGCATTTTCTAGTGACACAGTATTCTAGGAAGAGATTTGAGTGGCATGCTGAGTTTTGCAATCTCCTCAACATGCTCCTTGAAACTGGAGAGGTTCCTGTAAAAAGATGTGTTTCAAGACAGGATCTGCGATATCATTGATGGCTCACATCATGGGGGCTCTAAGAAATCATGCCTCACCAGTGTCCTGACTAGTTACCATAGAAAACACAGAGAAATAATTTAGTGACTACCCAAGTTACTTATTTTGTGGGGGGATACTTGGGTTTATACACTTGAGTGCCTATCCTGGAGATTGGTACACAGCAAGCACTAAATGAATGTTACTTGATTCTGAGGTCGTTTTTGCAGCTTCTTTATTAGGTATAGCAATGCACTGATTTTTTGGGGACATGATTCTTTAATGTTGAGAGGGCAAGTAAAAGCCATCAAAACTGGGCATGTGGTCCAACCTTTGGATGTTACATAGGACTCCCATACACCTATGTTCCTAAACTTTTTCACCACTGAGGATAACTTCTAAAACTTCCCCTAAACACAGCATGCTTTGAAGGCTTGCCTACTAAACACATCACACTTACGGATTACTTAATTTCCCTACTTTAATTAAAGATGGGTGTTTCTGACAAGTTTCCGTTAAGCATGAAATAATAATAATATTTGGTATGCTAGACATTGATCAGTATTTTATCCTTAATATGCCATTAATTCCACACAACAATCCCAGTGGTTATTATTATAAACTTAATTTTATGGGCATCTGGGTGGCTCAGTTGGTTGGGCATCTGCCTTTGGCTTAGGTTATAATCCCAGAGTTCTGGGACTGAGCCCCACATTGAGTTTCCTACTCAGCAAGGTATCTGCTTCTCCCTCTGCCCCTCCCTTCACTCACGCTTACGCTCATGCTCATTCTCTGAAATAAGTAACACTTAAAAAAAAAAAACCACTCATTTTACAAAAGAGGAAACTGGGGCACAAAGAGGTTTAATTCACTTAAGGTTGCATAACTAAGAAGAAAAAGCAGGATTCAAATAACTTGAGTCTCTAGGGCTCTATCCATTCTAGCATTCAAACTCCATCTAACAAGGTTCTACCATGAATGTTAGTAAAATTCTAAGCCATCTCACTCTCGGGTTATTTGCCCTAGAAAACTGCAATTATATGTGCACATAAACACTTGCACATGAATTCTTATAGCAGCTCTACGTATAATTACCCAAAACTGGTAGCAACCCAAATGTAGTACATTTCTACAATGGAATACTACTCAACAGTAAAAAGGGAACAAGCTTTTGATAAACACAACTTGGATGAATCTCAAAAGCATTATGCTGAGTGAAAAAAAGCAAGACTCAAAAGATTACATTCAGTTGGACTCCATTTATGTGATATCCTCAAAGTGACAAAACTAGTGATGGAGCACAGATCAGTGGCTGTCAAGGGCTGGGGGTGGGAAAAGTGTGACTGAAGAGGTAACACAAAGGAGTTGTTTTGGGTGATGGGACTACTTTATACCTTGATTATGATGGTGGTTACACTGATCTAGACATGCATCAAAGTCCACATGACTACGCACACCTCCACAAGTCAGTTTTACTCTATCACTTTTTATGGCTCTACATATCATTAACAATAGTTTCCAGAAAAATTTTTTGAAAGAGTTAACTATAATGTGAAACAAACAAAAAAATTGGGCCGCACATCCAAACTGAATAGTGAGTTACCCCTTTAAACAAACATTCCTTAAAAGTTAACAGAATTTTTGTGCTTACTCCCTTACAAATACATATATTTCAGTAAACTACTAGATGGCATGATAGTTGATACAGCAATTTGCATAGTAAAACAAAAATAAGTAACCAAAATTAACCCTGGGAAGGAGAACATGAAGAAATGAGGATATTATAAGGATGTCATGGACAACCATGACTCTTTCTATAACTTTTTCAATTTTTCCTAGAATGCATCTCTAGGGTATCTCTAATATAACTAAGAACAGAATTTAAAAAGTTTTTTTAATCCTTCTAGATTGAAATGGAGATATTTCCCAAGTTGCAATATCCTTACATCCAAAGGGTCTCCATTGCCTTTGAGAACCTCTTCGTCTCTCCACTTACCAGGTCATGCTTGTATTCTACTCAACACCCAGTGCCTCATAGCACAATGGGCCCTTAAATATTTGCTGAACTGAATTGCACCTGGAAATATGGGGAATAAAAATGACAAACACATGGTCACTAACAAAGCCTATACTGTAGAAAGACTAAATAACCCTCTAATTCTGAATGAGGCAAATTATTACTGAGTGCTAACAACATTCTCAATAATTACAAAGGCATACATAGAATTCTGGAAGACAGCAAAAACAAACAAACAAACAAACAAACCATATAACAACATACTGCCAGCAGTGTAGAGGTTTTTAAAGCCTAAAATAGGCAGAACCCAAACCAGAATCAATTATTCCTGGCTCCCTAGCCATAAAACCATAAAATTCAAGGAGGTGAGAAAAAGAAAAAGGAAAAACTAATCTATACTGAGTTTCTATGGGCCATGCACTGCATTAGACATTTATGTAGATTAAAACTTATTTCAGAATGTGGGTTTCAGCTGATATGTAAAGGACTGGAAAGCCATCATTCTCACCCTCACCATAAAGAAGCTACTAGACAAACTGAGAAACCAATGACTCTTCTTGGACCTATCAAAAACTGAATACAGGGCAAACCACCATCCAGCTATCTGAAGAGAAAGATGCCTACAGGTAAACATAGGATCTGAGCATATAAGCTGATAGGAAGATCAAACTAGAAATTCTAACACATTACTTACTGGAGACCAGAGTATGGGATGTCATGATAGTATGCAGCTCCTAGGCTCCACATGGCGTGGTGTAATTCCCATCTTCTTAAAACTTTTTCCTACAGGAATCCCATCATCCTCTTACAGAAGGAATGGGGGAAATCCCAGAGAAAACTCCCATCTTGGTGCTGGTTGGCTGAGGAAAACAACACCCACTGAAATCTACCCAGACACCTTTCCTTTATCTCCAACACAGAACAAAAGGCTTACTCTGCAGGGGGAAGGGCTTAAAACCCTTGGCTTAAGGACACTGGTGGGTACTCACTGCAGCTGAGGAAAAAGGAAGAAAAGCTTCACCCTGGAGGAGGGGCAGGAATTCTTGCAAAGGACATACTCAAGACCCAGGTTCTGATACCTGCCTAAGCCCAAGGCTTAATCAAATCATCAGAGAACTCCCTCCTCCTCCACATCCACCACTTGGCAAAACAGCTACGTGGTTAGTGAAATAGAATACAACTGGGAGGGCTATAACAGACAGCTCTTGGGAAATAGCACAAAGGAAAAACCCAAAGCCAAGCAGGAGTCAAAAAGAAGGTATCACTAGAGCAATCAGAAATCTCTCATGCTCCACCAATAGCAAACATTAAACACAAGCCAACTCCTTGCTAGATTAACTCAAATCTCTCCTCTAAAAGCCTTGCAGAAGGACACCTATGTTCCTCTCCAAATATATCAAATATTTAACTCAGTATCTTTTGCTGGTGTTCAGTTTCAATGGCTTTTCAGCCACGTTCAGCTTTTTATTATGAGGCATAACAAAAGATAAGAAAGTATTCCAAGTGACAAAGCAATCATCAGATTTACACTCAATATGACACAGATGTTGGCACTATCAGAAATGAAATTTAGAAGAACTGTGATTAATATTTGAAGACTTTAATGGAAAAGGTAGACAACATGCAAGACCAGATGAATAATTTCAGCAAAAAGATAGAAAGCATAGGAAATAATCAAATGGAAATGCTAGGACTTAAAAAAAAAAAACCCAACATGCTCAAAAAAAGACAAAAAAACCCAACATGGTCAACAGTAGACTTGACACAGCTAAGGAAAGAATCAGTGAGCGTAACAATTGAATTTATTGGTCAGATCAATAAAAATTAAAACAAAAAGGGACAAAAGAGTGAAAAAATAGAACGCAGCATACAAGAACTATGGGAAAAATATCAAAAGATATAACATACTTGTAATTGGAATTCCAGGGGAATAAAAGAGAATGGAATACAGGAGTTATTTGAAAAAATGATGAAGAGCTCTCCAAAATTAGTGACCGACAACAATCCACAGATACAAGAAGCTCAGAAGAACACAAAGCAGGATAAATATGACAAAATAAAAAAGCTACATCTAGGTAAAGATAAAGAGCTCGAAAGCAGTCAGAGGAAAAAAGACACATTATAGAGAAACAAGGATAGAAATTAAAGCAGATTTATCAGAAACCATGCAAACAAGGCACAGTGGAGTAACATGTTGAAGTGGGAAAAAACTGTCAACTCAGAATTCCATATCTCATGAAAATGTCCTTCAGAAGTGAAGAAAAAAAAGACTTTATCCAACAAAAGCAAAGAATTTACTGTCAGCAGACCTGGTAAAAAGAAATGTTGAGGAAAAATTCTTCAGGCAGAAAGATTATGATTAAAGTGGGAGCTTGGATTAGCATAAAGAACACTGGAAAAGGAATAAATGAAGGTTTACTATAATATTTTACTTTCAAAATGTTTGAAAAGCCAATTTTCGACACCAGCCAAGGGCCAATCTTGAAAGAAACCCTTCTAAAGATAGCAAGCAGCGTTAGGACTGCTATGGTAACTCTTTTCAGCACAATAGGGTATGTATACTTTAAAAACTTAAAGCTAGGGGCACCTGGGTACCTCAGCTAGTCAACTGTCTGCCTTGGACTCAGGTCATGATCTAAGGGTTCTGGCTCTCCCTCTCCCTGTGCCCCTCCCCTGTTTGTGTTCTCTCTAATAAATAAAACCTTAAAAAAAAAACCTCTACAGCTAACATAATACGTAATAGTGAGAGACTGGAACAGGTTAAGAATGTCTTCTCTTACCACTACAATTCTGGTAAAGAAGAAAAAAGTAAGAGTACTCATATTACCTAATTTCAAGACTTACTATAAAGCTATAGTAATCAAGACATTGTGGTAATCGCACAATGATGGACACACAGATCAATACAACAGAATAGAGAGCCCAGAAATAGACCCACACAAGCACAGCCACATTTTTGACACAGGTACAAAAGCAATAATAATGGAGAAAGGAGAGTTTTCAGCAAATGGTTCTGGAACTCCTGGACATCCATATGCAGGAAAATAAAACTTGACACACACCTCATATTCATGGCTGGTGGGAATGTCAAACAGTAGAACCACTTTGGAAGATAGTTTGGCAGCTTCTTATATAAACTCAGCAATCCCTCTCCTGGTTATTTACCCAAATGAACTTAAACCTTATGTTTCACCAAAAATAAATATGCTAAGGTTTACTGCAGCTTTATTTATAATCATCAAGAAACTAGAAGCAGCCAAGTTGTCCTTCAACAGGTATATGTACGAACTGTGGTACATCCATAAATTGGAATGCTATTCAGTGATAAAGGGAACATGCTTTAATTCACATAACATGGATTAATCAAGTAAAAGAAGCCAGACCAAAATAGGCTAAATATTGTATGATTTCACTCATATGACCTTCTGGAAAAGGCAGGACTTCAGCTAAAAATTCAGAAGTACATTATTCTGAGGCATTTCTAGGAAACAAAACTGTGTGTGTGTGTACATATACATGTATATGCATATACATGTGTATGTATGTACATGTACACATATATATTTTTTTCATATATATATTTTTTAACAGGGATATGTGTGTGTGTGTACATATATACATGTATTTTAACAGGGATAGTTCTGACCAAATCAACTTGGGTAGGAGTCCATGGAAGTTCACATCACCATTCACCACATACCATCTCTTTTTAAATAAATGTATTGGATTTTTAAAATTAGGTAATACATTCACATGGTTTAAAATTCAGAAGGTAGTTATAACTTTTGGCTCTGAGGAGGTAAATGTGCAACTGTCTTCAGTTCTCCCAAATCCAATTCACCTAACACCAGCTTCCTTCACCATGCCCCTAAGTTCGACCCCAGTGAGATCAAAGTCCTATATGTAAGGAGAACTGGTGGGAAGTTGGTGTCATGTCTGCCCTGGCTCCAAATATCAGCACCCCCTCCCGCCCCTGGTCTGTCTCCCAAAAAGGTTGGTGATGACATCGCCAAGGCAACCGGTCATTAGAAGGGTCTGAGGATGATAGTGAAAATGACCATTCAGAACCGACAGGCCCAGATTGAAGTGGTACCTTTTGCCTCTGCACTGATTATCAAAGCCCTCAAGGAACCACTAAGAGACAGAAAGCAGAAAAACATTAAGCACAGTGGAAATAACACTTTTGATGAGACTGTCAACACTGCCTGAAAGATGCAGCACCAACACTTAGCTAGAGAATTCTCTGGTACCATTAAAGAGGTTCTGGGGACTGCCTGAACTGTGGGCTGCAGTGTCGATGGCCATCACCCTCATGACATCATAGATGACATGAACAGTTGTGCAGTGGAACGCCCACCTAGTTAAGAACTGCAAAGGAAAGTATTTCAATGAAGGATCATTTGACAACCAAAAAAAAAAATTTAAGGTATATAAAAGCTTATGCAGTAAAAAATCTTCCTCCAACTCTCTACCTTGGCTGTATATGCCCTAAAGCTATCAGTGTCTTAACATCCTTCTAGAAATATCTTTGTCTATGTAAGCAAAAGCATATATATTATGCAGTATATATTAGTGTCCCCAGTAGCTATCACAAATGGTAGCATATAATACACACTGTTCTGTTTCTTGTTTTTCTTCATTTTGTACATCATAAAAATCATGCAATATCAGTGTAATATTCTACTGTATAACCAAGCCTTAACTGATACTTAGAATATCAACCAATCTTCTGCTATTATAAATAATACTCCAAGTAATATGCAAATATTTGTTGAATAAATTCCTGGAAGTGTTTGCTGGGTCAAATGATATATATATTTATAATTTTGAAGGCTATTTTCAAGTCACTGACTTTTAAAATGTCAGGGATTTTCCCTTTTTAATTTTTATTCTAGTAGGAAAGAAAGGAAGCTGAGATTCTATCACCAGGCAATTTCTGGAGGAATGTACATCTCTAAGATGTACAAAATGAGCTTTCTCCTCAGTTTCCCACACATGCTTCCTAGGGTCCAGTTGCATTTTCATGTAATATATTTCAGGCCAATAGCTGGCTGCAAAGCCTATTTCAGTTTATGTGAAAGGTGTTACTTCTGAAAACTTCACAAGCAAAGGTCAAAGGCTGATGCCCCAAATTGCTGATCACTGACCACTCACTACACAGCACAATACTGGATTCTTCACTGCAGCTGAAGGGAGACTTTACAATCTTGACGAAATAAAATATACCTACAGAGAATCCTTTGTCTTTATTATAATGCCCAAATAAGGATTTCTTCTCAGGTAAAAATCATAAATCACATAAAGGTTATGAAGAAAAGCTGCAAATGTTTCTCTCATCTTCCAGGTAGTGATGGATTTCCAATTAACCATCTTTTTGCTTGACTACAAAGCACAGTACAGCTTAGTACCCTAAGTTTTTTTGGGGAGGGGGGTAAAGCTTGAACAGGAGGTTGAGGAAACACAAGGACTCTTTTTTTTTAAGGTTTTATTTATAGGGTGGCTCAGTCAGTTAAGCGTCTGCCTTCAGCTCAGGTCATGATCCCACGGTCCCGGGATCGAGTCCCACATCCGGCTCCTTGCTCAACGGGGAGCCTGCTTCTCCCTCTACCTGCTGCTCCCCCTGCTTGTGCTCTCTCTCAATCTGACAAATAAATAAATAAAATCTTAAAAAGTAAAGATTTTATTTATTTATTTGGAGGGGCACCCTCGAGCAAGGGGGAGGGGGAGAAGCAGGCTTCCCGTTGATCAGGGAGCCCAACGCAGGACTTGATCTCGAAGACCCTGGGATAATGACCTGAGCTGAAAACAGACCCTTAACCAGCTGAGCCACCCAGGTGCCCCACCTCAGAGACTCTTTAGATAACAGCCACACAAGATGAGTGAGCAGTCAAGCCACTCGCAAGAGTACCTACACCCAGAGCCACACTGTCTCCCTTTGGTTTCCATCTAGGAAAACTATCATTCAGATCCACACTCAGTAGGAGAGAAGATGGCACCATCATATTACTGAGTTTCAAGAATACACTACATGTAGAGTGGCTCAGTGGGCTAAACATCCGACTCTTGACTTCAGCTCAGGTCATGATCTCAGGGTCACGAGACTGAGCCTCACGTTGGGTTCCACACTGGGTGTGAAGCCTGTTTAAAATACTCTCTCCTCTGCTCCCCACCTGCTTTCTCTCTCTTAAAAAAAAAGAATACACTACATTTAGAAATGAGTGTTTAACAAGATTTATCAAAGGAAAGGAGGTTACATTATTCATTAATTATTATGCATTACTGCAGTAAGGGTCCCCAGTTAAAAAAAAAAAACACCTTCTTGTATTTGTACCTTTAGATGGTTCTCCCGCAATGACTCTAGGCTGGGCCAAGAAGCACTTCCCTACTTTGGCTGATATGACGGTATCAAATGTGATGTAAGTAGACATTGAGAAGTGCTTGTGCACTGGCGCTGGCTCCTGCTCTCTACGCCTCGTGCCTCTGAGACCACCATGTCAGCAGATCCAGACTAGCCAGCTGCAGGAGAGACCACTTGGGAGTGGAGATGAGCCATCCTTGCTTAGGGCCTTCTAGACCCACTGACCTGACAGCTATCAGTTACGTGAGCAAGGCCATCCTAGATCATCCAACCACCAGCTAACAACCTTCCCTGTCAAAAAAAAAAAAAAAAAAAAAAAAAGCTAACTGACACAGGCTACTTCAAAATAAATATGTTTGTGGTATGGTACATATGGAAAGGGGAAGAGAACACTGGTTTTCTTCCTGTGCAGTGCATTCTGCATATAAGAAATTGTTTCAAACAGAAAAACCTGCTGTACCTGGATGGGAATAAATAAATATATAAGTACTGAAAAAATGCCTAAGTCTTCCCAGATTCTCACAAATGTGCTGTCTGCCATCACAGATGGCACACACCAAAAAAACAAAAAACATTAAAAATTTCCATTTAGTCACTGAACCATCCTTATCATGATATATTTAAACCAAAGTCTTATACTCAACAGTTCCATTTCTAACACTGAACAACAACTCAGGTTTCCAGGAATTAGTCTCCCAATTTTACTTTTTTCCCCATTTGACAGGGCTCAGTGAAAACTGAAAGAGCTCCCTTAATGCAGCCTAAAAAGCATCAAATATATATGCCTAATTAAACCACCTAGAAGCATTCTGCAGACCAGCTTCTTCCAGCATCACAGCAACTCTTTTTAGCTCTGTTAATGGTGGGCAGTAGAAACTGTTTAAGATCTACACATTTGGGCCAGAAACATTGCCTCCACTGGATCACAAAGTGGGACACTTAAGGGGAAATTACTTTTTTTTTTAAGATTATTTATTTATTTGACAGAGAGATCACAAGTAGGCAGAGAGGCAGGCAGAGAGAGAGGAGGGAGCAGGCTCTCCACCACGCAGAGCGCCCGATGCGGGGCTCAATCCCAGGACCCCGGGATCATGACCCGAGCCGAAGGCAGAGGCTTTAACCCACTGAGCCACCCAGGCGCCCCATGAAGGGGAAATTACTTTAAGCTACTTTTGTTTAGGCCTCACTAGATGCTTTTGCGGATTACACACGCCTTGCAGTGCCCACCCACGCCCCCCCCCCCATGGTTTAAGGTGAAAAACACCTTCCAGCAGCCTCCCACTGCCCTTGGAATAAAACACTAGGTCCTTAATGAGATCCCATAAGGCCCTGTCAATCTCCCTCTGCCTACCTCATCTCTCTTTCCCCAGGTCCTAGCCAAACCTCTGTGGATCCCTTCCATATCTCTCTTTCACCTCCGTGTCCTCACAACACCTGGTGTTCCCTCTGCCTGGCAACCCCTTCTCTCTTTTACCTTGCTTATTCCTGCTCATTATTCAGGGTCCAGGGCACCTTGCTAGTTTCCCTTATAAAAGCATTCTGCCTCTTACTTGCTGTGTGACCATTGGCAAGTTACCTTTGCCTTACACCTCAGAAAGATATTCCATGTTGAATACTTAGCACAGTACTCAGTACACAGGAAATGGTTAACAAGTCATAGCTGCTCTTGTTATTTCTTATAGTGACCTCCAACACAGCTCTCAGTACAATTAGAAATTACATATTTATTTGTAGGAAAAACAGAAACATCTCCTAGGATCCCACCTTAATATCTATATCTAATATATATCTAATACTGCTCATGCTATTTCCCCACATACTGCATTGGCGGGCGTGGGGTGGGGAGACAAAATCAATGTTTACAGAGCAATTATCACCTCAATTAATTATTACCTTGGAGATGTCAAATTGAGGAGATTAAGAAACTGAGGCATAGAGACATCAAGTACTGGCCCAGATCAAGTGATAGATTTGAATCCAAGTTGGCCTGACCCCAAAGCTTGTGCTGGGTATACCACACCAAAGGCTTCCCTAACTCATGAACCTTGTTATCTAAAAGCAGCAAGTCTCAGGGAAAATGGATCTTCACATTCGACTCTCAGGTTTCTATTCTTCAGATCCTTAACCAGTCTGATGTTCTAAGCACCTCGTGTAAACTCCTTCAACAGAATGCTCTTCCCCCTGACTGGGTTAGATTTCTTTCTTCCTTCACATTGGATGTTGAACTCTTAACGGGATGAGTTATCGATATTTCACCTCTTATACCCTAGCAAATAGGAGGCACTCAACAGATGTCTGCTGAATGAATTAAATGAAAATCTTGGAGAATACACTACAGCTGCAAAGATGGGCAGTGGTGGAGTGGATTTTCATAACAAGGTGGAAGTTTGGCATAGTTGGGAAGACACTTGACATGAATGATGACAAAAAGGGAGTTTATCTTAGCCGCTTTTACACTGTTATGATTTCTACATCTAGCACCAGAGATTCTGCGTGACTTACACATATGTGCTCCACAGCTACAGGTAAACTTCACTCTGCCTCTGGGGCCCTGCATCACCACCAAAGTTCTGCTATACCCTACGGGTACATCTGCGCCACCCTTCAGGACAGGATGCCCTTGATAAATGCCAATCTCTCAGCAGTTACTTTCAAATGGTTCAGAAAAAGAAACAAAAAAAAGCAAATGATAAAGCAAGGGGTAGCAACCTATTGATAATTACTGACCTTGGATAAAGGGAATACAGGCGTTCTTTGTACTATTCTTGCAACTTTTTGTAATTATAATCAAAATAAGTTTTTAAAATCTAAAAAGGAATTAGAAGAACTTTCCCAGGAGATTACAACACACAAGGTCTGGTGTACTGACCATGCTGGTACCATATTCTCTTGTCAGCTATTTCAAAAAGCACATTCCGGGCTCAGATTTCTTTGCCTATCAGCCAGTATCAAGGGACAAGGAGCTCCCTGGGTAGTAGGGCTCAGCTATGGCCTCTGGGTTGTGACAGAGATTAAATTATTTACTGCTTAGGGGCGCCTGGGTAGCTCAGTCGTTGGGTATCTTTGGCTCATGTCATGGTCCCAGGTTCCTCGGATGGAGCCCTGCAGCACTGGGCTCCCTGCTCAGCAGAGAGCCTGCTTCTCCCTCTCCCACTCACCCTGCTTGTGTTTCCTCTCTCGTTGTCTCTCTCTCTCTCTCTCTCTGTCAAATAAACAAATAAATAAAATCTTTAAAAAATTATATATTGCTTAAAGAGTATTAATCAATGCATGGGCATCTCCTATCAGTCAAAAACACCAGTACCATTTCCCCACACCAGGCCCCCTACCTACTTTCTCCAGTTAACTGCCCTCTCAATTAATTTTTACCTATGGGTTAGGCAAATTCTCCTCAGGACCCTTCTTTCTGTCACCCAAGAGAAGCATAGAGGCAGTTCTGAAGGTAAGAACTTTGCTGCTATTATCTATGGAGAGACCTACAGGGAGGAGGCAAAAATAACCATGGGGGAGTCACAGATATTTCAGAAAACAGAAAACCCAAAGCAGTAGTTACTTGGTCTGTAATGACCATTTGCCATCACCTTTTTATTTTCTCATCATTTTTACCCATTCACCCTAGATTCTCCCCATAAACCAGACTGCTTCAGCTTTCCCAGCCACTGTAACTGAACAACAGGGAGATACTGCTAAACCACTCACTGTCCCCATGTAAGCCAGTTCAGGAAAGTGCCAGATGGGTGTCACCCAACACCCACTCCTCATCTATAAGGTGATGTAACTAACTTATTCCCTGATGAGAGATATTTTAATGTAAGCCAGCATGATCTCGACCTTCCTCAGCTCCTACTTTGCGTAACCTCCATGAGGAAGGAGGTGCATTGTGTCCTACGATAATATTCAACCTCTGTATCCCTAGTCAAGGCCTCTAAGAGCCCTCTGTAACGCCATGTCTTCACAAACAGCCAATGCCTCCTGCCTCCCCTTATCTTCCCCCAAATACTTGCCTAGTTCCAGTCAGGCCTCAAAGTAGTGGGCAAAAAGAAGAAATAGATTTGCATTCCTTAGTAGAGAAATGGATTGTTACAGCTGATGGAACACGAGGAAGGGAAAAGACAGGCATTATCAAACAAGAGGATCATACACAACCTACCAGCCTAACATCCTCTGTTCACTAACCCATCTGTCTCAACTATGAGAGCCTGTGTCATCACGTGTCCTGCTTCTGCAAACTTCATCTACAGGCCGGAAGGTGGGTCATGGGCACCCCTAAGGCTGCTTCTGAATCACTCCTGGCTCCCAGTTGATCACAAACCCTTCAGGAAGGAGTGGAAGGCCTTTCTCCACTTTCTCCTACCTGTGACCAAGATTCACATGCTACTAAAAGTGAAAAGGCACTTACCATACTGCCATGACTCAGAAAGGCTGAAGACAATGCTTGGGTTCTAGAACCAGACCCACATCCCTGAGTATTCCACAATTGACTGAATGAAAAATGCAAGGAACTGTTTTAAGACAAAGATATTAGGTCAGGGACTCATCTCTAGCAAACAGAACTGTAGAGAAGACCACAGTTAAAGAAAAGGTGGCTGTGATAGTAGCTAATACTGAGAAGCACGTCCCAAAGATCTCTTGCAATCCCTTCACCACTTGAAGAGAGGTATTACCTTTTATAATTCAAGTATTTCAGCACAGAGCTCACTTTAAATGAAAAAGAAAATGATACGTTATGGAGGTAGACCACTCAGCTAAACAAAAAAGAAAAAAATCTATTTTCACTTATCCAGAGAGGAATCACATGATGCTATAAAAGCATGAAAACTACGGTATGCAAAGCACACAGAGGCAGGGATCCACATTCCCATTGTTTACAGATGTTAAGAAAATATTAAATTAAATAAAACACAAAGCTTTGTTGAGACCGACTCCTTTCTCACCCTCACCCTCACCCCCAACCCCAGGCTGGCAAGAAGTGCCTTCAGGGAAGGTATTTAAGAGAACTACTCTGGGAAAGTGGATTCTGGGTTGCTTAAACGGAGCCAAGATGTTGTGCAACCCGTCTTTACCTAAATTATTTTCCATTACTTTCAGAGTTTAGAGAGAAGCAGACAGTTATCTTTATCAAACTGAATACCGGGAATGAGGTCGCCTTTCCCTTCAGGCCCCTGAAATCACCATCAACACGGTTTTGATTTCTTATACAATCAGACGGCGTTGCGGGAGGGCGGGGATCCCATCCTCAGCTTCACAGATAAACGGTTCTCACATCAAAAAACCTTGCTCACATCTGAGGCCATGGATTTCCTAGCAACTCAGAAAGTCAGAAGCGGCCAAACAAGTTTCTTGCCAAATGCCTGGGAACTACATATGTCCCAGGGCTATACAATGATACCAACTTTTAAACATGCCTACACATACCGCCACTACGGTCACTCACTCGAGACCCGGCGCCCCCCCCACCTTGCCTTCTCACAAATAATAAACGCAGGTTGCCCTGTGCGATTTAAAGCCAGACTTCACCAAAGCCGTGGCTCTGAAAAAGCGAGAGAAAAAAAGATTGGAAGGAGGCTCTCTCTCTCTCCCTCCCTCTTTTTTTTTTTTTTTTTTTTTTAAATCGATCGCCCCACAGCCGAGGGAATAAAACCAACTCGATCGCTGGAGAAAAGTTAACTTTGCTGTGCCCGGCGGTGGGAAATTTTCCCCATAAGATTCTCACAGCCCTCCTGCTTTTCCCATCGCCGCCCCCCCACCCCCGCCACAGCCCGGACCG
The DNA here is from genome assembly GCF_009829155.1 of Mustela erminea. Taxonomy (NCBI): domain Eukaryota; kingdom Metazoa; phylum Chordata; class Mammalia; order Carnivora; family Mustelidae; genus Mustela; species Mustela erminea. The sequence goes on along the minus strand of NC_045635.1, from coordinate 41,118,005 downwards.
CCAGGCGCTCGGCGGTTGTTGCGGCGGCCCCGGACTGGCAGCGCCCGAACAATGACGGGAGGGGGAGGGAAAGTTGGCCAGCCCGCGGGGCGCTCGCGCTCCTGCTCCGGGGGTACCCGCCGCTCACCGGGGGCCTCGCCGCCACTCCCTGAGCCGCCCGGCCCCCCTCTCTCCAAGCACTCGGTTCTTCACGCCCCCCAACACCGAAACAGCCAGGGGCGCGCCCTCGCTCCTTGGAGCATCCGGCCCCGGGGCGGCCGGCAGAGCAGGTCCCCCCGCCGCGGGTCTGACCCCGGGAGCCCCGAGACCAGGCAGAGCACAGAGAGGGAGGGGGCGCCGGGAGGGGGCACCGGAGGGAACAGCCGCAACAGTTATGGCGCTCAATTCCTGCCCGAGTGGAGCTGCAGCCCGAGCCCGAGCCCGAGCCCGAGCCCTAGCCCGAGCCCGGGCGTCCGCCCCCGCCCCCCGCGTCGGCCACCCGGCACTGCCCCGGGCCGACGGAGGAGCCAGCAGGCACTTTACCTCAGCCCACACACGCTCTCGGCCCGAAGACGCCGGGGACGCCGGAGCGACCGCGCTGTGGGGCCGGGGCGCCCCGGAACGCTGCGAGGCTGGGCCGGGACTTTGCGCTCCGCGGCGCCCGTTTCGACTCCCCGAGGCCGCCACTCCCGCTGCCCACCCGGCGCGACGCCCCCAACGCCGCCAGCGCCGCGTCCAGCTTCGGCGGCGCCTACCTTCGCGCAGCTAGGTCGCTGCTCCTTCTTTCAAGCTCCACACTCGGGCCCGGCAATGTGCCGGGCGAGTCCGGTAGGGGTGGTAACCGCCCCCTTAACCGCTCGCTTTCTTCTCTCCCCTCCCTCGCACCTGCCCCCTAATCTCCTCCCCACCCCCGCCCCCGCCCCGCCGCCTGATCCGCCCGGGCCGCCCCCTGCGCCTCCGCTCCCGCCCTCGGCCCTCACCCGCCCGGCCCGTCAGGCCTCAGCGTTGGGCAGGCGGTTGGGCGGCGGCGGCGGCGGCGGCAGCGGCAGCGGCGGCTGAAGCGGCGCGGAGCACTATTGTATTCCTGACACTGTGCGCTCCCACGCTCCGCCTCTTCCCCTTCCTTCCAACCCCCCACCCTCAATCACCGCCCCCCCCCAACCTCAACCGCCGGCCGCGCTCGCCCTACCCGACTGGCTCCCCGCCGTCCGCCCGCCGCGCGCTCTTCTGGCGGGCTGGGCGCCTTCGCCACCGCCGCGCGCCTCGAGGCTCCGCCCACTCGGTGCTCCCGCACCCGCGGCGTCGTGCTCCAGGTGGGTTCCTCTCTGCTCCTGCTGGGCGCGCTGCTGCCGGGAGGAGCCTCGGCCGGGATAAGTGCCCGAGAGGACGATGGGGAGGTGCCTTGGCTGTGATGAAATACAAACTAAGCTTTTCAGGGCCCCTTTCAACTCTAAAGTTCTGTAAGTGGACCCCTCCTGTAGGAAACTCATTGTCAGCCACTATTGATTTAAGTTGTTTGCTCTTGAATTACCTATAATAATAAAGCCAGGGTGCCTATTAACAGAATGAATTTATTCAGTTGCCAGCACAAATGGGCTGTGATGGTGTGTGGCTTTTTGAGGTGTCAATTGGGTTAGGCTACCGCTCCAGTTATTCAATCAAACGTTGATCTACGCATTGCTGTGAAGATATTTTGCGGATGTAATTAAAGCTCCTGATCAGTTGATTTAAAGTAAGGGAGATTATCCTGGATAATCTGGGTGGGCCCTATCATTCCTTTCTGACTGCTTGCCCTACACATTTTGGATTTGCTTACCCAGCCCCACAAATTGTGTAAGCCAACATCTTTGAATGAATGAATGAATGAATAATGTGTGTGTGTGTGTGCACCCGTGTGTGTATAAAATATCCTGTTGGTTGGCTTCTCTGGTGGAATCCTAACTCATACAGATGTTTAAGCAACAAACCCCTTTTGGTTTATTTCTCTGGGTTTGGAAATGGACCATGTGCAATTACCATGAACTCATACTGTCATTTTCATTTACATTTCTTGGCTAAACAAAAATGTAGGCTCTTCTGTATTTTGTCTGATTTACATAGTAAAGATGTTGTTCTATTTCATAATACACAAATGTGTGTGTTCTAAAACATTCATAGTCCTTCAGATTTACCTTGTTTTATTAACTTATCTTGAAATAATTATAGATTCACGGCATCTGTAAGAAATATTACAGAACAGACCCATGTACTCTTCACCCAGTTTCCCCCATGTTAATATCTTACATAACCAAGACACTGATATGGATGGGTACAATCCACAGACCTTATTCGGATTTCACCAGTTTTACATGCAAACATTTCTGTGTCTGTGTCTATCGTACTACACCATTTTCTCACGTGTAGATTTGTGTAACTACCACAATCAACTGTTCCTTCTTCTACCCAGTATAGATAGTCACAGTCACCTCCTTCACCTACTCCAACCCCTGGCAACCTCTGACATAGTCTCCATCTCTATAATTTTATTATTTCAAGAATATTATGTAAATGGAATCATGCCTTTTGAAATTGGCTTTTCTCCATAATTTGCATAATTTTCTTGAGATCCACCCAAGTTGCTGCATGTATCAATAGCTCATTCCTTTTCGCTGCTGAGTAGTAGTATTATTATGCTTTGGTGTTCTACAGTGTGTTTATTCACTCACTGAAGGACATTTGGGTTGTTTCCAATTTTTGTTTGTTAAGAATAAGACTGCTATGAACAGTCATGTAGAGTTTTTTTGTGTAAACATCAGATTTCCTTTTTTCTGTGACAAATGCCCAAGAGTGCAATTGCTGGGTTGGGTGGTGAGTAGAAGTTTAGTGTTGTAAGAAACTGCCAGAGTTTTCCAGACTGTACCATTTTACATTCCCACCAGCAATGTATGAAACATCCAGTTTCTCCACATCTCTGCCAGCATTTGGTATTGTCCACTATAATTTTATGTTAGCCGTTCTAATAGGGGTATAGTGATATCTCTCTGTGTTCGATTGCATTTCCCTAATGATGTTGACATCTTTTATTATGTGCTTATTGCCATCTGTATATCCTCTCTGGTGAAATGTCTATTCATGTCTTTTGTCCATTTTCTCATTGTGTTGTTTGCTTCTAACTGTTGAATTTTGAGAATTTTTCATATTTTCTAGATACAAGTTCTCTGTCAGATACATGGTTCGCAATTTTTTCCTGCCGAGTCTGTACTGGTGTTTTCATCTTCTTAAGAGATTTTGCAGACCAAAATTTTTCATTTTGATGAAGTCTCACTTCGCAAAGTCTGCATTTATGTATTGTCCCCTTCCTGTCGTGTCTAAGAAATTTTTTGCCTCGCACCAGGTTCCACAAATTTTCTCTTACATTTCCTTCTAAAAGTGTTATAGTTGCATATTTTACATTTAAATCCATGATTCATTTTGAATTAATTTTCGTATGAAATGTGAACTTAATGAGGTCGAGATTCATATTTTTGTCTATAGATGTCTGATGGCTCAAACATAATTTGTTAAAATTAAAATTAAAACTGTCTTTCCTCCATTGAATTGCTTTTGCACCTTTGTCAAAAACAGTCGGTCATGTTTGTGTTGGACTAATAGTGTGGGGCTATTTTTTCGTTCCCTCTTCTGTTCTGTTGTTCTATGTGCCTATCCCTCTGTGAATACCAGTCTTGAGTAGTATAGTTAAACAGTAAGGTTTAACATTGGGTAGAATGATTCTTCCCACTTTATTCTTCAATACTGCGTCAGCCATTCAAGGTCATTTGCCTTTCTGTATAAATTTTGGAACAAACTTATTTATAGCAACAGAAACTTTGCTGGGATTTTGTTACGAATTGTGTTAAGCTGATAGATCAATTTGGGGAAAGAATTGACATCTTTACAATATGGAGTCTTCCAATCCATGAAGATGATTTGTGTACCTCTCCATTTCTTTAGATTTTCTTTGACTTCTTTCATCAGCATTTGGGAACTTTCAGCATATAGATCCTGTACATATTTTATTAAGTGTATACAGTATTATATTTTCTTTGGAGTGATCATAAATATTATTGTGTTTTTATTTTCAGCTTTCTCATTCATTGTTCATTATTAGCATATAGAAATGCAGTTAATTTTTGTGTGTTGACCTTCTATCCTTTGACTTAGCTGAATCCTCTTAACAGTTCTAGAAAATTTCTGGTCGATTCTTTGGGATTTTCTACATAGACAATCATCTTGTCTGTGAACACAGTTTTGTTTCTTCCCTTCCAATCTGTGTGCTTTTTATTTCCTTTTCTTACCTCATTGTGCAGGCTAGAACTTTCAGTTCTATGTTGAGTAAGAGTGAGATGAGTGGACGTACTTCCCTAGTTCCCTATCTTAGGGGGAAACATTCCATCTTTCACCATAAGAAAACTATTAGCTGCTCTTTATCAAGTTGAGAAAATACCCTTCTATTCTTAATTTGTTTAGAGTTTTTAATCATGAACGAATGCTGAATTTTGTCAAATGCTTCATCCCCATCAATTGATAGGATCATAAGATCTTTCCTCTTTAGCCTGTGGATATGGTAGGTTACATTGATTGAACACCGATTTTTGAACTGACCCTCCACACCTGCAATGAGCCCCACTTGATCATGGTGTAATTCTTTTTCTACATTTCTGGACTCTATATCACCAATATTATGTTGCAGATTTTTGTGTCAAAATTCCTGAGAGAAGTTTTGAGGGGTTTCCCCCCCACACACACTGTCCTTGGTTATGGGAATAGGATAATACTAGCCTCATAAAATGAGTTGGGAAGCTGTGCAGAAAAGAGTTAATACACAGATCCTTTGTGGGTAACTGGGAACTTGGGTTTCAGGAGGGTTCCCACCATTCCCAGGATTGATAAGAGTGGTTTACCGGCCCTAAACTGTTTGTGCATATGTGATTTATGCTGGGACTACATTTCAAGTCTCCTGATTGCCAAGCTGTGCAGAAAAGCGTTATCATAGCAGGCCTGATGGCTCTCTTTTGAATGGCCAGCCTGCTTGCGAGGTTCGTCCCTGGTTGGCATCTGGAAACTTGGATTTAAGGAGGACTCCCATCATTACCAGGACTGATAAGAGTGGCTCACTGTGCCTAAACTGTTTATACAAACAATATGGTTTATGTTGAACATCTGCTTTCCTTCTGGGAGTCTGGCATTGTGGTGAGTGCTAGGCAGAGGGTACCTCTATGACCAACCCTCAATAAATACCCTGGGAACTAAGTTTCTCATGAGCTTCCCTGATAGATAGCATTTCACATGTGTTGTCACAACTCTTTGCTGAAGGACTTAGGTACATCCTGTGTGACTCCACTAGGAGAGGACTCTTAGAAGCTTGTTCCTGGCTTTCTCTGGACATCATCCCCTGTGTCTTGCCTTTCCCCTTTGGTGATTTTGCACTACAGTCTCTCACTGTAATACGTCATAGCCAGGAGTCTGACTATATGCTGAGTTTCTAGTGAATCATTGCCTGGGAATGGTCTTGGGAACCCCCAACACAGAAGTGTTCTCTCCTCTTTGGTATTCTAGAAAAGACTGTAAACTTGGTGTTAGTTCTTTAACTGTTTGGTAGAATTCTCCAGTGAAACCATGTGCATCTGGAGCTTTCTTTTTTCAAGACCGTTTAAATTACTAATCTAGGGACACCTAGGTGGCTCAGTCGGTTGAGCATCTGCCTTTGGCTCAGGTCATGATCCCAGGGTCTTGGGATTGAGTCTTGCATCGGGTTCCTTGCTCTGTAGGGAGCCTGCTTCTCCCTCTGCCTGCCATTCCCCACCTCTTGTGCCCTCTCTTTCTTTCTCTCTGACAAATAAATAAATAAAATCTTTTAAAAATTACTAATCTAATTTCTTTAATAGTTATTGGACTGTTCAGATTATAAATTCCATATTGGTTGAATTTTGGTTGTTTGTGGTTTTCAAGGAATTGGTCCATTTTATCTAAGTTGTTACATTTAAATGCCTAGGGTTTCTCATAGCATTCCTTTTGTAAAAACACAGTCACCATCTCATATATCTTTTTGTTGGTAAGAATATTTAAGTTCTATTCTCTTAGCAAATTTTAATTATAAAATACTTATCAACTATGGTCACTATGGTATGCATTAGATACTCAGACTTTATTCATCTTATAGCTGAATGTTCAGACTTCTCTTATCAACCTCTAGTTCCCCCACCCCCAGCTTCTGGTAACCACTATTCTACTCTCTGGATCTATGACTTTGACTTTTTTTTTTTTTTTAAAGATTTTATTTGAGAGAGAGAGTGCGTGCAAGAGAGAGCATGTGCGGGGCAGGGGATGGCCACAGAGGAAGTGGGAGAAACAGACTCCCCACCCCCACCCCCACCCCCCAGCAGGGAGCCTGAGGCTGAGCTCCATCCCAGGACCCTGAGATCATGACTCGAGCTGCAGGCAGATGCTTAACCGACTGAGCCACCCAGGCACCCCTATGATTTTGACACTTTATTTTCTATTAAAAAAAATCTTTAAGATTCCATGTGTAAGTGATACCGTGCAATATTTGTCTTTCTCTGTCTGGCTTATTTCATTTAGCCTAGTACCCTCCAGGTCCATCCATGCTGTCACAGATGGCAGAATTTTCTTCTTTTGTAAGGCTGAATGATATTCCATTGTGGGGTGTGTGTATTTGTATATATACATATATATTATATATACATATACATACATACATATATACACATGTATGTATATGTATATATGATATATAAAAATATATGTATTTACTTGATCCATACATATATATTTAGTTGATCCCTTTACTTAGTAGATTCATTTGTTGACAGACATTTAAGTTGTTCCCATACTTGGCTATTGCTATTGTGAATAATGCTGCAATGAACATGGGAGTGTAAATACCTCTTTGAGGTAATGGTTTTGTTTCATTGGATATATACACCCAGAAGTGAGATTGCTGGATCATACAGTCGGGACGGGGGGTGGGTGGGATGGGGGGTTAGTGTCAAAGAAATCAAATAATTTGTAAGTTTCTTTCCCAAATAGAGACAGACTTTATGAACATTCTGTTCATAGATTGACTATAAATTTGCTGTGGACAGACATTCACATAGCATCTTTTTTCCAAAGAATCTGAGTATTGTGTTGAGGACTTTATTTTCCTTTCCGTGGCTACAGAGTCTGTAGTAAGATTTCCCCCTCTCATTTGTGATATTAGTGATTTGTGTCTTCTCTCTTGTAGGTTTATTAATTTGATTGATCTTTTCAGAGAAACAGCTCGTTGTTTAATGGAGTTTCTCTGCTGTTTTCCTGTCTTCAATTTAATTGATTTCTACTCTTCATTATTATTTTTAAAAGAATTTATTTTTTTAAGATTTTATTTATTTATTTGAGAAAGAGAGAGAGAACAGAGGGGGAGTGAGAGAGAGGAGCAGGCTCCCTACTGAGTAGAGAGCCCAACGTGGGGCTTGATCCCAGGACGCTGGGATCATGACCTGAGCCAAAGGCAGATGCTTAACTAACTGAGCTACCCAGGCGCCCCTCTTATTTTTATCCTTCTATTTATTTTTAATTCATTTTATTTTGCTCTTCTTTTTCTAGTTTCTTGAGGTGGGAGCTTAGGTGATTGATTTGAGACCTTTCCTCTTTCCTAACGTAAGCGAGCATTTTGTGTTCTAAATTCCCATGTCAGCCCTGCTTTAGCTACGTTCCACCAGTTTTGTTATGTGATATGTTCATTTTTGTTCAGTTCATTGTATTTTTTAAAAAATTCGCTTGACAGTCTCTTTTTGACCTATAGATTAGTAAGAAATGAGTTGTTTAGTTTCTGAATGTTTGGAGATTTTCCTGTTGACTTTGTTATTAATTTCTAGTTTGATTCCACTATGGTCAGAGAACATACTCTGTATGATTTCAGTTCTTTTAAGTTTGTTGAAGTTTGTTTTATGACCCAGAATATGAGCTATCTTTCTCAGTGAACATTCTGTGGGTATTTGAAAAGAATGTGAATTATGCTGTTATCGGGTGGAGTGTCCTATAAATTAGATCATGTTGCTTTATGGTTTTGAGTTGTATAGTCTTGCTGATTTTATGTTTAGTAGTTCTACTGCTAAGAGGGAGTGCTGAAGTTTTTTTTTTTTTTTTTACTGTAACCATGGATTTTTCTGTTTCTCCTTTCACTTCTTTCAGATTTTGAAGTTCTGTTTGATGCATACACATTTTGGATTGCTCTATCTTCTTGGTAGATTGACCCTTTCATCATTATGCAGTATCCCTCTTTGTCCCTGTAATTTTGTTTGCTCTGAAGTCTGCTTTATTTGATATTAATATAGGCATGCCTTTTACAAATTATTATCTGAGTAGCATGTCTTTTTCCATCCTTTTATTTTCTACCTACCTATATTGTCATATTTGAAGTGACTTTCTAGTAGGCAGCATATAGTTGGGTTGTTTTTTAGTTTTTAAAAAAGATTGTATTCATTTATTTGACAGGGAGAGAGAGAGAGAGAGAGAGAGAGAGAAAGCACACAAGCAGGGGGAGTGGGAGAAGGAGAAGCAGGCTCCCCACTGAGCAGGGATCCCAATGCGGGGCTTGATCCAGGACCCCAAGATCATGACCTGAGCTGAAGGCAGCCGCTTAACCTGCTGAGCCACCCAGGCACCCCTAGTTGGGTTGTTTTTTAAAACCGTTCTGTGACTTTCTGTATTTTAACTCATGTATTTAGACTGTTCACCATTAACATAATGACTGATATTTTACGGCTAAAGTCTAACTTTTTTTTTGCCCTCTATTTCTCATTTTTCTCTTTTCCTTTCTTGCCTTAGAGTGGGTTACTTGAATGTTTTTTAGAATTCCATTTTGACTTACATAGTGATTTTAAGTATATCACTTTATATAGTTTTCTTAATGCTTGCTCTAGGTATTAAAACACATATGTATAGGGGCACCTGGGTTTCTCAGTCCATTGAGTATCTGCCTTCGGCTCAGGGTCCTGGGATCCAGCCCCAAGTTGGGCTCCCTGCTCAGTGGGAAGCCTGCTTCGCCTTCTCCCTCTGCCTGCTGATCCCCCCCCCCCCCGCTTGTGCTTATTCTCCTTCTCTCTCTCTCTCTCTCTCGCTCTCTCTCTCTCCCTGTCAAACAGATAAATAAAAATCTTAAAAAAATAAAATTAGGGGTGACTGGGTGGTTAGGCGTCTGCCTTCGTCTCAAGTCATGATCTCAGGGTCCTGGGATGGAGCCCCATGTCCCATGTCGGGCTCCCTGCTCAGTGGGATCCTGTTTCTCCCTCTCCCTTTGCCTCTCCTCCTGCTTGTGCTTTCTCTTGCTATCCCTGTCACACACTCTCTCTCTTTCTCTCAAATAAATAAATAAGGGGCGCCTGGGTGGCTCAGTGGGTTAAAGCCTCTGCCTTCGGCTCAGGTCATGATCTCAGGGTCCTGGGATCGAGTCCCGCATCGGGCTCTCTGCTCAATAGGGAGCCTGCTTCCCTTCCTCTCTCTCTGCCTGCCTCTCTGCCCACTTTTGATCTCTGTCAAATTAAAAAAAAAAAAAAGAAAAAGAATCTAAAATAAATAAATAAAAATCTTTTTAAAAATAAATAAAATTTAAAAAATAATAAAACACACATATATAACTTATCACAGTCTGCTGGGTGTAGAAAACTGATTTTCATTTAGGTCCCTTTACTCTCCTACTTTTAAAATATAATTTTCTTGCCAATTTCATCTACATACATTGAACCCCAGATCACATGGTGTTAGAATTTTTGCTTTAACAACCCATCATGATTGAAAAAAATTCATGAGGTAAAAGACAATCTACTTTATTAATCCTTATTTATACACATTTCATTGTTTTCCTTCTTTTCTGAAATTTTAAGCCTCCTGTTATCATTTCCATTTTCTTTGGAGAACTTCCTTTCACCATTCATTAATGATAAATCTGCTAGTGAAAATTTAGTTAAGTTTTAGGTCATCAGAGAATGTCCATTTCATTCCTGAAGGACATTTTTGCTGAACATGGAATTCAGAGTTGGCAATTCTTTTCTTTCATCCTTTGAAAAATGTATCTTTTGATTTCAGATTTCAGATGAGAAATTTGCTATCAACTGAATCAGTGTTCCTTTACAGGCAGGAATATTTTTCTCTCTAGCTGCTTTCAAGATTTTTTCTTTATCTTAATTTTCAGAAGTTGTTTATGATATGTTTCGGTATTGTATTTATGGGGTTTTCCTGTTTGGTTTCACTGAGCTCCTTAAATCTGTAGGTTTACATCTGCCAAATTTGGGACATTCTCAGCTAATTATTTCTTTGTTTTTTTAATTATTACTTTTGCTTATTGATCTATTCAATACTGTGTTTTTAAAATTTTAGTGCCCGCATAGTTAACATACAGTGTCATATTAGTTTCAGGGGTACAATATGGTGATTCAACACTTCTGTACAACACCCAGTGCTCATCAGGACAAGTGGCCTCCTTAATCCCCATTTTCTATTTCACCCATGCCCTCCACCCACCTCCCCTCTCATAACCATCAGGTTGTTCTCAACAGTTAAGCTAGCCATTATTTCTTTGAATTCATTTTCAGTCCCACTCTCTCTTCTTCTTCAGGGACTTCAGTGATGCGAATATTAGTACTTTTGTTATTGTCCAACTGGCTTCTGAGACTCTGGGATATTTTCCTGCCATCTATTCTCTCTCTTTTTTTTTCCGATTGGAGAAATTCTATTGTTCTGTCCTCAAGTTCACTGATTCTGTCCTGTCATCTTCATGCTACTATGAGTCCATCCAGTCCCCTTTTAATTCTGGTGATTTTTCACTCCTGCAATTTCCATTTGGTTGTTTTTTGTAACCCCTGTTTCTTGGCTGGAGTTTTCTATTTTTCCTCCATTTGTTTCAAGGGAATCTGTAACTGTTTATTGAAGCATGTTTTTAAATGATGGTGGCTCTGAAGTCCTTGTAAGGTAATTCCAATATCTGATTTATCTCAATGTTAGGTCTTTTTTTCTTTTCTTTTTTTCCATTTAATTTATTTATTTACTTGAGAGGGAGACAGTGAGCAGGGCTGGGGCAGAGGGTAAAGGGAGAGAATCCTCAAGAGGACTCCCAGCTGAGTGCAGAGCTTGACCCACGGCTCAATCCCAGGACCCTGAGATCATGACCTGAGCCAAAACCAAGAGCCCGACACCTATCCCGCTGAGCCCCCCAAGTGCCCACTGTCCTGCCCACCCCCCACTGGGTTATGTTGGTTAATTGTCTTTTCCCATTCAAGCTGTGATTATGCTAGTTCTGAGTATGATGAGGGCTTTTCCATTGTCTCCTGGACATTTGGGATGTTAGCGGATCCTGGATCCTACTTAAATCTTCTGTATTAGCAGGCAGTGACCCCAGGTGTAGCACAGGTGTCATGGCCTCCTTTTGTGGACTGTGGTTCCAATGACAGTGTAGTTTTCAGAACCCTCACTGTGCTATCCTGATCTGCTTTGTCTGAGTGCCACTTAAAGCCACCTTGAAAACTTAGGTGGTATTCTGCACTTCAGTTATGTTCTCAGACTTTTAGGCGTGTTGATGTCGTTTTACCTTTGGGTCCCGCAGGTGTCTTTCCTCACTCCCCAGGCAGATTTAAAGAATTCCTTTCTCCAGCTCCCTCCTCCTTTAGATCCTTCCTTCACTTTATAATTGGAAGCCTGAGGGGCACCAGCTGCCACTGGCAGACAAGGGTGAAAGTCCGGATTCCTCACTCTGTCTCCACTGACAAGGCAACACCCGCCAGGGGAAGCATCTTTCTAGATTCTCAGCGGATGCCAGGTGGGAGGGGAGCGGCAGATGTCCGCACTCCCCCACAATCTCTCCTCCGAAGCCACTAGCGGGAGAGGAAAGTGCCTTCCCTGCCACCTGCCACGTGGTGGGGGTCAGGAGATCACCAGATGGGGGATGGGGGGATGCCAGGCCTGTAGGGGCTGGAAGTGCTCGCTCTGGCTACCTGCTGCTGCTGCTGGGGGGGTGGGGCACGGTCGCCCGGACCCTTCGCTGGGTCCCCGCCGCTGCTGCTGGCAGGGGCAGAGCACGCCTCCCCCCAGGGCTGCCTGGTGCAGAGGGGGCTCCCGCTTGCTCTGGATGGGTGCCAGGGACGGGGGAGGAAAATGCTTCCTGGGGCTGCCTGGTGCTGCTGAGGCTCCCCCTGTCTTGGCCCGTGTTCCCGGAGGGAGAGGAGGGCGTTCCCCCTAGTCTCCTGAGGCTACTGGATGGGGAACCAGAGTCTCTATCTGGTCCCTCCTCGGCCTCTGCTGACACCTCTGGCTGGGTTAGGGTAGGTGTTGTCAAAGGTTTCTCTCCTGCTGGACTGGGATTCTCTCCTTTCCTGGTCCTTTGGCCAGAAAGGAAAAGTTTTTCTTTGGTTTTGTTGATCTTTGCTTGTTTGATTTTTTTGTTTATTTGTTTGTTCTGTTTTTCATTTTGGTCCGCTCTGGAGAGTCTGGGTTGCAGGCTTCTCCAGAACCCAGGCTGGGATTTTGAAAAAACAGGGAGCACACCACTGTGTTTCCTCGAATCTTATGGTCTCCAGCTGGCCCACGTTCCTCTTGCCACCACAAGAGTCCCTTTATTATGGGCTTTAGTATTATTTACAGGCATTCTAGTGAGCTGTACTTAGCAGGGAGGAGCAAGGAGAAATGAGGCTATGCCCTCTTGTCTGGAACTTGAAGTCACCTCCTATTTTATTTTTTTTTTTTAAAGATTTTATTTATCTATTTGACAGACAGAAATCACAAGCAGGCAGAGGCAGGCAGAGGTGGGGGAGGGGAAAGCAGACTCCCTGCTGAGCAAGGAGCCCAATGCGGGGCTGGATCCCAGGACCCTGAGATCATGAACGGAACAGAAGGCAGAGATTTAACCCACTGAGCCACCCAGGCGCCCCACCTCCTATTTTAAAAGAAATTAATGAAATGATTAACAAAGGGTTTGTTTCGGTTGGAAAACAGAATTTGCCTTTGGTGACTTAAGTTTGCACTTAAAAAAAAAAAGTCATCTCCACATCCAACGTGGGGCTCAAACTCACCACCCGATCAAGAGTGGCAAGCTCTACTGACTAAGCCGGCTGGTGCCCCTGGTTTGCACTTGGAAGCCAAAACTATTTTTCTTCTTCTTTTTTTTTTAATTTGTAAAATGAAACTGATGATGGGCTTTAGTGGATTGAGACCTTCAGAAGGCGTCAGGGGCTGTGTATCTGTATTTGTTGAACCCACCCATGGATTAAACTGGATCTTGCAGACATGTTGATGGTGTAACTTGCCAGAAATAGGCTCAGAAGGGCGCCTGGGTGGCTCAGTGGGTTAAAGCCTCTGCCTTCGGCTCAGGTCATGATTCCAGGGTCCTGGGACCAAGTCCCACATGGGGCTCTCTGCTCAGCAGGGAGCCTGCTTCCTCCTCTCTCTGCCTGCCTCTCTGCCTACTTGTGATCTGTCTGTCAAATAAATAAATAAAATCTTAAAAAAAAGATAAGAAATAGGCTCAGAAGACCAAAATGAAAGGGTCAAAGAAATAGAAGTAAATGATCACTCTTGGCAAGACCTCTCTTCCTTTCTTCTTCCTTCTCTCCTCTCTCCAATCTGCCTTACCCATCACACCAAATTTTACATGATAAAAAATCAATAATGGGCACCTTTTTCCTTAGGTAAGTAAAATAACTACTTTCCGTATAAATTCATCTGTCTTTACAGGTAATGTATGTGTAAATCCAGAGACAAATAGTCTGGAAGAATACAGACCAAACTGATCACTGTGGCTACCCATCAGTAGTAGAGATCAAAGTGAATTTTAGATTTATTTCCATTTTTAAGGGAAAATAAAATGGTATTATTTGTATAATTAACAATAATAAAATGAAACAACCTGTGCATCTGCCAACCTGCATATCAAACATGAGAAAGTCTAATATGGAGAAGAATTTAAGAATGCTCCCTTTTTTCTTGAGTCAAAAAATATTTCGAACTTGTGAAATCTGGTGGCATCTAACATTTGTTCCGAACTTCACCACTATGACTCACAGGAACATTTTCAGATGAAATTTGGAAAAATGCTGATTTTTCAAACAAAAAAGCAATTGTAAATACCTGGCAAGTTTCTCTGCACTCATGGTTGAAATAATTTGTAAAAATGGTCTTTAAATGCACATAAGTAAATGCAAAGGAAACTACGGCGAGAGAGTGTATGTAGCCAGGGTGACAAGTTCATGGACACTGGTAACCTCACTTGATTCTTTGCTACGTATTGATATCCAACATAATGTTGTCAAATCGAGTCTATATTCATGGAAGTAGGCAGAAAATCGGTGTTTGTAGAGCACGTGCCATGTTCCAAGTGTTTAACGTATTTTCTCATCTAATCCTCCCCAAACCCTCAAGACAACCTCAAATAACCCCCATTATTTCCATTTTATAGGTAAGCAAACTGGGGCTCAGAGAGAAAATAACTTGCCCCACATCATTAGTAGATGGTAGGTACACTTGGTAGGTACACTTCAAGACAAAATTCTTTTCTACCCTTGTATAGGTTTGAGTATTTAAAAGCATCCACCACTTTTAATGGTTATATGTTTAGGTTTTATTATTTTTAAAAAGATTTATTTATTTTGGGGAGGAGAGAGAGAATCCTGAAGCAGACTCCCTGCTGAGTGGGGAGCCTGATGTGGGAGCAGGGTTCGATCCCAGGACCCCCAGATCATTACCTGAGCGGAAATCTAGAATCTGACGCTTAACCAACTCAGCCAACCAGGTGCCCCTGTTTATTTAGGTTTTTTTTTTTTTTAAATATGTCCTTAAGTCAGGCTTGGTAATATTTTTCTACAAGTGTAACAGCAGCCATCATTTTTGGAAATAGCCAGCTAACCTGTCCCAGTACTCATTAAACATTTGTAGCATGAGGAAATGATTTACAGATGAAGAAATACACACTGGTTCCTTGAAATACTTCCTTTTTTTTTGTGTTAAACTTCACTTGAACTGGAGGGCTAATTTTCCTACCAATAAACTGAAAACAGTTTAGTGGAATCAGACAACAGCAGACACCCAAAGGATGAATTGTAATCAATGAAGCTTCCTCTTACCAGATGGTTAATGACCTTCATAGACCAAATATGTATTAATGCCAGTGCCACAGATTGATGATATTGACTCCCTCTCTTCTTGGAAGCCTGTTTGGGTTTGTGATTTATTTTCACAAAGAATAAAGTGTTCACTGACGGAGACTGAAGACAAAATGAAACACCAACCATCCCTGTAATGGTAAGTTTTATGTGGCAATATGGCTAGGGTGCAGTCCCCAGTTTTTCAATCAAATACTAATCTAAGTTTGGGAGTATTTTGTAGATGTGATTCATGTCTATAATCAGTTGACTTTAAGTAAGGAACATTATCCTAGATAATCTGGGTGGGCTTGACTCAATCGGTTGAAGGCTTTAATAGCAGAATTGAGGCTTCCCTGAAGAAGAAATCTACCTATGGATGGCTACTCACCCCTACTCAAACTCACTCACTCTCTCTCTAATAAATAAATATTTTAAAAATTCTTAATATGTGTATCCTGATGGTTCTATTTATCTGGTGGAATTCTGGATGGTACAATCCCTGTTTTCACTTTTACCTATAAACCCAGAATCTATATGCACTTAAGAAAAACACTAATTTTTCCCTGAACTTTGTATTCTCTCTTTAGAGTGGATTTCCTAAGTCAGAAATTTCGAAAGGGATTAAAGAAGTGTCTGATTCTAGAGAATACCCAATGTTAGAGACTAAATATCATTTTCCATATTGAAAGTAAACCACATCACATGTGGATTAGGGGTAGTTCCTCTTGGGAACCGTCATCTGAATGAGTTCTCAGAGTCTGTATTCAGCTTTCTGAAGATAGAAGCCCCACAGCCTTATGGGGCAGAAGCCCATGAACACTGTTCGAGCCCTTCTGTGCTCCATCCAAGTCCATCCATGAATCCTACATGTCTGATGGGATGCGTGAACCAGGTGGTTGTTTTAATCACAACAGCAATAATTTTGTTCCTAAAGTTCTTCAGAAATTTCTTGGGAATTTACTTTCTGGGAGACCTTCCCCAAATTATTTCATCCTGTTCTTTATCTCTCTGAAAGAAGCTTTGGGTTCCTTTTGGATATGTTCTTTAAGGTTTTATTAGTTTGTGTGTGTGTGTGTGAGAGAGAGAGAGAGAGAAAGAGGAGAGAGCGTGCACAGGCAGAGAGAGCGGCAGGCAGAGGGAAAAGCAGGCCCCCTGCTGAGCAAGGATTCCCAATGCAGGACTGGATCCCAGGACGCTGGGATCACAATCTGAGCCGAAGGCAGGCGCTTAACCGGCTGAGCCACCCAGGCATTCCACTTTTGGATATGTTCTTAAATTTTTCTCCTCCCATCTGTTCATGGTGTATTCTAACTAAACAGATGGTAAGCTTCATGTGGCAAACATTGGTAGTCGCTTACCCAATATCCATTCTTTTCACCTTTCCTGCCAGCAGCTCCATTTCTCCCGGAGATGATGTACCCAGGGAGAATACTCAGCTCCACAGCCTCCCTAGAAGGTTGGATGGCCATGTGATCCGGCCCTGGCAAGTGAAACAGTAAGTAGATGGCTCCCGAGTAAGGCTTCTGGGAAAGTGACTATTTTCCTGACAAAAAGGACAGACTTAGCTGGCCGTTTGCTATTCACCTTCTCCATTCTTTCTACCTAGAATGCAGTCACAATACTTAGAGGTATTGGTGATGAGAGCCATCTTACCAGTGTAGAGGAGAGCCTCCAAGCGGAGGACAGCAGGGCAGGGAGGGCCTGGGGTCTTACAGGCATCATGGAGTAGCTGGGCTGACTCGCCGCCCAGCTGCAAGACTGTTACATGGGACCCGGCACGTTCCTCTTCTTCTTCTGTGCCCTGTTGACAGTTCCCTCCATCTTCCCACCCCTACCCTACGTTGTTCAGCTCACGGGTTCAGAACTCATCAGAATCCAAAAGAAGTTCCCGACTGAGTGGCATCTCTAAGAGTAGTAAAGCCCCCTCAATCACATCCATATTTGTGTTCATCCAAACAGTACCTAGTTGTCTCCAGCAGTATTTGGTTGCCTGAGGCCAACAGGGGGCACGTACAGAAGTCTACCTGTCTGTCCACAGTTGAGTGTGGTGTCATTTTGGAAAAATAAAACAGGAGAAAAGTAATACTTCCAGGTTTTATATGACTAAGGAGAAGAACTAACGCTGAGGCGCATCCTTTCACTTAATTTCAGTGAATACTCAAAATAACAGCAAAGCAGTCATAATTCTCATTTTATAGATGAGAAAACGAAAAACAACATAGCTTGCGCAGGTCTACATGGGCAATATGTAAAAGAATGTGTATCAAACCCAGGTCTAATGATACTCCGATCTATGCTGCATTCTTTTGCTGTCCTTTGCAACTCTGACATGACTAGTTCAAATGATCAGGGGTGAATGGCTTACGAGAGCATACAGAACTCGGCCAGTCCTGGAGAAAGGACAGAATGCTAAGCTTTGGGGTAAAGGGGCCAGGGAAAGGGGGAGAGCAATCAAGGGATTCTGGGGTGGGGGGAGGTGGAACATAAGCAAAGACCAGTTCCCATGGGTCATGTCCTATTTGACAGGAGATCAAATGGCTACAATGAGTTCTTCAAACAGGTTAAGTATCCGTTGACTTTTCTTTTCTTTTTAAAAAGATTTTATTTATTTATTTGACAGACAGAGATCACAAGTAGGCAGAGAGGCAGGCAGAAAGAGGCGGAAGCAGGCTCCCTGCTGAGCAGAGAGCCTGATGTGCAGCTGGATCCCAGGACCCTGAGATCATGCCCTGAGCCAAAGGCAGATGCTTAACCCACTGAGCCACCCAGGCACCCTGCCGTCAGCTTTTCTTAACAGCCTGTGATAATCACTGTGGGACATACTGAAGCTATTTTTATGATAGTACCTGACATCTAAGCTGCTGCTCAGTTTTTGACATTTTCATTCTTTAAGAAAGTGGTCCCAGACTTAAAAACACATTATTTGGATTACTCAAAAAGCTGACAGTCCAGTTTGGGAGAAAATGAAATGACTTTAGAGTTCCAAAATGAAGTGTCACAAGATGATAGAAAATTACTGATCACAAAACCACCCCCAAACACTAAGCTCTTAACATCTAAGCTTTTTCCCCCTGCTGTGTACAAGATGCATGGCAAGAAGCAAGCAGAGATGGGGAGGCCATGTGAGCGCTGTGAATTGTGTAAGAGTGATGAATTACAGACATGTACCCCTGAAGCAAATAATACATTATATGTTAAGAAAAAATAAAATAAAATTACAAAAAACGAAGTAAGCAGGGATCTTCAGTAGGTGGGCCAACGAGGAGGCTGATGGAACAACCATGGGGCCAACAGCACACAGTAGGTTGATGAGGATGGGTGTGAAAAGGAGAGGATAGAGAAAAGAAGTATTTCAGCAACAAGGCCAGGTAAGAACAGATCTACCGTAGTAGTAGCTCTCTCTTAGAATTTGCTGAGATCAAATGAGATTTTATATGTAAAGTGCTTAACATAGAGCTTGACATGCATAAGTAGCTGCATTTAAAAACCCAAACTCAACCACACTTAAGAGTGTTGCCCCCCAAAAAAGATTGCTTGCCCCTTCAAATATAGTGGGAGGTACTACTTCCCACAAATTTGAGGTGTGGGGGAGGGTGGAGAGAGGATGCAACCTTTTCCCATAAAAATGCACTCATTTAAAACCTAACAGGGTAGCTCTCATGCTGTGTTCTTTCTCACAGCTTAAAAAAGCTCACTCAGGGGGGCACCTGGGTGGCTCAGTTGTTGAGTGTCTGCCTTTGGCTCAGGTCATGGTCCCAAGGTCCTGGGATTGAGCTCTGCATCGAGCCCTACATTGGGCTCCCCACTCTGCGGGAAGCCTGTTTCTCCCTCTCCCACTCCCCCTGCTTGTGTTCCCTCTCTTGCTATGTCTCTCTCTATCAAATAAATAAATAAAATCTTTTTAAAAAACTCACTCAGAGAAATGAGTTTTATAAGGGTGAAGGAAGGGCACTGTAACGTTCTGAGCATCTGTTTACTACATGTCCTGTGGTTTACATTTTTCCTTATGCAGCAGACCCCTGAACATCGGAGGGATTAGGGATGCTGACCCCGCCACCTAGTGTAACTTTTGACTCCCCAAAAACATAACTACTAATAACCTTAACTGTTGACCGGAAGCCTTACTGATAACACAATGGATTAACACATGTTTTATATGTTTTATGTATTATATACTATATTCCTACAATAAAGTAAGCTAGAGAAAAAAATTAAGGAAGAGAAAATACATTTAGAGTACTATACTGTATTTATTTTTAAAAAAAGTCAGCAGAGAACTGGACCTGCACAGTTCAAAGCCACACTGTTCAAGGGTCAACCGTACTTACTGCTAATATAACCATAACCAGGACAGTGCCTATACGTAGTGTTGCTGGATTCAGTACGTAGCATACCATATAGGCCTCAAATGCTGCCCTATTTGGGGGCCTTCAATCATTTAAATTTGCTATACAAGTACATGTTAGCACCAAAGGATTTATAATGCAATATTATTTTTTAAAAGATTTTATTTATTTATTTGACACACAGAGAGAGAGAGAGAGAGAGATCACAAGTAGGCAGAGAGTCAGGCAGAGAGGGGGGGGGAAGCAGGCTGTCCACTGAGCAGAGAGCCCAATGCGGGGCTCGATCCCAGGACCCTGAGACCGACCTGAGCTGAAGGCAGAGGCTTAACCCACTGAGCCACCCAGGTGCCCCAGGAAGATGGTTGTTCTTCTTTTTTTTTTTTTTTTTAAAGATTTTACTTATTTATTTGACACAGAGAGAGAGGTCACAAGTAGGCAGAGAGGCAGGCAGAAAGAGAAGGGGAAGCAGACTCCCCACCGAGCAGAGAGCCCGATGTGGGTGGGGCTTGATCCCAGGACCCTGGGATCATGACCTGAGCCAAAGGCAGAGGCTTAACCCACTGAGCCACCTAGGCATCCCTATAATGCAATATTCTTAAACAAAGATGTATTAAGAAGATCAGCATTTTTTTTTTAATTTCGAGCTGAGCCCTGGTTCAAGTTGGAAACCTCTGACTTTTCAATCCTGAGCATCACATTTCTGCACATTTCCTTCTTTTCTGTGTCATATCACCTTTAGAACAGTAATAGGAAGGGAGCGATTGTATGCCACCCGAATCCTGCTCTCCACCGACTAAATGCAAAGAAAGATTTCCTACATAAGAAATTACCATTAAGTTTCATACGAAGACATCGATAGAGTTCTCCCAAGCAAACAGAAAGAAAAATCACTTGAAGCAGATGGTGGGCCGAGTGTGCCATTTAGGGTTTTACCTTTCTTTCAAATTTCACATTTATAATTAAGCCTTTGTTCCAGGAAAGAAACAAGTCATCGTCATCACCCTATTTCCCCCCAGAATTTGGAGCAACACTGATCATTCCCCTGAACAGTCCTGCACGTGACTGGATGATGATGGCCAAGCTCATCCCTGAATGCTAGAAGTGGGAAGATGTCAAGAGATAAAGAGGGAGGGTAACAGATCCCAGAGACACTAAGGGACTAACTTTCCACATAAACCCAAAGCAAGTAGTTGATTGCTTTTTTTTTTTTCTTTTAACTCAGCCCTGGGCATCAACAAGTGGCCACGCTGGCTTTATGCAACACGTTGCCTAACTGAATAGGACCCGCTTGAATAGGAAAACGCGTCAGAGGAAAATTGCAGTCAGAAATTGCTGTGCTCTTATCTGCTTCCAGTGAATACTGCTGATGCTCTCAGAGCTCCCCCAGGAGCCTCAGTGGGCAGAGGCCGTGGTTACTATTTCAACACAGACAGTGGGAGAGGGGGTAGTAAGCCCTGTGGAATGTTTTTTATTCCAAAGCCATACAAGGAGAGTAGAACAAGGCACTGGATTGTATCATTCAATTAAAAACGTTTATTAAATATAGATCATCTTACTGGACCCTAAGCTACTTTCTAGGAATACAAGGATTTCTAAGCCTTGGTTCTAGTGCTTGAGGAACTACGTCTCAAGGGCCGAGCATCCCTTTATTTTCTTTTAAGATTTTATTTATTTATTTATTTATTTATTTGTCAGAGAGAGAGAGAGAGAGAGAGCAAGAGAGAGCGAGCGAGCGAGCACAAGCACGGGGAGCAGCAGAGGGAGAGGGAGAAGCAGGCTCCCCACTGAGCAGAGACGGGGCAGAGCTTCTCAAACTTTAATGTGGCGTCTGAGTTCCCCGAACACATTGTTAAAATGTAGAAGCTTATTCGACAGATCTGAAGTAGGGCCTGAGAGTCTAAGCTCTAGGTGATGCTGTTACTGCTGGACCACAGATCGCACTTGGAAGAGCAAGTAAGCACGGGGAGAGAACTAGTAGAAGATGTTAGAAGCACCTGGACACCTATACGGCGTACTGTGTGAGCACCAAGGATGAAATGCACCCGAGAATTCGAAAAGGCTTCATGTGGAAGAGGGGTGAGCTGAGTCTCGTTCTCCTGGTGATCCCAGGGGAAAGTCAAGGGGCCCACACTGTAGTTCAGTGATGAAACTTTCTGACCCTCGGTTTTCTCATCTGTCAGATGAGGGATTGAAAATGTCCAGACCCTTCCAAGTCCTAAAACCAGATCACTCTACTGAGATAAGCTTTAAAACTGCTGAAGATATGATCTGTATGGAAGTTAAGGTGAAATAGTAGGAAAGGTTTGACTCTATTTTACTCGGCAAAGGACTTAGTTAACCTGGCTTCAGACTTTCTTTCCCGGCTACTTCAGCTGCAAGAATGAAGCGAGTATAAGCAAAAACTGAAAAGCGGGGAGAAGTTCAAGGGGCTTGGGCTTCAAAATATCCGAGATCTAGGTCTTATCAGATCCAGGAACAACATTTTACACAGCAGTCGTAATATCAAAGAGCAGCTCCCAGTAACTTCCTCAAGTTTTATCTTCTTCAGAAGTGGACTGGGTTTGGTTTGCTTTGTTCTTGGAAGCCTCCTCAAAATTCTCCACAAGATCTGGGAGATAATCTTTATGATCATCCTCCTCTCCGGCAGTGAGGGGTGCTTTTCCATGCACAGATGACCTGGGCAAGGCCTCAGCCGGTCTTCTTCAACCAGTCAGACGGCTGGCACCACGCTGGCTGAAGACCCGGCTTGCACTTCTGTCAGCTGCTTTGTGTCAGCGTGGCCTCTGAGGGCGCAGGCGTTTGCTGCCCGGGATGGCCACACGTTAGGGCTTCGAGAGTGGACCACTCACTGTTCCTTGGCTCAGGAACACATTCAGCTCTTCGATATGATCTTGTTTACCCCTAACTTCTTGAAGGAGAGTTGAAATTTTGGTTTGTTTGTTTTTTTTTTAACCATCTGCTGTCTCCTTTAGGCGAGCAGTTGTCTTCCCACCGATGCGCACTTGTGCCTGCCCAACACGTTCGTGCTAGTTTCTTTGCTCTTGTTGAAGTGGAACTGGGACCGTGTTGGGGACTAGGGCTGCTGCCCAGGGGGTCTCCGGCAGACCAGCTGGGATTAGGTGCACACACACAAAGACACCTATAAAAGGTTTTCCTAATGAGCCCAACAAACTGACCTACATTTTGGTAGGTCATTCCTACTTTACTTACTTATGTTACTACATTACTTCCGTGTGTCAATCATAAGAAAAAAGCACTTAAGTCTTAAGAGCCTCTTATACTTGTTTTCTCCCATTCAGTTGCCTCTTTGTAGGTGTGTGTACGGCTCCCCAGCTGAACTCCTTTAAAAGAACGCCATACTCACTTTATGAATACTCAACACTCTGTGTAATAAAATACATTTCAGTGTGTTTTATTTTCAAGGTATACTTTATAAACATCATTTCATTACCTGTCATAAATATGCCAGTTACTTTGCATTAGGACAATTACAAGTGGACCCGATTCAACTGAAATGGAGGGGGGTGGCAGGCCCCCGCCCCCAGGGAGGATCAGAGCCCAGCTGACAATGCCGGGGCTCTCACCCACCTATGCTCCTGCTCTCTCACCATCTCTTGGTAGGTGAGAACCTGCCCTCCCCAGGAAGGTTCCAAACACTGGAAAAGGAAGAGACTGCTTAATGGAACATCTTGCTGGAGTTTGCCACTAAAAGCCAAAATGTCAAAGAGAAAAATGGGGTTTAAGGGCTTACTCCTTTCCCTCCTGTGTAGGACTGATTGCTGACTCCCTCCAACAATATCTACCAAAAGCAAAAACCAAGTCAACAGTGAATTACTCCATTTTCGCCAAAAAAAAAAAAAAGGAAAAAAAGGTTTTCATGATTAAAAATTCAAATTTTTTAGTGTTAGGCTTTTAAAGGATAAAGTATTTTCTAGAATGGATTTTGAATGAGTAATCATACCCTAGTTACAAAATTACAATATCATTTCTTTCTACAGAGAACAAAGTTAAATATGTCCCTTTTAAATGAGAAAAATAAATTTTAAACTCAGCACAGCAAGAATTATCCAATAAATAGAAAGTAATTTTTCTATTGTCTTATACATTTCTATTTCCCTCTCATGCTCTAAATGTACATGGAAATTCTTCATACATAGAAAAAAATAATAGCAAATGTTATTTAAAAACTAACCAATTTGTATTTTCAGTATTTCTGATTTTATTTAAAAAACTAACCAAGCTGCAGTTTCAGTACTTCTGATTTATGGGCTAGTAGATGGAGAGGTTGGGTACAAATGGCTGGTAAATTTGGTAAATAAGGTCCATTTGTATATACCTGCAAGAAATTATATCATAAAAAACTCATTATTAAATATGGGAGAAATGTCTAATCTTAGTAAATATTCCAGTATCCAATCATAATAAAATATATCTTTTAACAAGGGAAGCATTATATTGGAAATTCCTTAGATTAAAAACAAGTTTTCTACTACCTTTGCATTACTCTAGAGTGTTTTTGTATACACACACACAAACACACACATGCACACACACACAGACACACAGCTCACGTCTCATTAACATAAGACAGATTAGAAATTTCTATTTTACTTTTGTCATTAAAAAATTTGTGCCACGATCAAATCTTGGCACATGTATGAGTAGCTGAGTGTTATAGAAGTGTACCTCAAAAATTAAGTGATAAGCCATTTTCATTTTATTTATTTATTTTTTAAAGTAAACTACCCCCCCAGCGTGGTGCTTGAACGCACAACCCTGAGATCAAGAGTCGCGTGCTCTACCGACTGAGCCAGCCAGGCGTCCCAGCCATTTTTGTTTTAACAACATTTATTACAAATCACGCTTTATAAACACTAAATATAAATTACATACAAAAGCTAGACAGAAATATACAGAAGCAAAAACAGCAGTACTAATAACACAAGAGAAATAAGCTAATGTTTAAACATGTATAACTTAATAAAATTACTAATTTGTCCTTGCTAATAAATGTTCATGATTTCAAAAGCTACAAAAATTAATTTTTTTAAAATGAAATGTAGTACAATTACTATCAAAGTTTGGAATTATAGAAACAACAACCATAGCACTACTTATTTTTAAAAATCTTTTCAAACATTCAGAAGCCAAATGACTATCCTTAAAGACAAATCAAACTCGGGTAAAAGCTCTTATCCAACTGAAGAATATAAAAGTTTAGGCTTTGGTTGGTTAATAGATACTAAATTTAGTGGGTATTTTAAAATTAACATCTCCCTTATATGTTGTATTCCTGAGTTTTTTGCTAAAATACTATAGATAAAATAAAGAACTCGGTTTACAGTTTTGTGTAATATTGTATTTATTTTTGAAAAACATAAAGTACAGCAATTACTTTTAGTGTGAATAATGGGGTTTAATAATGTAATCAAAATCAGAAGGAATATATTTAATTTAGCTTAACGGTGGGAAAAATCAATGCCCTCTGACCACTAATTGCAAAGCTTATTTATAAATCATGATTAAAATTATGTTAAATCTGTCACCAAGTTTTATTTGCATCTCATGAAACCATTCTGATTTAAAGAAGAGGTTGATTATGTAGTATAGAGTGCTCTTACAAAAGACTGAAATGATACAAAGCTAATGGTTAGCACGAGGCCAGACACAGGATAGGTAGTCAATTTTCCTTATTAAAGTGAAAAGTCTTTGAATGCATTATTTCTGAACATTAACACACAGTTCAATATCATAGTTATAAATTAATCTGATATATTCAAAAGCAGTTTACACATGAAAATACATTTTCAGTAACAATCATAAGAGGGATTTCTATAAGTGGCTATCTTCAGTCTTGGTTTTACCAAAATAGATTTAAATTTAAGGTTCCTTTAAAAAATAGACCTATGAAAGCTAATTTCCTATTAGCTGCTACATACGATGTACATGGCAGGTTCAGTCCCTTCTCTCCAGATCGCCCAATGAACATCTTCTGAGCTGATTATTTAGGTTACAACAAACTCCTCACAACTGGGTTCCCCCTGGAGAATGAATCAGTGTATCTGGGGACTGGGTCCAAGGATGTGGATTTTTAAATAAGTAGCTCTCCCTTGATTCCTGGCAAATTATTACAGTCAGCTTGATTTGGGAAATAATGCTTTAAAGCAGCCAAAAACAATTTCGTCACGCTTGAACATTACTCGATGAATGGTATATCTGCTGGAAATCAAATTTCTCTAGTTTTTAAAAAAAATATCTGCCTAGCTTATCATCATGCCTAAGCATTTCATGACATTTAAATGTCACAAGATTTTGTCCTAATTCTCCTGATAAACCACAAGAGCTAGTGATTTCACTTTTCTGAAACCTGCCGGTGATCAGGTTTCTATACTTTTAAGTACTGCATACACCTTTTCTTACCAGGAAGCAGAAGAGTCACCTAGCAGTTGCATTAAAAAAACTAAACGGTGTGGAATTTATTCACATAATCATACTACTCACAAAGTAGTCTTTAAACAGCTATACCAACATCAGTTAGTAGAGTTAATTGCTGGTTATCAAATCTCTATTAATTAAAAAAAATTCAATTTACAAAGTATTATATCAATTCTGCATACAAAATCTCATTTGCCACATTATGCAACTAGGAAGCAATTACTTAATTGGCTATGTATACACAAAAAAATGTGTAGAGGTTCATTCTAAATGATCAGCTAGTAACAAATCTCGATAAAAAAAGAAAAGAAGCAATGGAATGTATTCTCAAACAATATGGAGCACTGAGGAAAGTTTAAATTCTTAGAGAATTGAAAGAAAAATTAGGATTAAAATCATGACCTGCAAGCCACTTCTATGTTCTAATAATGATCATAAGCAGAGAAACAAAACCACAACCTTATTGAAGTAGGTTAAATAGTTTCTAAGCTGATTAAAACCACTGAATTTAAAATGAACTTTTTTTTTTTTTTGTAGGCTCCACGCCCGACACAGAGCTTGAACTCACAACCCTGAGATCAAGAATTCTATGCTCTGCCGACTGAACCAACCACATATCCCAAAACAATTTTTGAACCTGAAGTAAACGATGCGGTATTCAATCATTTACTAAAAAATAGTCATTAACAGTTTCATCATTAGTAAAATTCATTGCTAATACACAAATTAAAAAGGGCTTAATACCAAGTCCTTGGTTCCATATTGCACTTCATATTCCCATCTGTATGTCAGCAAAGTTGTAGAAGCTGTCTACATCTCCAGATGCTGTCTCCTTGCTTTCTGATACAAACATCTATTTTAAATACAAAAGAAGCAAAAAATAAATACCAGTAATCCCCAAATTTCAAAGCCCGCGTTGTCCACAGAATAATGACAAGCTTCCTATTAAAAGAAATTCAAGTATACCATTTATATAATATTTAATCATATTCTGTAGAATCTATACAATATAGTTTCAGTAGCCAAAATGTAAACTGAGCTCATTTAAAAGAACTTAGGATATAATTAAGGTCTTTGCTTTCATAATATTTCTGTTACACTTAATCACACTTGGACTTTTACTGTCTTTTAAGTATATGAGAGTCAATATTATGAAAGCTACGGAATAGAGAAGTTTATTTAAAGACTTCTTAGTTTCTTCTATTTCCTAATAACAATCTCATTAGGCTGAGAAGCAAGACTTGAGGTTATCATTTTTAAAGCTGCTAAAGATGTATTACTAGTTTTAAATGAACTATCTGCTAAACATGAAAGCAGTACTCAGTAGAACCCTTCAAAAATCATTTTTACAAATGTCAGCCACGAATTAGAGGAGACCTGGACTCTCTTCTAGCTTTATCATAATCTAGCTGTATGATGCTGACAATTCATTCAATAAACCTCTCTGGGCTTACTTTCCACACCTGTAAAATGAC
Organism: Mustela erminea; assembly: GCF_009829155.1. Lineage (NCBI taxonomy): Eukaryota > Metazoa > Chordata > Mammalia > Carnivora > Mustelidae > Mustela > Mustela erminea. The sequence continues at coordinate 41,090,627 of NC_045635.1, read as the reverse complement.
AACATTGGATTAGATAATCTTTGACTCATTCAGATTTAAAATCTCCAAATCACAGAACCGTTTTCTCTTTGCTTCCTTTTCTATTCAACCTATCATATTTGCCCTTTCCCTTAGTACTGCTGTGATGATAAAATGAGACAAAAGGCAAAGTACTTTAACTTATGCAAATTTAAGAAACTATTAGCCACGTCAGACAACAAAACCAGATATTTTATCTCAGATATTTATCCAAAAAACTATTAGTTATATCTATACTCATTCAGTACTCCTATGTTTGGTTTTTAAGTTATATTAAGTTATTTAAGTCTGAAATTCTTAGATACACCAACCCCAACAACATATCTAGAAACGACGTATATGTAATGACTTCTAGATACAGCTCAAATTCATTTTTTTTTAATGGGCTCTGTGCTATTCTCAAAACCGTGAGATCAAGACCTGAGCTGAGATCAAGAACTGGACGCTCAATTGACTGAGCCACCCAGGCGCCCCCCCACCCAGCTTCCATGTTTGATGAAGCATTACTGAAGCAAATAAAAATGAACAGTGGGCACGAGGATCATCCATCTAAGGTACATAATCTTAGAAATATGACATTTTTCAACATACACTAGTTTTCAAAAAAGGAAGAACTTAGACATTTAATGAGACTTTTTACTTTCGAAACTCATGTCTTATTGGAGGTTTTTAAATGAACAGATTCTTGGGACACCTGGGTGGTTCAGTGAGTAAAAAGTGCCTGCCTTCAGCTCAGGTCGTAACCTTGGGGTCCTGGGATCAAGCCCCACATGGGGCTCCTTGCTTAGTGGGGAGCCTGCTTCTCCCTCTGCCTGCCATTCCCTCTGCTTGTGCTCTCTCTCTCTCTGACAAATAATAAAAAAAATATTTAAATTAGTAGATTCTTATTTTGTAAATTTTTAAGCAATTAAAATCTTAATTTGGCAAGGAAAAACCAAAGCTTAGCTCCCAACTGTTTACCACAGATTCTAAAAATCACGGTCTGTTTAATTCCAAGCAACTACAGGGATAAAAGTACTATTTAATTGTAAAGAAAAGGAAATGACCTGAGAAGTCTGATTGAAATAACAATAATCAATAAAATCTTGTACCTTGGTTCCATTGAATATCTCATTGACGATAAGTTGGCATCCTTCTACAGCTCCATCTCCATTAAACTCCAAGGCAATAACGGGACCTATAAGCAAACCCAAGAAGTGTTGTCTGAATATGAATACAAGTTATTTACTTATTTATTTAGGAAAGCGTGGGGAGGGGCAGAAGGAGAGGGACAATCTTAAGCAGGCTCCACATCCACTACAGAGCCCGAACTGGGGCTCAATCTCACCACCCTGAGATCATGACCTGAGCTGAAATCAAGAGTCAGATGCTTAACCAACTGAGCCACCCACATGCCCCCAAATCTATTTTGAAATTTATCTTTTTATTCTTTATATTGTAAAGAATCTCTAGTCTCTTCCCTGGGGTGTAAGAGGAAAAGAAGAAGGAAGTAGAAAAAAGACAGTCTCTTCAATAAATGGTGCTGGGAAAACTGGACAGCTGTATGTAGAAGAATGAAACTTGACCATTCTCTTACACTGTACACAAAGATAAACTCAAAATGGATAAAAGACCTCAACGTGAGACAGAAATCCATCAGAATCCTAGAGGAGAACATAGGCAGTAATCTCTTCGATATCAGCCACAGCAACTTCTTTCAAGATATGTCTCCAAAGGCAAAGGAAACAAAAGTGAAAAGAAACTTTTGGGACTTCATCAAAATCAAAAGCTTCTGCGCAGCAAAGGAAATAGTCAAAAAAAAAACCAAACAAACAACAACAACAAAAAAAACAAAGAGGCAACCCACGGAATGGGAGAAGATATTTGCAAATAACAGTACAGACAAAAGGTTGATATCCAGGATCTATAATGAACTCCTCAAACTCAACACACACAAAACAGCCATCATATAAAAAAATGGGCAGAAGATATGAACAGAGACTTCTCCAATGAAGACATACAAATGGCTATCAGACACATGAAAAAATGTTCATCATCACTAGCCCTCAGGGAGATTCAAATTAAAACCACATTGAGATACCACCTTACACCAGTCAGAATGGCCAAAATTAGCAAGACAGGAAACAACATGTGTTGGAGGGGATGTGGAGAAAGGGGAACCCTCTTACACTGTTGGTGGGAATGCAGGTTGGTGCAGCCTCTTTGGAGAACAGTGTGGAGATTCCTCAAGAAATTAAAAATAGAGCTTCCCTATGACCCTGCAATTTCACTCCTGGGTATTTACCCCAAAGATACAGATGTAGTGAAAAGAAGGGCCATCTGTATCCCAATGTTTATAGCAGCAATGGCCACGGTCACCAAACTGTGGAAAGAACCAAGATGCCCTTCAATGGACGAATGGATAAGGAAGATGTGGTCCATATACACTATGGAGTATTATGCCTCCATTAGAAAGGATGAATACCCAACTTTTGTAGCAACATGCACGGGACTTGAAGAGATTATGCTGAGTGAAATAAGTCAAGCAGAGAGTCAATTATCATATGGTTTCACTTATTTGTGGAGCATAACAAATAGCATGGAGGACATGGGGAGTTAGAGAGGAGAAGGGAGTTGGGGGAAATGAATCATGAGAGACTATGGACTCTGAAAAACAATCTGAGGGGTTTGAAGTGGCGGGGGGGTGGGAGGTCGGGGTACCAGGTGGTGGGTATTATAGAGGTCACGGATTGCATGGAGCACTGGGTGTGGTGAAAAAATAATGAATACTGTTATGCTGAAAATAAATAAATTTAATTAAAAAAAAAAGAAGGAAGTAGACGGATGGGATATGTCACTTTTGCTACTTCTTCCAACTGTAATCATGCAATAAATGAACACAGTCTTACCTTATGATGGGTAGTTTGAGTGCTATTACAGGACTACGGTCACATTTTTAAGTGTTGTAAATAGTCTGACTTTTCTGGTTTTCATTCTATAAAAACCATAAAAAGTCCACTCACTTAGCAGTACAAAAAAATCGCTGATAAGATGACAAATAAGATCAAAAGCAATTCAAGTCACCATAAGTAGGTTTTGCCAGGCAGCCCATCTTCCTTGCAATTCTCCTACTTATCAGCCAAGTTCTGGGTCACTGATAATGAAGCTAACCCGAGCAGGAATTGAAGCCAGGCACCAGAGGTAATGACCATCTGAAAGTAGTTTTCCTGAGTGTGCCTTACAGCAAATTCTAGAACCAAAGACCAAGTTTTTATTCTCTGAATAGGATATTTGTGCCTCCTTTCCTATACATTAATTTGAATACTTTTAAACCACCTGTACTTTAAATTCTAGTGTAAAGATTTATTATTAAGTTCGGCTTAGATTTAAATATAGCATTGCTACTACTGGTGTCAAGTTGTTGGTAAATGTGGCCATAAGTTAGCCAAGCAAAATATGTCCTTCAATTCAATTAATATTTCAGTTATCACTATATTCCTTAATAGATTTGCTTTTTAACTTCTAAAGTAATGCATATATCCTAACCTCTAGAAAATGATTAATTTCTTGAAAAAAGACATAAGCCCAGGGGTGCCTGGGTGGCTCAGTGTGTTGAAGCCTCTGCCTTCAGCTCGGGTCATGATCCCAGGGTCCTGGGATTGAGCCCCACATTGGACTCTCTGCTCCGCAGGGAGCCTGCTTCCTCCTCTCCCACTTTCTGCCTGCCTCTCTTCCTACTTGTGATCTCTCTCTGTGAAATAAATAAATAAAATCTTAAAAAAAAAGACATAAGCCCATTAAACAAACATGAGCAACAGAGACTAACAAGTAGGAATGAAATTCTAAGGTTAAGGAATACGAAATACTAAGTTGAATGTAGGCATGTGCCATAGGACAAGACACAAGAACAAAGGAGAAGATCACTCTGCACTGGGTACCAAAAGAACTGAGGGTTTGTGATTTAATATAAACAACAAATACAGAAAAGGCATGACATGTAACAGTAAATTGTACAATTAGATACAGAGAACAAAGTATGAGTTTTTCAGGATCACAGTGTACAGATCAAGATAGGTGCTGTATAAAGAAAAGAAGATAACTAGGGAACATTTTCTCAGAAAAATGCATGATTCTCTGTCTGGGGCGAGAAATGGATAAGATTAACCTGTAATATCTTGCCGAGCCAAAAAGCAAGGAAGTTATCAAAGGCCGATACAATTGTACCAAAAGGACATAGGATCCAGTTTGAAGAGGCTCCCAATGGCCAAAGATGAGACATGGTCTCAGAAGGAATAATGACTGCAGTTTATTAAAACATACTGAATATATAAAAAGTCATGGGCTCAAAATGATATTTAGAAGAAAGAAACAAAATTCACTGGACACCACTGCAGGTTGCTAATGCATCAATTCACTATTCTGAAAACTGATAATTATTTTGTTTATTTATTCGGCTTTTCTGATATGAAGCATATTTCAAGTTAACTGAAGAGCTCTGGTATATAAGAGAAGTTCTGTTAACATCCATTAACATATACAGAGGTAGTGACATGGTTAGAAAATGATCATTTTGCAACTCCTAATAAAACAGTTGGATCCTGGGGTGCCTGGGTGGCTCAGTTGGTTAAGTAGCTGCCTTTGGCTCAGGTCAAGATCCCAGGTTCTGGGATCGAACCCCACATTAGGCTCTCTGCTCAGCAGGGAGCCTGCTTCTCCCTCTCCTACTTCCCCTGTTTGTGTTCTCTTTCTCTACCAAATAAAGAAAAGAAAAAAGTAAATAAAATGAGCAAGGGACAGAAGACTGGAATTAAAAAAAAAAAGAAAAAGTTGCTAATAAAAGTAGGGCTTTCAGTTTTTATGAAAGTGGAAAGTTTAAGGTAGAATATAGCATGCTTTTATTCAGGATCACTACAAGGAAATACAACAGATACATTTTTTAAAGTCAAACAGCCAAACATTTATTACTGAAAGTTCCTGTATTCTATAGAGAGAACATAATATAGAATTCAGGAACACAATTTGGTGGAATTACCCATGCATGTAACTTGGTTGATAGTCATCTTTGTTTGTTCGCTTGTTTAAGTAAGCTCTATGCTCAATATGGGGCTTGAACTCAGGACCCTGAGATCAGGTGTCACATGTTCCACCAACTGAGCCAGCCAGATGCCCCAACTTGGTTGTTATTCTTTAAATAGAATATGATGAACTTCCAGGAATTGACCTAATAATTTACCAATATAGAAACACCAACAAAAAAGGCAGACAAGAGGGCACCTGGGTGGCTCAGTGGGTTAAAGCCTCTCTCTGCCTTTGGCTCGGGTCATGATCCCGGGATCCTGGGATCGAGCCCCACGTCGGGCTCTCTGCTCAGCAGGGAGCCTGCTTCCTCCTCTCTCTCTCTCTGCCTCTCTGCCTACTTGTGATCTCTGTCTGTCAAATAAATAAATAAAATCTTTAAAAAAAAAAAAGGCAGACAAGTTAAATCAGTTTTGATTAACATGTGTAGATAATCCTAAATTAAAAAAAGAAACTACAGTAGCTGACAATGCATGTTTTAAGCAGTCCTACTTGTATAATGATGCCAACTACAATTACTGTGATTATTTCAAGCTGAACTATGAGGTCAATAAAGATCACTCGTTAACTTTTTTAGAAGTATTTTAGCATGATCATCTTATCAAATAGTTTGCACTAGCTTTGGGGCACATGTACCCCAATGTTTACAGCATCAATGTTCACAACAGCCAAAATACAGAAAGAACCCAGATGTCTATGAACGGATGAATGGATAAAGAAAGATGAGGTATGGAATATTAGTCAGCCATCAAAACTGAATGAAATCTTGCTATTTCCCACAGTGTGGCTGGAACTAGAGGCTGCTATGCTAAGTGAAATAAGTCAGTCAGAGAAAGACAAATGTCATATGATTTCACTTAACATGTGGAATTTAAGAAACAAAGCTGATGAACATAGGGGAAGGGAAGGAAAAATAAAGTAAGGTGAAAATGGAAAGAGGCAAACCATAAGAGACTCTTGACAATAGGGAACAAATAGAGGGTTGCTGGAGGGGAGATGGGTAGGGGTATGGGGAAACTGAGGAATGGGCATTAAAGAGGGCACTTGATGGGATGAGCACTGGGTGTTGTATGCCACCCATAAATCACTAAATTTACTCCCAAAACTAATACACTATATGTTAACTAAACTGAATTTAAATTTAAAAAATCTAAATATTTGAGTTGTCATGAAAAACTGAAATTTTCAAGTAAACAAAAAAGATTCCTGGATGCCCTAATACCCTCGTTCTAGATTATCTAACGTGACCTCGGAATAAGTCTCTATCACATTTCAATTAGAGGACAGCAAAAGCCTCCCAGGTAGTCTCTCTGCTTCCCCTTAGTAAAAGTTACATTTTAAATGGACCATGACATTCCTCTGCTCTAAAACCTCTAGTAAAATATGATCTATATTTTTAATTGTTCTAAAATAAATGAGTTTTTCAGATTTTTATTTTCATTGATGTATAGTTTACATTTAGTATTTTATTCATTTCAGGTATAAAAAATAGTGATTCAGCAATCATACACATTATAAAATGCTCACCATAAGTGTAGTTACCATCTGTCACCTTACAAAGTTATTATAATATTAGTGACTATATTCCCTATGCTATACTGCTTTTCATGTCTGTGATTATTTTATAACTCAAAGTTTGTACCTCTTTATCCCCTTAAAAATAACTATTTTATTTTTTTAAAGATTTATTTATTTTTGAGAGAGAGAGAGAGAGAGCAAGTGAGTGCAGGAGTGGGGGAAGGGACAGAGGGAGAGGGAGAGCATCTCAAGCAGACTCTCTACTAAGCACGAAGCCTGACACAGGGCTCGATCACACAACCCCAAGACCATGACCCAAGCTGAAATCAAGAGTTAGACACTCAAAATAACTTTGCCCCGAAAATAACAGATAGTTTAAAACATTAACAAAGCTATAACAAACTAACAAGGTATTTAGGTGTTTATAGCATATATAATAGTAAAATATACAACAATACAGGAATGGGATGGAAGACTTGAGAATATGTTATTAAGTCCTTATATGCAACAGATCAAGTGTTATTCTTAGAAGATGGATTCAAATTATTTAAACATACATACTGCAAAACCTAAGGTGACCATTAAATAAGTTTTAGAAATAGTATAAATAATAATAGAGGAGATTAAATGGAATAATAAAAAATGCCCGATTAAACAGTAGAAGAGGTAACAAGAAACAAAGAACAAATGGAACAAAAAGCAGCAAGATGGTAGATGTTCGTCAAGGCATATCATAGTCAAATTCACAAAATACACAGACAAGGAAAGAATCCTACAAATAGCAAGCAAGGGAAAAAAGGGAAGACAGATCAGGTTCTCAGCACACCTGTCCACAGATAGGTAGGCCAGAAGATAATGGCAGGAAATATTCAACGTGCTCAATGGTAAAAAATATGCAGCCCAAAATTCTTTATTTTGACAGCAAGGCCGTCATTCAGATAAGAGAGATAAAGTTTCCCAAATAAAAACTAAAGGAGTTTGTGACCACTAAACCAACTCTGAGAAATTTTAAGGGGGAACTCTTTGAGTGGAGGGGAAAAAAACCCCTAAAAGCAACAAAGACTAGAAAGGACCAGAGAACAACACCAGAAACACCAACTCTACAGGTAACACAGTGACACTAAATTTATATCTTTCAACAATCACTCTGAATGAAAATGGATTAAATGGTCCAATCCAAATATATAGGGTATCAGAATGGATAGAAAAACAAGATCCATCTATATGCTGCCTACAAGAGACTCATTTTAGACCTAAAAACACTTGCAGATGGAAAGTGAGGAGATGGAAAACCATCTATCATGCTAATGGATGTCAAAAGAAAGCTGGAGTAATCATACTTATATCAAACTAGATTTAAAAAAAATTTTTTTTGATTATTTATTTATTTATTTCTCAGAGTGAGCACAGGCAGAGTGGCAGGCAGAGGCAGAGGGAGAAGCAGGCTCCCCACCGACCAAGGAGCCCGATGCGGGACTCGATCCCAGGAAGCTGGGATCATGACCTGAGCTGAAGGCAGCCGCTTAACCAACTGAGCTACCCAGGGGTCCCTAAAACTAGATTTTAAAACAAAGACTGTACCGGGTGCTTGGGTGGCTCAGTGGGTTAAAGCCTCTGCCTTCGGCTCAGGTCATGGCCCCAGGATCCTGGGATCGAGCCCCGCACCAGGCTCTCTGCTCAGCAGGGAGCCTGCTTCCCTTCCTCTCTCTCTGCCTGCCTCTCTGCCTACTTGCGATCTCTGTCTGTCGAATAAATAAATAAAATCTTTAAAAAAATTAAAAATTAAAAAAATAAAAAAAAGTCTGTAACAAGAGATTAAGAAAGGCATTATACCATAATTACACGGTCTATCCATCAAGAAGATCTAACAATTGTAAATATTTATACCCCCTACTTGGGGGCATCCAAATATGTAAACCAATTAATAATAAACATAAAGAAACTCATTGGTAATAATACAGTAACAGTAGGGGACTTCAAGATAAAAAGCTTCTGCAGAGTGAAGGAAACAATCAACAAACTAAATGGCAGCCTACGGAATGGGAGAAGATATTTGCAAATGACATACCTGATAAAGAGTTAGTATCTAAAATCTATAAAGAACTTAATCAAACTCAACACCCAAAAACCAAGTAGTCCGCTAAGAAATGGGCAGAAGACATGAATAGACACTTTTCCAAAGAAGACATCCAGATGGCTAACAGACACATGAAAAGATGCTCAACATCACTCATCATCAGGAAAGTGCAAATCAAAATCATGATGAGATACCACCTTACACCTGTCAGAATGGCTAAGGTTAATACAAGAAACAACAGGTATTGGTGAGGATGCAAAGAAAGGGGAACCCTCTGGTACTGCTGGGAAAGCAAACTGGGGCAGCCACTCTGGAAGACAGTATGGAGGTTCCTTAAAAAGTTAAAAATAGAGCTACCCTATGATCCAGCATTTGCACTACTAGGTATTTACCCAAAGAATACAAAAATACAGATTTGAAGGGATACGTTCACCCTGATGTTTATAGCAGCATCATCAACAAGAGCCATACTATGGAGAGAGACCAAATGTCCAATGACTGATGAATGGAAAAAGAAGATGTGGTATATGTATACAGTGGAATATTACTCAGTGATCAAAAATGAAATCTTGCCATCTGTACTGATGTGGATGGAGCTAGAATGTATTATGCTAAGTGAAGTAAGTCAGAGAAAGACAAATACCATATCTCACTCAAATGTGGAATTTAAGAAAGGAAACAGATGACCATACAGGAAGGGAGAAAAAGGAGAGAGGGAAACAAACCATAAGAGACTCTTAACAACAGAGAACAAACTGAGGGTTGATGGAGAGGTGTGGGTGGCGGATGAGCTAGATGGGTGATGGGTTATTAAAGAGGGCACTTGTGATAAGCACTGGGTGTTGAATATAAGTGATGAATCACTGATTTCCACCCCAGAAACCAATACTGCACTCTATGTTAACTAAAATTTAAAATTAAAAAAAGATGGTAGATGTTGATCCAAGTATAGCCATCTCTTTTCATGTGAATGGACTAAACACAACTGTTAAAAGACAAGATTATCAGACTGAATTGAAAAGGAAGAGCCAAGTATATGCTATCTACAAAAACTGACTTCAAAATTAAAAAAAATTTTTTAATTAAATATTGTGTGTGTGTGTGTGTGTGTGTGTGTGTGTGTGTGTGTCAGAGAGAGAGAGGAGGAAGAGGAGGAAGAGGAGAGGGAGATGAGAGAATCTTAAGCAGGCTCTCCACAGAGCATGGAGCCTGATGTGGGGCTCAATCTCATGACCCTAAGATCACAACATGAGCTGAAATCAGGAGTCAGAGGTTAAACCGACTGAGCCGCCCAGGCACCGCTAAAAACTTACTATAGATATACAGACATCAGTAAATTAAAAGAAAGGCGATAAGGATATATGAGACACTAAAGAACCAAATGAAAGCTGGAATGGCTCTACTTCAGACAAAGTAGATTTCAGAACAAGTAAGATTATCAGACGAAGAGAGACATTACATAATGATAAAGGATTCTCCAAGAAGGCATAACAATCCTAAATGTGTATGCATCTAACAACTGTGTTTGACAATTTTCAAGACAAAATCTAATAGGATCTGACAAGAGAAATAGACAAATCCAGTTAACGTTGAAAACTTCAACACGCCTTTCATTAATTCACAGAAGAACTAGGCAAAATAAATCAGTAAAGACACAGAAGCACTGACAAGCAGTATGAACCAAATTGCCCTAGGGGACATTTATAGAATATTCCACCAAACAACAACAACAAAACAGGTTATACATTCTTCTTGCATGCAAATAGAATAGTCACCAAGATGGGCTACATCTAATTAAAGAAAAGAGAAATCATACGTGTGTTTACTGGGCCATAACAGTTTTAATTTAGAAATAACAGAAATACATCTGGACAATGTCCAAATGTTTGGAAATTAAACATATACATCTAAATCAGTGAATCAAGTAAAAAGACTCAAGGGAAACCAAAAAAATATTCAGGGGTCAGCACACTTTTTTTTGGAAAGGGCCAGATAGGAAATATCTTGGGCTTTGTTGGCCATATGGTGTCTATCACAAGTAATCAACTCTGCTGTTGTAGTACAAACAGCAAAACACAATAGATAAAAAGAATGATCCAATAAAACTTCACTTATAAAACACAGTGAGCTGGGCGCCTGGGTGGCTCAGTGGGTTAAGCCTCTGTCTTCGGCTCAGATCATGATCTCAGGGTCCTGGGATCGAGTCCTGCATCAGGCTCTCTGCACAGCAGGGAGCCTGCTTCCCACCCACCCCCGCCCCGCCTGCCTCTCTGTCTACTTGTGATCTCTCTCTGTCTAATAAATAAAATCTTAAAAAAAAAACCCACAGTGAGCCATATTTTGCCAAAGCCTGAATTAAATAAATATACATGTCAAAATGTTCAGGATGCAGCTAAAGCAGTCCTTAAAGGAAAATTTTTAACATTGAATATATATACAGTCGATCCTCATTATTCACAGATTCCTTATTTGCAAATCTGCCAACTTGGTAAAACTTATCTGTAACCCCAAATGAATATTTGCAGTCTTCTCATGGTCATTCACAGAGAAACACGGAACATTCAAAAATTTGAGTTGCCTGACACACACACTCCTAGGTGAAGTTGAACAAAGTGATCCTGTGCATTCTTGTTTCAGCCCTCATACTGTAAGCAAGCATCCTTTGTACGGTCTTAGTGCCATGTTTTCAACATTTTGTGGGTTTTGTTAGTGGTTCTGCTATTTAAAATGGCCCCCAAACATAGTGCAAAAATGCTGTCTAATGTTCCTAAGTTTAGGAAGGCTGTGATATGCCTTTCAGAGAAAATACCTGTTAGATAAGTTTCATTTAGGCGAGAGTTATGTGCTCTTGGCTCTGAGTTCAATGTTAATGAATCAATAATAGATACTGAGTAAGATGTCTTTAAGCAGAAACAAACAGGCATGCCTGGGTGGCTCAGTCCCGGTTAAGCATCTGACTCTCGGTATCAGCTCAGGTCATGATCTAAGAGTTCTAAGATAGAGCCCCGAGTCAGGTTCTGTGCTCAGTGAGAAGTCTACCTGAGATTCCTTCCACTTCTCTTTCCCTTCCCCTCTGCTCCCCCTCCACCGGCTCGTGTGTGTGGGCTCTTTTTCTCTAAAATAAGTAAATAAATAAATAGAATCTTTAAAAAAAGAAAAAAAAAACAGAAACAAACATACAAAAGATTATGTATGGACTGATTTACAAAAAAAAAATAAACAGAAACAAACATACAGAAGATTATGTATGGACTGATTGACAAAAATTTTATGACCAGAGACTTGCAGGAACTTAACCCTGTATTTCTCCTAGGAGCAGGAGTTCAGGACTCATTAATTCAGTGTTCATAGTGACTTTACAGAATTTAACTACTGTGAATAATGAAAAGCAATTACATTAGAAAAGAAGATATATTTATTTATTTATTTATTTATTTTTAAATTTTTTATTTTTTATAAACATATGTTTTTATCCCCAGGGTTACAGGTCTGTGAATCACCAGGTTTACACACTTCCCAGCACTCACCAAAGCACATACCCTCCCCAGTGTCCATAATCCCACGCCCTTCTCCCAAACCCCCTCCCCCCAGCAACCCTCAGTTTGTTTTGTGAGATTAAGAGTCACTTATGGTTTGTCTCCCTCCCAATCCCATCTTGTATTTAAAATCAGTAACCTAATCTTAAGAAACTAAAGAAAGAAAGCAAATCAAATGTAAAGCAAGTAAAGGAAGGAATAATAATTAGTTGAGCAGAAAATAATAAAACTGAAAAGAGAAAAATAGAGAAAATCAATGAAACAAAGAGCTGCTTCTCTGAAATTATCAATAAAACAATAAACCTTTATCCAAGCTGATAGGAGAAGGAGAGGACTCAAACTACCAATAGCAAGGATATTAGTGGGACATCACTACTGATCCACAGATTAGTAGAACTCTATGTCCATAAATTTGGTAACTTAGATGAAATGAAACCATTTCCTAAAAGACAAAAACTATTAAAATTCATTCAAAAAGAGAGCCTTAAGTGCCCTATGAGTAAATAATTTAACAAGTAAATTAAACGTACAGCTAAAAATCTTTCTCCCTGAATCTCCAGGCCCAGATGTTTCATTCGTGAATTCTACCACACATTTAAAGAAGAAATGTTACCCATTCTCTAAAATTTATTTAAGACCACAGAAGAAGAAGGATACATCCCAACTCATTTTATGAGACCAGCATTACCCTAATAGCAAAGCCAGACAAAGATATGATGAAAAAACTACAGACCAATATTCTTCGTGAACAAAGATGCAAAAATCTTCAATAAAATATTTGTGAATTGAATTTGGCAATATATTAGATAATATATCATGATCAAGGGGTCATCTCAGGAATACAAGGCTGGTTCAACATTCAAAATTAACAAGTCATTCACCAGATTAAATGACATCCCCAGATTTTAAAAAAACATATTATCTCAATAAATTCAGAAAAAAAATTCAACAAAATTCAATATCTAAGCATAATAAAAAGTCAACAAACTAGGGACAGAATGGAAATCCCTTAGCCTAATAAAAGGCATATATGAGAATCCTATAACCAACATCATTCTTTACAGTGAGACTGAACACTTTATGGTGAGACTGAAATCAGTAACAGGACAAGAATGTCCTCTCCTCACTATTCTATACAATATGATACTGGAAATCCTATCTAGCATAATGCAAAAAATAGAAATAAATAAATACAAGGCATGTCAAAATGAGAGAAGAACCAACCTAAAAGAACTTTCTCAATGGCTACAACTGGAACAATTTGATAGTACTGGATTATAACCCAAAGAATAAAATCCATATTCATGAGTCTCTACTGATAGAAATAAATGATTAAGTAAATGGGGGAGAAGGGCCAAATATTTCTTACAGAAGAATTCCAAATAATGTGAGTAGATACTACCCTCTCCAGGAAGTGTAGCTTAATTCTCCTTGCCTTGAGTGTAAGCTGGTCTTAGTGACTCAACTTCCAAAGAACAAACTATGAAAAGGAAAAAGCAGGAACTTTACAGTGTTTGGGAAACTGGGCAGATAATACCTGAACCAAATCACTAAGGTCAATGCCCCAGTGATAAGTCATGTTGATATCCTGTACCCCCAGATACGATGTGATGAGAAGAGCATTTCACCTCTTCCCCCAAAACCTCAATCGAACCAGAGAAACATCAGAGAAACCCAAATTAGGGTACATTCTACAAAACAACTTACCAGTACAGTGAAAAATTTCAAGGTCATGAAAAAGAAGGAAAAACTAAGGAAGTATCACAGATGAGAGGAGATTAAAGAGACATGACAATTAAATGCAATGTGGGGTTTAAAATTGAATTCTGGACTAGAAAAAGGACATACCTGTAAAAACTGGTGAAATTGGAATAAGGACTACAGTGTAAGTTAATAGTATTTTACCAGTGTATATTTCTTAGTTTTGATAAATGTATCATACACTAACATTAGGGGATGCTGGATAAAGGGTATATGGAAGCTTTCTGTACTACTTTTGCAAGTCTTGTGTAAAACTATAACTAAAATTATTCCAATAATAATACAAACTGATTCCAATATAAGAAGTTTATTTAAAAAAAACAACTGAGGGGCACCTGCCTGGCTCAGTTGAAAGAGCATTTAACTCTTGATCTTGGGGTCATGAGTTCAAGCCCCATGTTGGCTCAGAGCTTAAAAAAATGGGGAACCTGGGTGTCTCAGTCTTAATCATCCAATTTTTGGTTTTGGCTCAGGTAGTGATCTCATGGGTCATGAGACTGAACCGTGCATTGGGCTCTGCACTCATTGGGGAGTCTGCTTTAGATTTTCTCCCTCTGCCCCTTCTCCCACTGGTGTGTGCACGCTCTCTCTCTCCTAAAATTAATAAATACATCTTTAAAAAACACAAATGGGAGAACATATTTATAAGTCTTATATCTGGTAGGGGGTTAATATTCAAAATATATAAAGAACACATATAACTCAGGGCACCTGGGTGGCTCAGTGGGTTATGTCTCTGCCTTTGGCTCAGGTCATGATCTCGGGGTCCTGGGGTTGAGCCCCGCATCAGGCTCTCTGCTCAGCAGGGAACTTGCTTCTCCCTCTCTCTGCCTGCCTCTCTGCCTACTTGTGATCTCTGTCAAATAAATAAATAAAATCTTTATAATAAAAAAAAGAACACATGTAACTCGATAGGAAAAAAAAAACAACCAATCTGATTAAAAAATGGGCTTGGGGTGCCTGGGTGGCTCAGTGGGTTAAAGCCTCTGCCTTTGGCTCGGGTCATGATCCCAGGGTCCTGGGATCGAGCCCTGCTTTGGGCTCACCGTTTGGCAGGGAGCCTGCTTCCCCCTCTTTCTTCCTGCCTGCCTCTCTTCCTACTTGTGGTCTCTGTCAAATAAATAAATAAAATCTTTTAAAAAAATGGGCTTAGAGGGTGCCCAGATGGCTCAATCAGTTAAGTGTCCAACTCTTGATCTCAGCTCAGGTCTGGTTCTCACGGTCATGAGTTTGATCCCTGTGTCGGGCTCTGTGAAGCCCGTTTAAAAAAAATGGGTAGAGGATATATGAACAGACATTTTTCCAAAGACATACAGATAGACAACAGGTATATGAAAAGGGGCTCAACAGCACTACTTACCAGGGAAATGAAAATCAAAACCATGATAAGACTGATCATCTCACACCTGTTAGAATGGCTATCATCAAAAAGAGAAACAACAAATGTTGGCAAGGATGTGGAAAAAAGGGAAACCTTGTGCATTCTAGGTAGGAATGCAAATTGGTGCATCTACTATGGAAAACGGTATGGAAGTGCCTCAAAAAATTAAAAACAGGAGGGGGTGGTGGGGTTATGGTCATTAGGGAGGGCATGTGCTATGGTGAGTGCTGTGAAGTGTGTAAACCTGGCAATTCACAGACCTGTACCCCTGGGGCTAAAAATACATTATATGTTTATAAAAGAAAGAAAAAGAAAGAAAAGAAAAAGAAAAAGAAACATTTCCTAAACTTAAAAAAAATTTTTTAAAAATAGAACTACAGTATGATCCAGCAATTCCACTTCTGGGTATCCATCTGAAGAAAATGAAAATACTAACTGAAAAGATATATGTACTTTCATCATCACTGCAGCATTATTTACAGTAGCCAAGATACGGAAACAACCACTGATGTCCATGAGTGGATAATGAAAATGTGTCATATTTATACACAGAGACAATGGACTATTACTCAACCATAAGAAGGAAACTTTGCCTTTTCCAACAAGGCCCATGGATGGGCCTTGAAGGCATAATACTAGGTGAAGTAAGTAACGGGAAAATAAAATTCCACATGATCTAATTTATACTTGGAATCTGAAAAAACAGAAACAAAAAACCCTAAACTTACAGGTAACAGAGACTTACAGGTAAGTTATAGAGAACCTAAACCTGTAAGTACCTTATAGGGAACAGAATGGTAGCTGCCAGAGAGGTCTAGGGTGAGGGGTGGGCAAAATGGCTGAGGGGGGTCAAAAGGTATAAGCTTCCACTTATAAAATACGTAAATCATAGGGATATAATGCATAGCATGGTGACTACAGTTAATAATACTGTAACACATATTTGAAAGTTGCTAAGAAAGTAGACTGTAAAAGTCCTCCTCATAAGAAAAAGAATTTTATAACTATATATGGTGACAGATGTTAATTAGATTTATTGTGGTGATAATTGCACAATATGCACAAATATTGAATCATTATGTTACACATCTGAAACTAGTATGTTATCTGTGAACTATACTGCAAAAAAACATCTAGTAGCTTCTCATCTCAGACTAGAAGCCAGTCTCTACAATGGCCTACAAGGCCCCCTGTCATTGGACTCTTCTCAGACTTCATGTATGTTTATTGAATAAATGAATAGATGACCCTCTAAAACAAAGGAACACAAGTCTGACTAATCATCAGAACCATCTGGAACTTTTTAAAAAGCAGATTCCAGTAACATGGAGGACATTAGGAGAAGGAAGGGAAAAATGAAGGGAGGGAAATCGGAGGGGGAGATGAACCATGAGAGACTATGGACTCTGAGAATCAAACTGAGGGTTTTAGAGGGGAGGGGGGTGTGGGGAGGTTAGCCCAGTGATGGGTATTAAGGAGGGCATGTCCTGCATGGTGCACTGAGTGTTGTATGCAAACAATGAATCATGGAACATTACATCGAAAACTAATGACATACTGTATGGTGACCAACATAACATAACTTAAAGAAAAAGCAGATTCCAGGGGTGTATCTCAGAAACTTTTTAGTCAGTCTTTCTGGGGTAGGAGATGGAAATTTGTATTTTTAAAAGCACCCTAGGGGCACCTCAGTGGCTCAGTGGATTGAGCCTCTGCCTTCGGCTCAGGTCATGATCCCAGGATCCTGGGATTGAGCCCCGCATTGGGCTCTCTGCTCAGCGGGGAGCCTGCCTCTCTGCCTACTTGTGATCTCTGTCAAATAAATAAATAAATAAAGTCTTTAAAAAAAAAATAAAAGCA
This sequence comes from Mustela erminea, assembly GCF_009829155.1. Classification (NCBI taxonomy): domain Eukaryota; kingdom Metazoa; phylum Chordata; class Mammalia; order Carnivora; family Mustelidae; genus Mustela; species Mustela erminea. The sequence goes on along the minus strand of NC_045635.1, from coordinate 41,073,421 downwards.
CCCTAGATGGGGTGAATCTTAGAAGATTCTCAAGATGGAAAATACAATGAATTTTCTCACCAAGCAGACAAAAAGCTTTACTAACTGAAAGCAAGTAACTGCATGCAACTGCTTTAACTGAAGAGGAAAATTTAGAGACTCTGAGGTGCAAAGTATTCAAAATAAAAGCGAAGTTTTGGAAGAAAAAGTACACCCTTGGCTCAGAACAGTGGCTTGCAACGAGGAGCAATTTTGCCTCCAAGTGGGTATTTGGCAATATCTAGAAACATTTTTGGTTGCCACCACTGGGGGTGTTTGCTACTGGCATCTGGGGGACAGAAGCTAGGGATGCTGCTAAACATCCTGTAATGCATGGGACAGCCTCCTCCATCACAATTATCTGTCCTAAAATGTCAATAGTGCTGAGGTTGAGAAACCCTCCTTAGAATAACTGATGGCCATTTTTAGATAAGGTCCCAATGGACCCAAGTCCTGTTACAATATTTTCACTGAGAGCCTACTCACTATTCCATATCAGTCAATGCAATATTGGACAGCTAAAAATTGTCCCCTATTTTTTATTTTGAAAAATTCCAAACATTATAGAAAAGTTGAGGGGCCGCTGTGTGGCTCAGTCGGTTAAGCCTCTGCCTTTGGATGGGGTCATGATGGGACAGAGCCCCACACTGGGCTCCCTGCTCAGTAGGGAGTCTGCTTCTCCCTCTCCCTCTGCCCCTTCCCCCCAACTTTGTGTTCTCTCTCTCTCTCTCTCTCCCAAATAATACACAAAATCTTTAAAAAAAGAAAAGTTGAAAGACTAACATTAACATCCATTTGCCCTTCACCTACACCCATCAAATGTTAACATTTGACCCCATTTGCTTTATTCCACACTACACATACTTTTGTTTTGGTTTTGCTGAGCCATTTGAAAGTAGCAGACTTTATGACACTTCAGCAAGAATCTCCTACATAACCATAATACCATTATCATACCTAAAGATACTAACAGTAATTCCCTAACATCATCTCCAAACTTCCCAAATTTCCCCCCAAATGTTGTACAGCTTTAGAGTTCACCACATCCCAATCCAATAAAGATTCATTCATTGTGCCTAGTTGTTATGCTTCTTTTAATCCACAATAGTCTCCTGTCATTTTTGTCTGTTTTCCAGGACACTGTCTAAAGAGTCCTAGCCAGTTGTCTTGTCGAATGTCTTCTTTTTGGATCTGAGTCATCATTTCCTCATAGTGTGTTCAACATGTCCCTAAATTTCCTTTCTTTCTGATAAACTAGAAGTGAAGTCTTAGCTTGATTAGATTCAAATTAAGTATTTTCGGGAAGAATTCTTCACAGGTGATGTTGTGTATTTCTTACTGCAGTGCATCAGGAGGAACATAATGTCAGGCTGTCCTGCCTTCAGTGCTGCTATGTTTGAGGAGAATGATCACCAAATCTCTGCTGCAAAGGTACATTTCCCCCTTGAATGAGAATGTACAAATATCCTATTTCTTAGCAACTTTTACCCCAGTAGTTTTAGCATCCACTCATAATCTTTACCTGAATTAATGATTACTGTGGATTGGATTGGATTTGGAAATCACAAATTTGGTGATTTCCAAAGTCTATCATTCCTTCTACATTTATTAGCTCACAGTATTCTGTAAAGAGCAAAAGATCTTTCCTTTATTTCCTCCTCCCCCCTTTTTTATTATCACTATCGATGCATAGATTTCTGTTGTTAAATCAATTCTCTTCATTATTCTCTGTGATGCCTAAATTATCCCAAATTTGGCCAAGGGATAGGATTTAAGCCTGCTCCTTGTGACCTTTTGGTATGACCTCCTTAGTTTCTGAGTACTTCCTATGGATATTTCTGGTTTTAAAAGTTAATTATATGATGTTTATTTGCTGAAATTCCCGTAACATCTGCCCATTGGTTTTAGTTCTATTTTTAAAATTTTTTTTAAATGTTATTTATTTATTTGTTGCAACAGGCAGAGGGAGAGGGAGAAGCAGGCTCCCTGCTGAGCAAAGAGCCCAATGCGGGGCTCCATCCCTGGGACCATGACCTGAGCCGAAAGCAGACACTTAACCGTCTGAGCCATCCAGGCGCCCCTACTTTTTTTTTTAGTTCTACTTTTACTTCCTCCATGTGGAATGTTGTGTTACTTAAACAAAGGTATTATATTTGGGGTTGGAGCATTTCTATGAAACCACTCCACTAACATTGCATGAGCCCATAAATCATTAATTCACACCTACTCATATGCCTATTTCCCTAATCACACACATTAGGATGTCCATTACATCCTAATTTTACTGGATTCAATTTCTGAAACCTGTTGAGAGTTTAAAGGCTTGGTTTTTGTTTTGTTTTGTTTTGTTTTTTAAAGATTTTATTTATTTATTTGACAGACAGAGATCACAAGTAGGCAGAGAGGCAGGCAGAGAGAGAGAGGAGGAAGCAGGCTCCCTGCTGAGCAGAGAGCCTGATGCGGGACTCGATCCCAGGACCCTGAGATCATGACCTGAGCCAAAGGCAGCAGCTTACCCCACTGAGCCACCCAGGCGCCCCTAAAGGCTTGTTTTCAAGGATCCATCAGAAGGCTCCCATGTCAAAACAGCTGTATCAAAGGAGCCAGGACATCTGTACTCTGGAAACTAAAATACCGATGAAAGAAATTGAAGATGAAACAAACAAATGGAAAGATATGCCATGCTCCTGGATTGTTAAAATGTTCATACTGCTCAAAGCAATCTACAGATTTCGTGTAGTCCCTATCAAAATACTAACAACATTTTTCACAGAACTAGAACAAATAACCTTAAAATTTGTATGAAACCACAAAAGACCTTGAGTAGCCAAAGCAATCTTGAAGAAGAAGAATAAAGCTGGAGGTATCTCAATCTCAGATTTCAAGATACACTACAAAGCTGCAGCTAACCAAAACGGTATGGTACTGGCCCAAAAACAGACACATAGAGCAATAAAACAGAATAGATTCCAGAAATGAACTCACACTAACAAAGTCCACTAATCTGTGACAGAGGAAGCAAGAATATACAATGGGGAAAAGACAGTCTCTTCAACAACGGGTGTTGGGAAAACTGGTCAGCTACCTGCGAAAGAATAAAACTGAACCACTGTCTTACACCACACACAAAAATAAATTCAAAATGGATGGAAGGTCTAAAGGTGAGACCTGAAGCCATAAAAGTAGTAGAAGATATATGCTGTAATTTCCTTGACATTGGCCACAGAAACATTTTTCTAGGCATGTTTCCTCGGCCAAGAAAAACAATAGCAACAAAGTAAAAAGGCAACCTCTGAATGGGAGAAGAAATTTGCAAATGAATATCTGATAAGGGGTTAATATCCAAAACATATAAAGCTCTTATGCAACGCAGCAGCAAAAAACCAAATAATCCAATTAAAAATGGCAGAGGATGCTCAGCGGGGAGCCTGCTTCCCTCTCTCTCTCTCTCTCTCTCTGCCTGCCTCTCTGTCTACTGTGATCTCTCTCTGCCAAATAAATAAATAAAATCTTTTAAAAAAATAAATAAAAAATAAAAAAATAAAAATGGCAGAGGACCTGAAGAGACATTTTCCCAAAGAAGACATACAGGTGGCCAACAGACAGACGAAAAGATATTCAATATCACTCATCATCAGGGAAATGCAAATTAAAACCACAATGAGATATCACCTCACACCGGTCAGAATGGCTAAAATCAAAAACAAGAAAAAGGAACGAACCCTCACGCACTGTTGGTGGGAAAGCAAACTGGTACAGCCACTGTGGAAGACCATATAGAGGGTCCTCAGAAAGTTAAAAGTACAACTACCCTACAACCAGAAATTGCAGTACTGGATATTTACCTGAAAAATACAGAAACACTAATTCAAAGGGATACTTGCGTATCTATGTTTATAGCAGCATTATTTACAACAGGCATATTATGGAAGCAGCCCAAGTGTCCATCAATAGATGAATGGATAAATAAGATGTGGTGTGTGTGTGTGTGTGTGTGTGTGTGTGTGTGTGTGTGTAAAATGGAGTATTATTCAGCCATAGAAAAGAATGAAATCTTACCATTTGCAACAACATGGATGGTGCTAAAGCGTATAATGCTAAGTGAAACAAGTCAGAGAAAGACAAATACTGGAGTGAAATCACTAACTTGAAAAGATATATATATACACCACTAAGTGCACTGCAGCATTATTTATAATACTCAAGTTATGGAGGCAAGCCATGTCCAGCTACAGATGAATGGATAAAGAAGGTGTGTGTGTGTGTGTGTGTGTGTGTGTGTGTGTGTGTGTGTGTGGAATGGAATATTACTCAACCATAAAAAAGAATGAAATCTTAACATCTGCAACATGGATGACACTAGACGGTATAATACTAAGTGAAATAAGTCAGTCAGAGAGAGACAACTACTATCTGATATCACTCAATATGTGGCATTTAGGAAACAAAACAAAGAAAAAAAAAGACAAAAAAGTCAGACTCTTAAATACAGAAAACTGGTGGTTGCCAGAGAGGAGGTGGGTGGGGAGAGGGTTGAAATAGATGAAAGGGATTAAGAGTACACTTATCTTGATGATCCCTGAGAAATGTGTAGAATTGTTGAATCATAACATTGTATACCTGAAACTAATTATAACACTGTATGTTAATTATACTTCAATTTAAACAACAGAGCCAGGTCAAAATTTCCAGTATATATTCTAGAGGAGATTCACTCACTGGGTTAGAGCAAGTCCTTCATACTGCTGCAATAACCACAAAGGTATATGAAATACTGTATGAAGGCTGAGTCATACCCAGCATTAGTTATTAAAATGATCCCAACAAGCCTCCAATGTTTTCTCTTTTTTTCTTAAGACATATTTACTTATTTTAGAGAGAGAGAGCATAGGGGAGCAGAGGGACAGGGAGAGAATTTCAGGCAGGCTCCCCGGTGAGCATAGAGCTGGACATGGGGCTCGATCTCACAACCCTGGGATCATGACCTGAGCCAAAATCAAGAGTCTGATGCTTAACTGACTGAGCCACCCAGGTGCCCCTCCTCCACCACTTTCATATAGGTTTTACAGTGATTATAATTCACACATAAAAAGCATGTAAATGCAGAGGTGCCACCTTTTTAGGGTATGCTCAATCAGCATTGTGTATTACTCTATGTATTTGTTCAGGCCAGTAAAGAAAAGCCTGGTGAACCTTGAGCAAACAATGTCCCTGCTCTGACATAACCAGAACTTTATCCTCTAGAATCAGTAGACCTTCAAACACATACAGAGAGATGTAACCCTTCCAGAGGGCACATGAATTCCAGTTCCTCTGTTTGCAGATGTATTTCCAGTATCTCAAATTTGTTGGTGGCATTTGCCCACTGGGGAAAACAATTCTAATTATGTGTGAGAAGTTAATCAATCACATTCAATACATAAAATAGTATACCATTTTATTTATATTTCTTATTTCCTTTCCAGTATGGTCAAAACCCACTGAAGGCAGAAAGAATCCTTATGAAGTGCTTTGTGACTCTCTCTGGGCAGGGAGAATGGAACACTCATTATAGTATAATAATATAACAACAATAAAATAATAATTAAAATAACAAAAATACATAATTACCGAGTGTGACTTTTAAGTATTAAGATGACAAAATAGGAAAGAAAACCTAATGCCTAGTTATGTAGGAATTTTTGAATGATATGAAATTTTGACATTTTTGAATAGTAACAGGAAAAAAACATAAAACAAGCAAGAAAGAGAAAGCAAGGTAAGAGAAATGTTAAAGGCAAGAGCAGATCGAATCACATGTCAAGAGGATAAACACACAAGTACACCAATCATCCAGAATGTACCTTTGTTCAGAAGAGGAAGGAAGTCAGGTGCTTTTTCCCCAAAAACCCTTTGAGCATCCTCGGCTTTCATTGATACTTCCTTTGTCTGAACTAGGAAAAAGCCTTTACCGACCATCTGTGGAAAATAAAATTTCATTTAGAGTTTAAGATGAACTTCTGAGATTAAAACAGTATTTTTCTTTTTTTTTCTAGTATTTTTCTGTATACAATGAGACGCAGCATGCTGATTTTTGTTTGAATCATCCCTCTAATTCAAGGCTTTTGCTCTGACAAGTTTTCACATACACAAGATTTTTCCAGAAGGGTGGTTCTGGGTAAGAATTAGTGTGCACTGCCTAGTTTGTTTGTCCAATGAGAAGAGAATGGTTAAGGAGGTAAACTAGGGGACATTTATCACATGATGAAATAGCACAGTTCATTAAACATAACAAATAATACAATGGGGTAAAGCTTACATAATAATTTTGAAAAGCATGATACAAATATATATAGTATAGCCCAATAGTCATAGTCCATATTTATGAAGCCCTGCTGTGCGCCACGCAGTTTTATGCACTCAACGTGGATAGCACATTTAACCCTCTCATGAGGTAGGTACTATTATTACCCTCATTTTACAGGTGAGAAAATGAAGGCACAGAATGGTAAAGAAACTTAGTCAAGATCAGACAACTATCAAGTAACAGAACTGTGACTGGAACCCAGTTAATCTGATAATAGACGAAATAAATGAAAGAGTATTCCTAAAAAGACTTTTCAAGATATACTATGTTATGGAGGACTTTTTTTTTGTTATGGATGATTTTTAAACACTTCTATTCTTTATTTTTTTTTAGCACACCTATTGGATTTTTAAGTATAACCATGACAGACTATGGACTCTGGGAAACAAACTGAGGGTTTTAGAGGGGAGGGGGGAGGGGGGTGGGGAATGGGTGAGCCGGGTGATTGGTATTAAGGAGGGCATGGATTGCATGGAGTGTGGGGTGTTCCATGCAAACAATGCATCAGGGAACAAGACATCAAAAACTAATGATGGACTGTATGGTGACTAACATAACACAATAAAAAATAAATGAATAAAAGTAACAAACATATAGGCTCAACACAGAGCACCTGAAAAATGAAAAAACAAAACAAATATGAACCAAGGTGCTACCACTCAAAGGTGACACTGCCATTTGGTTATATGTCCTTTTACCCTCCCAGTTGTCTATTTCCCCCACTACAGAAATAACAAATGTTCATTGTAAAATCCATATAACCACACAAAGAAAAGAAAATCCTGCTCTTAATCCAACTCCTAAGAATAACCACAACTGCTAACATTTTAGTATATATATCTTTCCAGACTTAGATCTCGTAAAAAAAAAATTTGGATACTTATATAATATTCTAAAAATTTCACTTACTTGACTGTGAATATTTCCCAGCTATTCCACTATAAAATTATTTTTAATGGCTGAGAGTATTTCATCCAATCAGCTACATTATCCCATACCATTCCTTCAAATTGGATTCAAACTCAAATCCTTTCTCAGAGGCCTCAGTGCTGCCTCAGAAAAAAGAAACATACGTACAAAGGTAGCAAAAAATTGCATGGACATCCACTGCCAGGTGATGACTACGAAGTTACTTAAAATATCAGAAATAATCCTTTACCTGCTTCTAATTTTCTAGATGGCTCACTACCTCTGATTTTATAGTTAGACACATAAACTGACAAAAGGTGATTAATTCAGAATATGGTTACCTAAAAACAAATACTGAATTACAAAACTTGATCGATTTTGATATCTCACTGCAGCTATCTGGAGACTCCTTTTTCATGGAAATTCTTCTACTTCTAAAGACTTGAAAATAGCGGTAACTACCCAACTTAAATTATGCAATACGTTACTTCCAACCAATTCAAACGACTTTTACTCTAATTTATCCTGTGCATATCTGTGATGTAGCTAAGAGGAAGCAAGAAATCTGATTTTCAGGAGAGAAAATTGAGGCCCAGTAACTTCTCTTGATTCCCTTTGGACTGTGTTTTCTGCTTTATCCAGCTTTTCCGGACTTCCTACCTAAAAACTATTATGATACATTTAATTTATAAGAACAATGGGAAACAAAATTCTATGATACTCCTAGGGTTTAACAAAACCGGAGTCAGCAATCACAGTTCCAGTCAAAGCTGTCTTAAGGTATTCAGGTTGTGATATGAGAAAGACTCGAGTTTTGGGTGGGGTTTTCTTTCTTTTTTTTTTTTCCCACTTCAGTATTAAATAGCTCCTATGCATCTTTTCCTGGGAACGTGAGCTTCATTTTTTTGAAAACACAGGTAAGCTCTCCTTCAATATGTGTGTAAGAGAGTGATCTTTTAGCATGTTTTGATACCCTCTTCATGTGCACTTGCATTTTCTTCTTTTTGTTCTCTGTCATTCCTTAATTCTGTGCTTTCAGAATTAGGCAGGCTAACTCCAACCAAAAAGGCCCAAGGTTTTCCCTTCTAGGCCAAAGGGTGGTATCTGCCTTGACTCCCCACCCTTTCGGTAACACTCCTGCTCCCCCAGGCCCTCATCAACCTTCCTTTCCCATTGAGGCAGATTAGCATCATGCTTAAGGGCTCAGACTGTGGTTTAAAGCCAGACTGCCTGGATTTAAATCAAGGCTCTGCTGTTTATGCTGAGTGACCTTTCGCAAATTGCTTACTCTCTCCGTGGCTCATTTTCCTCTGTAAAAAGGGGAATAAATGCACCTACTGCATAGGTTCTTCTAAATTGAGTTACTTCATTTAAATCCCTTATAAGAATGCCTGGTACACAGTTAACACTACGTAAGTGTTAGCTATTACTATTGCTGTCATTACATTTTTGTTATACAATATCTTGTAATCCGGAAGGATGGTCTAAAGACCATCATTCTTCCTGCTCATGTTGCTTTTAAGTGCACACAACGCTGCCATTTCACGCATCAGACACCAAAAATTAAAAGGTTAAGAACATGTGATGACCCACAAAGAAAGAGTGCTCATTTTGATGCCTTTTTAAAACATTTAAAAATGTTATATACTCTTTATGTCCACTTCTCAATTCCTACCAAAAAAGGAGTTTAACCTGAATAATTATATCATCCAAAAACTGTACGTAGATTTTTTTCTAAGTCACCATGCTGTAAAATGAAAATGCTGACCTTTCAGATGTTGGATTAACATGTGATTAGATAGCTCAAAGGCCAGAAGTGCTTTTTCTATATCTTACCAATGTGTTCAGCAGATTAGCATGAACAACAACAACAAAAATACCACAGTCTTCAAATTATACTTTGGCTTCTGTTGTTTTGAAAACTAGACTTCAGATATACTTTGTAGATTTCAGACATGGGTTTTCGACATTGTAGGATATATAGCTACAGAGAGGAGATCATTTTTAGTTTTTTCTCCCCCTATAATCTTCCTTGGGCAGAACAGTTACAATTTTTTAAAAAATCCATTCAAAAGGAGACTTGAGGAGTTTTCCATTCACTTTTTCATTTCTGGAAGCCTGACTTTCTTTTTTTCTTTTTTTTTTTATTGTGTTATGTTAGCCACCATAGTTTTTTGATGCAGTGTTCCAAGATTCATTGTTTATGCACCACACCCAGTGCTCCATGCAATCTTTGCCCTCCTTAATACCCACCACTGGGGTTACCCATCCCCCCCACTCCCCTCTAAAACCCCCAGTTTGTTCCTCAGAGTCCACAGGCTACTCCTTCTGAAGAACATCTGATTAATGGGTGACCAATACATCCCACCACCGCCTCCCCACTGGAGTGCCCGCCAACATAGGAACTGGTGCTTCTAGAATGCCTCATCTCTATGTCCCCAGTTATTTTTCCAGTGGAAGCTGCTTCTGCTAGAAGAACTCTTCTCTAGTCCCAAACTCACCGAGTCCCTGCTCCTGAGTCCACCACCTCTGCTATTCCAGCTCCCACCTCATTCTTACGCACCAATCTCCCCTTCACGTAGCAACAGAGCACAGGGAAATACTGCGGAGGGGGATCTCACAGTTGCCCCAGTGGCCGAAAGCTGCACTCCCACTGTCTTTCCCACTGCCCTACAACCAAGTAAAACTCCAAATAAGTATTCCCAACTAAATAAGCTCATGCTTTACTGTGCAATACTACTTTTGTAAGCTTCCTTGGAAATCACTCATTAGAAAGAATGGAAGTTCTCTGAGGGTAGAGAATTTTGCCCATGTATCTCCATCTCCAGCATATACCCTAGGTCATCAGCTTTAAGTTGCCATCACTTTTAAGACACATTTTGGATGAGCAAAAATGTGCAAAACAAATGTGCATCCTACAGTCGATGAAATATGGCAACAGAAGTAACTCTTCACATAGTAAGTGCTTAATAAACGCTTACTGACATATTTTTTGAAGTTTCTGTGGGAAAATCTTTTGAGGGCCAAACAATTAGCTTACAGATATATCTGCAGGGGGCAAGGGACTAGAACTTGAGGATTGCCTATATTCCTAATAGCCAATTGTGAATTGTGAATAGCCAATTGCCAATTGTGAAAAGAACAGAAGTTCTCCAGACAGTGATGTGTTCCTATCTGTGTGGGTGTCTGTCTCTCTTCTCTCTCTCCTTACCTCATCAATTAGTTTTCTGGCATTTGCAATAGTGTAATCACCAGCAAATAATACCACTAAGCATGACTCATCACTGCTCTTCTGCCTCTGACCCCGAGATACTGGAACGATACTTCTATTGGCTTCTGTGGAAACGCGGACAGCTTTGAGCTCTTCGGTAGTAGGCAGAGGAACATGGTCTTGAACTACAGCATCCTCGGGAAGAAGGCTCCAGTTGAGCTCTCCTGACACGGGTGTAAAGTCATGAATGTTGCTCCAGGTATTATTGAAGATACTCAGCCCCGCATCCTTGAACTGGAACGCTAACTCGGGGTAGTACCATTGGAAGCAGCCAAACTTGATGTTTGTGGAAGACTCAATGATGGGTTGAGTGGCACAGCACAGAAAGACTTCCAGCTTTCTACAATCCCGCACACGAAACTGTTGGCAGGCTAGCGTACACTTGCAATCTCTGCAATTCCGAAAAAACACACTGCCTTTCACAGGTCCCAGAAAAATCACACAATTAGTACAGTCATCGATAGTAATCGTAGCAGAGTGATCAAAGATATAGATGTTACAGTTCTCACAGTCTTGAATGAGAAACTGTTGTCCCGCCACTTGGCCAGGTAGGCGACCTACTGTTTCATCCTTCAGGCCACTGAACATGTAGTCTTTTGGATCAACCTGCAGGGACAAAACACAGGCCTTGAGTATTACTAACATCATTCAACAACTATTAGTCAAGTGTCTACTGGGTACCAGGCCCAATTCTTGGTGCTAAAATAATAAGATCCTACTCTCACCGACTTTGCAACATAGTAAGAAAATGAAAAGCACAAATTATTTTTTCCAGTAGTTAAGAAGAATGGGGGCAGGGAAAGGGAGAGGAAACTGTGATAAAGAAAGGCTCAAGGACGTATCAACCAAACAATGTGTGGACATTGTGTGGATCCTGTTTCAACACACCAACTATAGAAACACATTTTTGAAACAGTTGGGGACATTCTCACGCACACAGCATTTTGGATGATATTAAGGAATATTTCAGCTCGGACCCTTTTTCTGATGTTTCACTTTTTAAAATTTCTTAATTCAAGTATAATTAACATTACAGTTTTATATTAGTTTCAGGTGTACAGTGTAGTGATTTAGTAATTCCATACATCACCTGGTGCTCATCACAAGTGCCTTCCTTAATCCCCGTCACCTATTTCACCCATCCCCCTACCTACCTCCAGTTTGTTCTCTATATTTAAGTGTCCAGTCTTCTGACTGCCTTTTTCCTTTGTTCATGTGTGTTGCTTCTTAAATTCTACGAGTGAAAATTTTAAAACTTCTGAAATTGGAAATACACCCAGATTGAAATATATTTCTTTATCCTTCAATAAACGGATGTGTGGGTCTTGGTTTCTAAGCCCCGACTGATTTCTGCAATATGCTACAGAAAATGGAAGAACCTGAAGGCACAAGAATTACTATGGCATAACTCCCATCTGCAAATTTGATTCAAATATTTATTAAGCTTTTCCTACAAGGCAATTCTTCAAATGCCACCATTCCCAACCTTAGATATTCTAAACTAAATCACACATAACCTTTTAAACACTATGCCTGTAATTTGTCACATTATATATTTTAAAATTCTAACTGACCTCTAAAAGTCACAGAAAGGCCATTTTAATTTTTCCAAATTAGTCTACTTGCACTGTTCTACCTCTTTGCAAATACTATATTTCATATAAAACTATTTGTGTGCCAGAAACAGACTCCCATATAGTAGGTAAATTTTTGATTACTCACAAAGGATAATTTATGCATTCCAACCATCACTAACTTAAAGTGGCTTATTCAGTAATGCACAATAAATGTTGTACTTATCCAGTTTTACATAATGTACTAGAAGGAGTACTGGTCTGTAGCATGAGGCGATAAAAGAGGCACTTTGTTTCCCAGTCTTAATTTTGTCACCTATGAGCAACATGATCTTGGAAAGGCAATTGAACTTTCCAGATCTTCAGTCATTCAACGAACATCTGAACACCCAATATGAGCCAGATAATCTCTCAGGCACTAACGTATGACCAGCTTTTCCCATAAAAAAGTAAACACTAACCTAAACAGATATTTAAAAACAACTCGGCTGTATAATGCAAGATGCCTAGAATATTCTGGAAACAAAGAGGAAGGAAACCCGGGGTGGAGGAGGTAGGGTGTAAGAATTTACTAACAAAGTGAGAATGAACCAGCTGGAGTTCACCACATAAAACAGGTAGGAGTAAAAGATCCTCTTTTTCCACACCAGGCAAAAGTGAAAGAATTAACAAAATAAAACTCTTCAGAGAACATGAGGAAAACCAAACATGGTCTGGTGTTTACCAGTGATACTAGAATGGGAGCAGATGAAGCTAGAGAGATAGGCAGGGGCCATATTACAAAGCCTGGAAGTTATCCGTGGGCAATAGGGTACCACAGGAGGGTTTTAAATAAGAGAAATTTACATTTCAGGAAGTTTACTCTGTAAGAATAAGGAGGTGGGGCATGGATCTGAGACTCTTGCTGTCAGCAGTGGCTAGAAGAGGAAGATGGGATAAATTTGAGAAATTCTGAGGAAGTAGAATCCATCAATTCGGTAATTCAACAGCTGTTGGCAGAAGGGTGGGTCCAAAATGATTCTTAGTTCTCTCGTCAGTGTTTTCCGACTGTTTTGGACTATAACGTGCATTAGCAGATTCTTCAACACAGCCCAGTACCACTACTGGTGAGTATTTTTGCACATGGACACACACCAAAGAAATAAAAGCTTCACAAATAATATTTACCCTGATTTTGTGGCAAGCCCCCCAGCACACACAAAATTTTCTATTATGCCCTGAAGGGTTTGAAAAAACACTACTCTGATTTATATGATTGGATGTTAGAGCGCCATACCTCAGAAAAAGTGAAAAATACAGGGGGCAACACAGGTTTAATGTGGAAAGTATTATTCAAGCAATTGTTTCTAGGATTTTACAGTGATGCATGTATATAAAGGTACTGGGGCGCCTGGGTGCCTCAGTCAGCTGGGCAACCCTTGGTTTCGGCTCAGGTCGTGATCTCATGGGTTGTGAGATTGTGCACCGTGTCAGGCTCCGCGCGTGTGGAGTCTGCTTGAAGATTTTCTCCCTCTGACTGTCCCCTCAAATAAATGAACATACCTTAAAAAAAAAAAAAGTACAGTATTCCAGTTTGGTCTCTAAAAAGAAACCCAATCAGCATAGTTGCTGGTTCCCTATTGCCTAAGATCAACCCCAAAGGGACCATGTAAGGAAAACACCAAGAAAAGGGGAAACTATGAGAAGTCCCTGTGGGGGCGTGTGGGAGGATAAAACAAAAAAGGAACCTCTGGGATTTCTGCTCTTGCTTCTCTCCCACCCTAAATCTTGAGACAACTGTGCTTCTCCCACAACTGCTGGGACTCAGATCTCTGGTCCAGACTTCCTTTGAGTAAATTTAGGGCAGGACAGAAACCTTGTGCTGGTGAAGAGGTGGGAAAAAACAGGGGGGACTAACTCTGACAGTTGCTCTGGACCTCTCCAAACCCTTGTAACTGGCGGATTAAAATCTAAGCAGTATCTTCTAATGCTGCTTCTCCCAACTACTAATTGGTCAAGTAGACCAAAAAAATTAACAAAATACAGAAGCACTGAACCTCACAATGAGAACAAGCTTAAGTTCTGCATCCAGGAAGTAGAGTGCACTCACAGTTTTCTTAAGGACACACTAAAGCTTTTTAAAAAATCACATAGTAGATCCTAAGGCCTAAACAAATTTTAAATAATAGGTAACATACAGACCATGATATGAGACTAACATGTAATTAGGTTAAAAGTTAATAACAAAGGACACTTTTAAAAATTCTTGCCTACTTGAACATTTTAAAAACACACTGCTAAATAACTCATGGGTTAAAGAAGAAATCATAATCAAATCTAAAAATACTTGAATTAAATGTTAAGGCACCACATTTGGGATGCAGCAAAGACAGTGCTTTGAAGGAAATCTCTAACCTTAAATAGCTATAGTAAAAACACTCAAAATCAGTTAAATGTCCATCTTAAGAAATTAGACAATAAACAATAAACCTGCAGAAAGTAGGAGAAAAAAGATAAATAGTAGAAATGAGTAACTTAAGTATTAAATATATAAAACAAAACATCAGCAAAGCCAAAAATATGCTTTGGGGGGCAAAAAAGAGGCAAACTTCTGGCAAGAATGACCAGGGAAAGAAGAACGAAACACGAACAGTATGAATAAAAAGGGGGATATTACCATAAAAAGAGGTTAAAGGAGAATAGTATCAATAACCATATACCAATAAGTTTTAAGAGATTTTGTCTATGAAATGAACAAATCTCTTAAAAAAATAACTTAAAAAAAAAAAACCACAACTCACTCCAGAGGAAGTTAAATGCTTAAATAAAATGCTATTACTACTAAAGAAATACAACCAGTGGGCTAAGTGTTCCCACAAAGAAAACACCAGGCCCAGATGGTTTTATAAGCAGATTCCAATTTTATTTATCCCAGGTTCATGCAAACCCATAAAGGCAATAGAAGAAGGAACAGTCCTAACTCATGCTATTAGCCTGTCTGGCTAGACCCTAGTAAGAAAAACAAAGACATAACGACAGAAGATTTTAGGTTCATTTCACCCACATCTATAGATAGGGGAAAGAAAAAAAAAAACCCTGCAAATTAAATCAATCCTATAAAAAGAGAAAGCACCACAACCAAGTTGAGCGCAAATGGTTCAGTATTAGAAAATCTTTCAGTGTAAGTCACTATTATGTGATAACAGCTTACATTTTACTCCTAAGTCCTATTGATCTCCTATGGGAATTTATTCTTCAGTAAACTGGAAGCACTTGCTGTGACCTATGTCCTCCAACTCCCCTTTGCCCAGACGGCCTTCCTTCTCCTAGTTCTTGTCCACCTGTCAAACTTCTGTAAAGCTTTCCAGTTTCCTCAATCAGAAGCCTGCTCTCCCTTTTCAGAGTACCTATATTACATTAAATACCAGTGTCCGTCCCGTCCTGTAACCAATCTATTTAAAACTGAAACACCTCCTCCAATACTACCTCTTTACCCTTCTTTATTTTTCTCCAAAGCACTTAGCTTCCTTTTAATGCACTATGGATGCATCATATTTATCGTCTTTATTCTACCAATCCTCCATTATGGATGTAAGCTCCATGAGGAAAAGGATTATCTGTTTTGCCCACCCATTTCCCCTGAACCCAGAACAGTGCCTGGCAGCCAGAGGCACTCCACACACCAATAGTGAATCCATTTTAACTACTTAATCTTGATTACCTCAGCGTGTGTAATCTAAGGTAGGTGGTCCCCACGTGTCTCTTTAATAAACAAACGTGAAGAGTTAACTAGGTTTGGTCATCACACACTTCTCCACTGCCCATTCTCCAGAAGAGAGACCCTGATAATGATCAAGAACAACATGATATTCTCAGGGACATTCAGTCAGGTCACTGTTCGAGTTGGCCAACTTCTAAGTAGAAAGATAATTACACAGAAGGAGGCGGAGGCACTCTTAATATCAGGGCTGGGGTTCTCCTTTTTACATTCTCTTCTCTCCCATACCTGTGGTAAAAGCAAGCTGCAGCTGCCTTCCACTTGGAAGA
Source organism: Mustela erminea (assembly GCF_009829155.1). Taxonomy (NCBI): domain Eukaryota; kingdom Metazoa; phylum Chordata; class Mammalia; order Carnivora; family Mustelidae; genus Mustela; species Mustela erminea. The sequence continues at coordinate 41,057,277 of NC_045635.1, read as the reverse complement.
GCCAGTGAAGGGAATGGGAATGTGGGCATGGAGCAGGCTAATGGGATCTGGATCTAATCCAGGCCTTAAAGTGGAGAAAAGGGAACATCCGAGAGTTCTGCTTTAGGCCTTATGGAGCGTAGGAACATTGTCTGGTCTTCTTCAGCCTGTCACCTTGGCACCAGTCCACCCCCCACAGTGGGGCTGAGAAGATCAAGAGCACCAGGATTAGGTGTAGGCAAAAGGGGCCCAGGAGTTGGCCTGTCTCTACCAAAGCCTCAAACCCACTGGGCAAGTAGAATCTTCCCAGAAACTCCTTAAAACTCTGATGTAAAACTTTGTGTGTATTCTCCTGGGGAATTAATTTAGGGTTCAAGATTCTGGCCAAATCATCTTTGCTTGAGATATGGATAACAAGTTCAAACATTTGCAAGCACATTTATCTGAGAGTTAAGTAGGGAACAAACCAGTGTTTGGATAAAAATTTAAAAAAATAATAAAACAGTAGGGGCGCCTGGGTGGCTGAGCTGGTTAAGCATCTGCCTTTGGCTCAGGTCTTGATCTTGGGGTCCTGGGATCCGCAGGTCAGGCTCCTGGCTCAGTAAGGAGTCTGCTCTGCTTTTTTCATTCTCTCTGCCGCCACCCCCATGTGTGCTCTTTCAAATAAGTAAAATCTTTAAAAAAAAAAAACAGTTAATACCTGTTACTTAAAGGAATTCAGTGAATTTGTTTTGCATGGAAATGATACATAAGATGTATAGCATTTGAGAAATTTCAACTAGGTTGTTTATAATACAATTAGTACTCTATCAGAAGTTGCAGTTAAGACTTGTTGCAAATGCTGAAATAATAGCCACTTTTACCTTCGAAATCACTGAGCTGCTACCTGAGTCGGCACCTGAAGTGTTATGTACGGAATACCTCTAGCTTCTCCAAATTCAAACGCTGAAGCCCTAGCCCAGGAAGTGATGGTACTGGGGTACTGGGGAGTTAGTCCGCTCAGGTTTAAAAGAAGTCACAAGGGCAGGGCCTCATGATGAGATTAGTGCTCTTAGAAGAAAAGACCTTCCTCTATTCCTCCCTCTGTCTCATCTCCCTCCCTCCCTGTGCACACAATAGAGGAAAGGCCGTTGAATGCAGCAGAATATGAGCCAGAGAGCAGGCCCTCACCAGTGAGAACTGCAGAACTCTGGGCACATTACAATTCTGTCCAAATCCCTGCTGTGAGAGACTTGACCAAACTCCAGCATGGCTTCTAGCAGCACAAGCCACGTCTCTAGAAGGACTCTACCCCCCTACCCCTGGGGGATAAAATTTTCCTGCCAGGGAAATTTACTATGTGTTCTAGCTAATACCTGATAATAGGCCCCTGACCTTCCTTTCTTAGAGCATTGATTAAAAAGGGCTCCACAGTTGTGAATATGTAAATCTTAAAACACAGAAATATCTTTTCCAAGGACCTGAGAGTCATTCCTTTGAAATATAACTACCAGGAAGGACAGGGCCTCTGTCTACCAGTCTCTGTGGGAGGACAGAATTCTAACTTTGATAACTGTGAGTGAACAAACACAGCTGGTGTAATCACATTTACACTGACCAACTTTATAATTTTCACTTCTCTGACTCTCCCTGCTCCCTCATTTTCCTGATAAAATTGCTGAAATCACCTCTCCACAAACTGGAACGCAGCTCAGCTCTGTCCCCTACTGTCAGCAGTTACTGAATAAAATCTCTTTTCAATGCTTTAACTAATGTCCAGCAGTATTTACCTTTGATACCAGACGCTCCATCTGCTGGTACCTTGATCTTGGACTTCTCAAGTCTCTAGAACCATCTAATAAATAAATGTCTGCTGTTTAAGCCACCTAGTCTATGCTATTTTGTTATGGCAGCCTGAGACAGACTAAGAATGGTTGCCACAACAAAATAACAGACCAGATGGCTTAAACAACAGAAATTTATGTCTCTCAGTCTGGAGGCTGGGAAGTCCAAGATTAAGGTGCCATCACAGTTGGTTTCCTGTGAGACCTCTCTCTCTGGCTGGCAGACAGCAAACAGCTGCCTTCTCCCTTATATCCTCCTCACATGGCCTTCCCTGGTGAGCGCAGGGCAAGCTCTGTGCTGTCACTTCTCATAAGGACACTAATCCTATCAGATAAGGACCCCAACCTATGATCTCCTTTAACCATAATTACTTCCTTGGAGGCCCCATCTCCAAACACAGCCACACAGAGAGTTAGGGCTCCAACATGGGAATTTTGGAGGGACACAAATACTCAGTCTCTAACAACTGCCAATGATGAGAAGTTAAATGTAATTTTACTATTCTTCTAAGTACTTTATCTGGACACCTCAGTTCTTCTAGTTAGGGGGAGAAATTCATGCTATAGTTAAAGCTCCTCTAAGCAAAAGAGTTCTAAAGTATAAAATTATTTGGACTGTCAATGCGGTCTACAAAGGAGAAATTTAGGATTTATGTTGCTGTACTTTCTCAACAAATCCTGAAAGTTCTTCAAAACAAAAAGTAATAATAAATAATCTGAAGCTTAGTACCATAGTCATTTTTCAAGAGTTACTAGTTCTCAGGTAAAATGCCCCAAATCACAAACATGGAAAGGTCATATTCCAAGTTACCTTTTCACGAGAGCCACTTATGAAGTGAGCTTAGTTTGGGCTGTATTTCTTACTATAATCCATAAACGACAGTAGATACACTTTCAGAATCAAAGAAAACATTTCAACAGCTGCAATTCACCTGAGACAGCTAATAAACTAAGTTAAGCAGTATTTTCCTAACAGAAAATGAAAGTAAACATCTTATTGTTTTACTGAGTAGCAATCCGAATTTTCCATTAAAATTCATCTCCACGGGTAAACTTCCATAATGATAATCTGAGATGAAATGATGAATTTGTCAATTTCAGTGGAAAGCCTGTCTGCAAAGAAGTCCAAAATAAAGCTCTGGAGTGTAAGAAGCACTCTTATAGGTATGAGATACCATTCTCACTGCTTTATAATCATTCACTCAATATCATAAAAACCCCGGGACATGATGGGTTTTAGTTGATTGAGCACCTGACTCCTGATTTCAGCTCAGGTCATGCTCTCAGGGTGGCGAGATCCAGGGCAATGGGCTCCGCCTGCTCTCTCCTTCCCCCTTGGCCGCTCCATCCTCCCAGCACACAGACGCTCTCTCTCTCTCTCAAATAAAGAACATCTCTTTAAAAATACTCATAAAAACCCCTGTAAGAGTTGTGTACTATTATTTCTGTCTTACAGATGAGAAAATTTAGCTATTCAGAGGCTAAATGACTTGCCCTAAGTTACACAGTTAGTAAGTGCTTGCGCTCAGTCTCAGACCTAGGCAGTCTGGCTCCTAAGTATATTTTCTCGGTTGCTTCTTCACATTTAACCATATTCAAACAGAAACCAATGTTTACTGGCACTTAAATCAATGGAACAGAGTAGAGAGTTCAAAAATAGACTTATGTTACATTGGCAAAGGTGCAAAGGCAATTCAATACAGAAAGGATAGTCTTTTCAACAAATGTTATTGGAACAACTGGAAATCTGTATGTAAAAAAAGAAAAAGAATCTCTCATATTTTGTACCATATATAGCAATTAACTCAAAATGGATCACAAAACCCAACTGTAAAACCGAAACTCTACAACTTCTAGAAGAAAGCAGAGGAGAAAATTGTTGTAATCTTGGTTAGGCAAAGATTTTCTACATGTGAAACCAAAAACACAATCCACAAAAGAAAAAATTGAAAACTGGAGTTTTATCAAAATAGAAAATTTTGGGGGGCGCCAGGTGCCTCAGTCATTAAGCATCTGCCTTCAGCTCAGATCATGATCCCAGGATCCTGGGATCGAGCCCCACATTGGGCTCCCTGCTCAGCAGGAAGCCTGCTTCTCCCTCTCCCACTCTCCCTGCTTGTGTTCCCTCTCTTGCTGTGTCTTTCTGTAAAATAAATAAATAAAATCATTTAAAAAAAAAGAAAATTTTTATTCTTCAAAAGACACTGTTAAGAGAAGACAAACCATTAATTGGGGTAAAAATATGCAAAACACACATATGACAAGGGATTTGTATCCAGGATATATTAAAAAAAAAGCCTCAAATGTCATTTAAGAAAACAAACTAGTAAAAAAGGGGCAAAAGATTTTAATAAGCACTTCACCAAAGTAAATATATGGATGGCAAATAAGTACATGGAAAAATCCTCAACATCGTTAGTCATCAGCGATATGCAAGTTAAATGACAATGGAATACCACTACATGCCTATTAGAATGCCTAAAATTTAAAAAAAAAAAAAAAAAAACCTTGACCATACCAAGTGCTGGTGGCATAGCAACTGCCACCATAGCATCTTGTATGTTGCTGGTAAGAATGCAAACTGGCATAGCCACTTTGGAAAATAGTTTGGCAGTTTCTTATAAAGTTCAATATAAAATGTCCATGTGAGTCAGTAATCCCACTCCTAGGTATTCACCCAAATGAAGTGAAAAATTATGTTCACTCAAAAACTGCATGCAAATGTTTATGTAGCTTTATTCACCATTACCCAGACTGAAAACAACCCCAATGTTCCTCAACTGGTGAACGGATAAACAAATATGGTATACCCATATAATGCAATACTACTCAACAGTAAAAAGGAACTCCTGATACATGCAACAACATGGCTGAATTTTAAAATTATCATGCTAAGTGAAAGGAGGCAGACTCAAAAGGTTACACACTACATGATCCCACTTATATGACATTCTCAAAAAGACAGAACTATAGGGATAAGGATGCCCGGCAGGTTTAGTTGGTAGAGGGTATAACTCTTGATCACCAGGTCAAGAGTTTGAGTCCCACGTGGGGTGGTAGAGATTACTTAAATAAATAAAACTTTTTGAAAAAAGACAAAACTGTAAGGCTAAAAAACTGATCAGAATAACTCAATCAGAGAAAGACAGCTATCATATGATTTCTCTGGTATGAGGAATTTAAGAGGCAGAGCAGGGGTCATGGGGATAGGGAAGGAAAAAATGAAACATGATGGGATAAATAAAAAAACTGATCAGAAGCTGGGGGCGGAGTTGACTATAAAAAGAACACAAGGAAATTTGGAGGTATGATGGAACTGTTCTATATCTCGATTGTGGTGATCAGTTACTCAACTACTTTCATTTGCCAAAACTCATAGCTGTACACTTTTTTTTTTAATTAAAATTTTTTTTTTAATTTTTTATTTTTTATAAACACATATTTTTATCCCCAGGAGTACAGGTCTGTGAATCACCAGGTTTACACACTTCACAGCACTCACCAAAGCACATACCCTCCCCAATGTCCATAATCCCACCCCCTTCTCCCAAACCCCCTCCCCCCAGCAACCCTATAAAATTTTTTAAAATTAATATATACTATACTATTAGCCCCAGGGGTACAGGTCTGTGAATTGCCAGGTTTACACACTTCACAGCACTCACCATAGCACACACCTTCCCCAATGTCCATAACTCCACCAACCTCTCCCTACCCCCTTCCCCCCCCAACCCTCAGTTTGTTTTGTGAGATTAAGAGTCTCTTATGATTTGTCTCCCTCCCAATCCCATCTTGTTTCATTTACTCTTTTCCTACCCCCCAAGCCCCCAATGTTGCCTCTCAACTTCTTCATATCAGGGAGATCATATGATAATTGTCTTTCTCTGATTGATTTATTTCGCTAAGCATAATACCCTCTAGTTCCATCCACATCATCACAAATGGCAAGATTTCATTTCTTTTGATGGCTGCATAGTATTCCATTGTATATATATACCACATCTTCTTTATCCATTCATCTGTTGATGGACATCTAGGTTCTTTCCATAGTTTAGCTATCGTGGACATTGCTTGTTATAAACATTCAGGTGCACGTGCCCCTTCGGATCACTACATTTGTATCTTTAGGGTAAATACCCAGTAGTGCGATTGCTGGGTCATAGGGTAGCTCTATTTTCAACTTTTTGAGGAACCTCCATGCTTTTCATGAGTGTTTTCCAGAATGGTTGTACCAGCTTGCATTCCCACCAACAGTGTAGGAGGGTTTCCCTTTCTCTGCATCCTCGCCAGCATCTGTCATTTCCTGACTTGTTAATTTTAACCATTCTGACTGGTGTGAGGTGGTATCTCACTGAGGTTTTGATTTTCATAACTTTATATTTTAAAAGGGTAAATTTCACTGTATGTAAGTTATACTGCATTTAAAATAAAATTACTTAAAATTTCAACATTGTGGGGTACCTGGGTGGCTCAGTGGGTTAAGCCTCTGCCTTCGGCTCAGGTCATGATCTTGGGGTCCTGGGATTGAGCCCTGCATTGGGCTCTCTGCTCAGCAGGGAGCCTGCTTCCCCCCCCCCCTGCCTGCCTCTCTGCCTACTTGTGATCTTTCTGTCAAATAAATAAATAAAATCTTTAAAAAAAATTTCAACATCATTAAATCAGTTTTAGGACTACACAGCTACATAGCTGAAAGGTTATTTCATAAATGAAAGTGGCAATGCCATGAAATTATAAAAATAATAATAGGGGCACCTGGGTGGTTCAGTGGGTTGAGCCTCTGCCTTCGGCTCAGGTCATGATCTCAGGGTCCTGGGATCGAGCCCCGCATCAGGCTCTCTGCTCAGCGGGGAGCCTGCTTCCCCCTCTCTCTGCCTACCTCTCTGCCTACTTGTGAACTCTGTTAAATAAATAAATAAAATCTTCCAAAAAAAAGAAATAATAATAAATACCAGTACCTTGATCTTACGTACACTGAGGACAAAAGAAGGTGAAACACTGTATATTAGTTCACTGTGTTGCTAAATTCATAACCACAAAATAGAATTATGAAATTTTAGGTTTGAAAAGGATTTTCCATACCATCTAACCTAATCTTTTTTTTTTTAAAGATTTTATTTATTTACTTGTCATAGAGAGAGAAGCGAGAGCAAGCACAGGCAGACAGAGTGGCAGGCAGAGGCAGAGGGAGAAGCAGGCTCCCCGCCAAGCAAGGAGCCCGATGTGGGACTCGATCCCAGGACGCTGGGATCATGACCTGAGCCGAAGGCAGCCGCTTAACCAACTGAGCCACCCAGGCGTCCCCATCTAACCTAATCTTAACCTAATTTTACATCCTATCACATTCCCTTTCTTCACCCTGATTTGCCTGAATGCATCTAGCCATGCTTACCCTCCCTGCGCAGAGACGCTCAAAGAATTCGAGAACTGGAGTGGATGTTAAGAAATTGAGGGCTGGAAAAGCTAAAGGCCTTCCCCAATAAGGTATACTGGTGTATAGAATACAAATTAAAACCCCAGTCCCATATACTTTTCACTCTCTGTGCTTTTCCCCTTTACCAAAACTTTGTGTAAGTGAAGAAATTTGAACCCTCTGCACACTGTTGGTAGAAATATAAAATGGTGCAGACACTTTAAAAAAGTTCAGCAGATCTTCAAAAAGTTAAACATAGAATTACTATAGGACTCAGGAATACCATGCCTAGGTATATTCCCAAGAGAAATATTATGTCCACATAAAAAATTGTACACAAATATTCATAGCAGCATTATTTGTAATGGTCGAAAAGTGAAAACAACCCAAATGTCCATCAATTGATGAATGGATAAATAAATTGGACAAGTAAAATTTATAAGTAAATATCTATTCTGTGGAATAGTATTCACTAATAAAAAGGAATACTGCACTGATGATTGTTACAATATGCATGACTCTCAAAGACATGCTAAGTGAAAAAAGCCAGTTAACAAAAGGCCAAATACTGTCTGATTCCATTTATATGAAATGTGTAAAATAGGCAAATCTGCAGAGATAGAAAGTAAAATTGTGGTTTCCCAAGGCTGGTGGGGGGGGTGGAGAGGGAAGTGGGAATAACTACTAATAGGTATGGGTTTCTTTTGTGGGGAATGAAAATGTTCTAAAATTTTAGTGATGGTAAATAACCCTGTGAACTTACTAAAACTACTGAACTATATACTTTAAGTGAGTAAACTGTATGGTAGATGTATGTCAATAAAGCTATTTTTTATATTAAAACTGTTCAATTTTATTAGTTTCATACTTCCATGTGCTTCAATTTTTCTTTTTATTTAATCACTTTAGGATGGTGTAAACATATGGGATTTATGCCTGGCTTCATGCTTATACAAATTTGAATAGTATTATAATAAAATAAGAGTCAAGCAGAAATCTGTATTAGTCTTTTATAGGTATCCATTCATTAATCACATATTTTCCCCCAGAGATCACATTTTTATTAATATTTCTATTTACATACACTGCAAGTATATCTGATTATAAAAATAAGGTCTGCTTCTTACCAAAACTTTAGATAATTTAGACATTTATTTCTAGTCCTTTTTAGGACACCAAGATATATTTTTCTGGTTTTCAAATTTTCATTCCAGTGTAGTTAACATACAATGTTATGTTTCAGGTGTACAATATAGTGATTCAGCAGTTCCATACGTTAGCCAGTGCTCACCAAGGTAAGTATATTCTTGATCCCCTTTACCTGTTTTACTCATCCCCGCTCCGCCAACCTCCCCTCTGGTAACCACCAGTTTGTTCTTTACAGTTACAAGTCTGTTTTCTGGTTTGTCTTTTTTTTCCTTTGTTCATTTGTTTCTTAAACTCCACATAAGTGAAATCATATGCTATTTGTCTCTTATTTTGTTTAGCATTATACTCTCTAGCTCCATCCATGTTTTTGCAAATGGCAAGATTTCATTTTTTCTGTGGCTGAGTATTATTCCATTACATGGACACCACATCTTCTTTATCCATTCATCTGTTGATGGGAAACTTGGGCTGCTTCCATAATTTGGCTATTGTGAATGATGCTGCAATAAACACGGGGGTGCAAATTAGTGTTTCGCATTTTTTGGGCAACTACCCAGTAGTGTGATTACGGATAGTGGGGTAGTTCTACTTTTTATTTTTTGAGGAGCTTCCACCTTGTATTCCACCCCAGTGCATGTTTCCACCAACAGTAACGGTGCAAGAGGATGCCTTTTGCTCCACATCCTAGCCAACACTTGTTTCTTGAGTTTTTGATTTTAGCCATTCTGGCAGGTGTGAGGTGATACGTCATTGTATTTTTTTTAATGATTTATTTATTTATTTGAGAAAGAAAGACCACGCTCTCAAGCAGGGGGAGGAGCAAAGTGAGAGGGAGAGAATCTCAAGCAGACTCCCTGCTGAGTGCCAAGCCCAACATGGGGCTCTATCTCATGACACAGAGATCATGACCTGAGCCTGAAATCAAGACTCCCGAGGCTTAATGCACTGAGCCACCCAGGCACCCCTCACTGTGGTTTTAATCTGCACTTCCCTGATGATTAGTGATAAAGCTGTTCATAAAATGAATAAACAAAGAGCTACTTACCACCTTTAAAAAACAAAGTAACCAAGTAACAACAACTTTATGTAAAAGATTTAAAAACCTGTAGACAAATTCTTTGATCCTCCTCCCATGGAGGAGGACCACAAATGGGTGGGCATTTGTGACTACCTCAACCAAGAGAATGTGGCAAAGCAAGGTACATCACTTAAGAGCCTAGTTTGAAAAGCCATGCAGCTTCTCCTGGTCTCTCTTAGAGGACACCTGCCCTTGGAACCCAGCCATCATGCTGTGCAGAAGCTTAGACTGCATGAAGAGGCCGCTGGCCCTCAGCCTAGCCAAACTCCAGGATCAACTTGCCAGCCAGCACTGCCATTAAGCCGTATTGAAAGGAGATCCTTGGGCCCCCACTCGAACTGCCGCATCTGATATGGCAGAGAGCCAACCTTGCTATACCCTACCCAAATTGCCGAGTTGTGAACAAAATAAATACTTGCCATTAGTCTAAGCCACTGAGTTTTAGAGCAGTTTGGTTTGGTAGGCAGCAATGGATACCTAGAATATGTACTTTACAGATTTAAAAGGCTAAAAACAGCATTTAGCCCCCCTACTCAGAGCAGATACTTCTTTCTAATAAGTGGCCATCGAACCGCTGTCTGAATCTTTTGACTAATGTGGAGATCAGTTCCTCACAAAGCCATGCCTTCCACTGAGGAACCACCCCAGGAATTATGATCTGCTTTTATAATAAGACCAGTTGTGTCCTGTCCAATCTCTGGTCTGAGTTCTATCTTCACAGGTGATCATTACTGTCTAACCCCCTTTTGTCAGGACAGTGCTTCACCCTGTTCAACAGTAGAGAAATCTTTGGCACAGTCGCATTTTATAGCCAAGAACCTGAAATGCATGAATGGGCTGCTTTATCCAAAGTCATGAAACAGACACCAAATAAAATGCAGTTACTTGAATCTCTGGTATAAGGCTTTTGTTCAGTTTTATTTCTATCAAATATGAGACAAATGTAATGGATACATGATGTGTTGCCCATACTCAAATTCACAATTTTCATACTTATGCCATCATTGTTTAGAGGACTAATCCTCATTGCTATTATCTAGGAGAAGTAATGGTATGAATAACTGGAAAATGAAAACTACTTTTCTGTACCACTCATATTTTCCTTGTTTGCACTTAAATATTTCCTGTTTTAACTCAATAAAAGCAGTCAGCTCTTAAAGAGCAGGGATAATTTTTATAATTTTGAGTCTTCCTTGGTGTTTGAGTACCTATATATTGAATAATTTGCCTAGCCATGAGAGGCAGCATATAGATAAAAAGGATAAAAGCATTTCTTTCCAAGTAATTTAAAAATGGATGGAACTAGAGTAATACCCTCTATGCTAAATGAACTAAGTCAGAGAAAGACAAATACCAAATGATTTCACTTATATGTGGAACTTAAGAAACAAAACAGATGAACACAGGGGAAGGGAAGGAAAAATAAAATAAGGTAAAAATGGAGAGAGAGGTAAACCATAAGAGACTCTTGACAATAGTGAATGAGGGGAGGAGGGAGATGGGATGAGGTAATTGGGGAATGGGCATTAAGAAGGGCCCTTAATGGAATTAAGCACAGGGTGTTATATGCAACTGATGAATCACTAAATTCTACCCCTGACATTAATAACACACTACATGTTATGACTTTTTAAAAAAGATCTTATTTATTGGGACGCCTGGGTGGCTCAGTGGGTTAAGCCGCTGCCTTCGGCTCAGGTCATGATCCCAGCGTCCTGGGATCGAGTCCCACATCGGGCTCCTTGCTTGGCAGGGAGCCTGCTTCTCCCTCTGCCTCTGTCTGCCATTCTGTCCGCCTGTGCTCGCTCTCTCTCCCTCTCTCTCTGACAAATAAAAAAAAAAAAAAAAAGATCTTATTTATTTATTTGACACAGAGAGAGAGATCGCAAGTAGGCAGAGGGTGTGGGGAAGCAGGATCCCTGCTGAGCAGAGAGCCCGATGTGGGGCTCAATCCTAGGACCCTGAGATCATGACCTGAGCCGAAGGCAGAGGCTTAACCCACTGAACCACCCAGGTGCCCCATATGTTTTGACGTTTTAAAAAATCTTACAATCTAAAAATATTTCTCATTCCAATGTAGTAGTTGTACAGTAAGCTTTTCACTTTTTCAAAGTTAGCAGCGATAGAACATAAGCTTCATACACTGTTGATTACAGTATATCAGTCGCCATGACAACACTTAGTCTCCAAACATTCTAATTGAAACAATTGCTCCTAGCTTCAGTCCCCCAAGACTGACCCAATTACACAACTCAAAACCCAAAGCCCAGAGGGTGCCTCTTGACAAAGATACTCTGATTACACAACCTAAGGAAAAATTTAAACACCACTTTTCCAAATTGCAAGGAAACTTTTCAGGCAATGGATTATGTTTTTAAGTTGAATGGTAATTGTCTGATGTAAATTTAAAACATCTCACTTACATTCTCTGGGCTGTATTTGCATTCTGTTCCTTTTAAGGTACAACTAAAATCTTTTAGGACCAAGCAAGACTGTGCTAAACTCAGTAGAAGTATCACTGGACTAATACAGAGCATTCGAACACTAGCCTAAATTGGCCTCATGAGAGATGAAGAACTAGAAAAAAAATCTTTAAAAATCATATAAAATGAGGCACCCTAGAGTATGCTCCTAATAATTCCAAAGGAAGGGATGCCTGGGTGGCTCATTCGGTTAAGCGTCTGCCTCTGGCTCAGGTGATGATCCCAGGGTCCCACATCGGGCTCCTTGTTCAGCGGGGAGCCTGCTTCTCCCTCTGCCTGCTGTTCCCTCTGCTTGTGCTAGTGTTCTCTCTCTCTGACGAATCAAACCAAATCAAATCAAAGTAAAATAGAATACTCCTAAAGAAAAATCCCCAAAAGGAAAAGCAATGTTGGGTAATGGTACAGTGGTACCTCCACTGTCTCAAAATGTAAACTAGTAATTCTCTTTCTCCAGTGATCCAATAGATTTTTTTTTAATTGGGTTGTTTTCAAAATATAATGCTCATTTAGTTAGAAAAATTCTGACTAGGTGAGTTGATCAATACTTTAACTTTTATCATGTACAGTATCAGAAGCATGAACTTATTTTACATACCCAGTAATATGTCTTACACCTCTACAACTACAGTACCTACTAGTATTCTCCAAAAATGTTCCCTGTAAGCTCAAAACTGTCTACAAATTAAAGTTTACTATATGCTCATATGCAAAAAGTTTAGAAGTTGGTAAAAGAAAAAAAAATCACAGAATACATCCATGTAACTAAAAGGAGAAAGCGAAGCCTGGGTGGCTCAGTCAGTTGGGTCTCTGGCTCTTGATTTTGGCTCAGGTCATGATCTTAAGCTGGTGGAAGAGCTCTGCATTGGCCTGTGCGCTCAGCCCAGAGTCTGCTCGTCCCTCTCCATCTGTTTATCTCAAATAAATAAATAAATAAATAAAATCTTAAAAAAATAAATAAAAGGAGAAAGATTAACATGAGATTCTAACTAACCTGAACATTATGTTAATAAAGGTTAACTGTAAGACCATCTTTATGAAGTAATGAGTCAAAGGACAACTGAGACTACTCGAAATAAGTAAATAAATAAAAGCACTTTCGTTTTAGCCTATGGTTTCAAAACAAAAAGCTAAAGTAAAAATCAAATACACAAGCCTCTCTATGACAGAGAATTCAAGGTTAAAGAGTATTGTTAGAAATACTAAGGCTGAGGAAATCAATCTTTTAAAAACTGTTTGCCAAGTAACTTCGAATGATAGGTGCAATCTTCTATGACAGAAAGCATAGTACTTTCCATTCTTATGCAATAAAATGATGCTATCAAGTACAGATAAGAGAATTAATATACCATGCAACCCAAGAAAGATCTGAGAAACCGGGTAGAAAGACGCAGTTCAGAATTCTGCAAAAAGCTTCCCATTGCTTAAATCTGACACTTGGAGAACTGAGTTTCCATGAATAAATCATTCTGGCGATTGAAAATCATGCAGGAAAATCTATGAAATCATAACATGAATATGAACTTCACTATAAAGTATCCATGGGTCAATATATGTTGCATCAAGCAAGGAGGTAATTGTTCATAACGTTTATTTAAACATCCTTTTGCAGTCAAATGCTCTACCACTGAGCTATACCCCCTAAACATCCTTTTGTTTGGAAAAGAAAAGTAATTGCCAAACCTATCAAAGTATTTTACTAAGCACAAAATGCAGAACTATGAGGAAAGAGGAAAGATTATGAAATTTATGACTAAGTGTGTTTTGTGCAACACTAGGGGACGTTTCAAAGCTGTCTCATTGCTGGCTATATACAAAAGTGAAAAGAAGGGCGTTTTCATTCATTGAAAACAATAGCAAAATATTGCTTGGTTTATGCTGGTTATTTTCACCATACAGTCCTGACATACGTGTCAAGACTGACTTTGATTTTCATTATTCCTTTTGGGTAACTGGAAGAGGAGGAAAAAGCAAAGCCATACGTTCAAGAGTCCACTTT